>NW_024468939.1:646809-1093109 GCF_010015615.1 Cucurbitaria berberidis CBS 394.84
GTTATTAAATAAATAAAATCTTAATTTTTAGCTTTTTTACTAGTAAAAAGTGGTTCATCGGCTGCCGCGGTTCATCGGCTGTCCCACCTCGGTATACCTTGCGTTCAAGGCGCAGTACCGCCGAACGCCTTCTTGACTACGATTACTCAACGCACTCCAACTACTATAAAGTCAACAAAAGACAGTAAAGTTACACAGCGCAGCGAACCCTAAAGAATCTCCGCTTGGTCAATTCTACACGATGTCGTCCAATTACTCCTTCTACAGCATCCCGGTACGTACCACCTCCCCACAATCTCTCTATATCTACGATATGTACTAACGCCATGTCTTCACCTATTAGATATACTGGATTGTAGCGCTCTATCCGCATGCCTATGCCGTATGATTTCCTCCTTTCTATTGATATCCCTTATCTCTCCGGCAAAATTGTGCGACTAACGCACCACCAACAGGCAGGCGTGATCAAGAAAGCAAACAACAACAAATGGAACAATCAGAGTCCGCGGAGCACGGAGGCGAATGAACAATACAAAAAGTCTGTACCAGCGGACGTGTACGCGACGTATGAGCGCGCGGAAGCAGCTCATAAGAATGCGATGGGTAAGCAATCGTTATGTATAAACTAGATGCAGGGCTTGCACTGACTGCTTACTTCCAACTTCAGAGAATGCGCCCTTTTTTATCGGTGCCGTGCTGGCGGGGAACTATGCCGGTCTGAGTCCATGTGAGCACTACCTTTTTTTTCACTTTATCATGCGCAACTGCTGATCAGACGTGCTAGCAACGCTGAACTTCATCACGGGAGCCTACCTTGGTCTGAGAATTTTGTATAGTGTGCTCTACATCAACACCACTACGCAGAAGTCTTCGTATCTCAGGTCGTTGACGTGGCTATCTTCGATTGTTCTTCTCATTGGAACGTACATCAAGGCCGGAAACAATCTATCAGCCAAGTAGAGGAGCGAATTGAACTATTTACCCTGTCCTACCCTTGTTGTGCTACCACTACCTAAACGCCCTCTGTGTTATTGACCAACTGCCCCATTTTCGTTCTGTGACAGAGCGATGTTCGTCCCGTCTACTTCAGTCACCAGCATCTGGGGTACTTGAACCGGCGATCTCCGGGAACGACACTGTCGTAGCCATTCGAAATACTAATTCCGCTACCGAAGATGAGGTTTTCGTAGCCGGCCATGATGTGCAATGGTGAATCCGAGCTGACAAACTTTTTTTGATCTCCAACCAAAAGCGGGTCAGCGAAGACCGATAGGACGAACTTCTCGAACGTCTCGTAGTCTTTGGTGTGGAACTCAGCAATACCGTCGTATAGGGCTAGCTGCATCGCTCCACCGACAGCAGTGAGAAGGCGCTGAGCGTTGGCCCAATTTTGCTTGTCTTGATGGAACTATATGCAAGGTCAGCATCGGCGGCTTATCGTGGGGGATACAAAAGCTACTTGCCTGTGTTATCGCTGCACGCGAAGAGCAAAGTCTAATTGATCTAAGGTGAGGTCGGCGTGAACAGTCTTCCAATGACGATGGAAGAACTCTTCAGTGATGCCAGCCTTCTGGAGAATAAGATCCTGAAGCTGAAGTACGGCTGCTGGAAGGAGTCTTAGGGATCATCTCGAGGCCGGAACTCATGGAAGTTGTACTTGTGTGGACTATCCCGAGAAGGCTGGATTTGGCTGAACGTGGTATTTCGTTCAATGAGATCAGTGGAGGGACGACTGACTGCAGCCGTATAGGTAGCAAAGGCAAGAGTCAACAGGCCGAAGAAGATGGATGACACAGGCATTGCCGAGGACAAATTTTCTGGTTCAACAAGGCGACGTAATGGCAAAGCGGAAGGTGTTTGTATAAGCAGCCAAAGTGCAGTTTGGTCAGAGTAAGTCGTGGACGTATACTTCGCGAAGGCGGTCATGACGCGCGGCTTCCTTTCATAGAAGGTCTTGTTATGAACTTGACTGAAGGGTTCAGGAAGGGGCTGTTGGCTGACAACTTCAAAGAGGAAAGTGCCAGGGGGTCCTTACACAGCGTGTGAGAACCTACCATAAGCCGTCGCATTAGGGCAGGATATGATGCGCCCTCTTGAAAATTGGGAATGCTACTAATGTGTAATAGCCCGTCCGTCAATACACGCTCTTATACCAAATTAGTCCTTATGAGTCAACAGAGACCCCAAATGTGAACGTTCACGATGTAGGGTGAATTATAGCTCACCAAGAGATTAATGAATTGATTATCGCAGGACGATCTCTCTTTCCTCGAATCCATACCCCCCCAACGCGTCCAATCGGTGCGTATCCATAACGTCGAATACAAAGCACTCGCCCACAAACGAGAAATCTCCATCATCACGAGGCCGCAAAATGAAAGGAATTTTGCCCCCTTCGAGGACAGCTACACTGTCATGTTTTCGCATGCTCCTGGGCCCTAGACCAATATATCCGTTGACGGTCTCGAACATTCGTCGGCCGCGACAAAACGACCTGACCAATGAATGATACTGGTACAACCGACCTTCGAAACTGCCCATACCATGCATCTTCTGCACGTTGAACTGGGGAAAGTATTTCTCCATGAAGACGTAGAAGCCTGCCAAATATTGATCCCCAACGTCTTCTGCCAGGCGCTCGAAATAGATGCGGTTCTCTGCCCAACCGTCTTTTTTCAAGAAACCGCCGCTGAGAGTTATCGCGAGTTTGATGATGGACCGCTGGTATGCTTGAATGTCGCCGCTGGTAGGTTTCTCGATTCGAAGTAAATAGCTCTCGATCCATTCTCGAAGGGGGCCTCCTATTGAATCGTCTGTAGTCCAAAAGACGTCTGTGGTCTTGCTGATGCTATCTAATTCTACTCCCTTGAGTATTAGTTTCTCAGAATACGTCCAGTCACAGCTCATAGGTCGATTGCGAATACCCGCGGATATGCTACTATTATGGCACCACAAGTGGTTTTGCCACGGCTCGCGTGCATTGTCCCAGCGCGGCATCCATGACGGGTAATCGCCACGGTCTTCCAAATCGGGACGGTGATCAATGTACGAAAGGAAGTGTAGACTGCCCTCCTCTCGTACGGAACACATTATAGAATCGAATAGCACTTCTGGGACAGACTTATGGTAATCAACACTCAGGTTTAGGTTGTAGATGTTCTCTTTGCGTTCGAGTTGAAATAGTCCGAGGAGTGCATAGATTTTGTCCTTGGGATCTGTGGCTTGCAGCCCTCTAAAGGTGTCGAGGATTTCAAGAGCTGTGCCTGTCCAGGCCCAATCGTTGAGTCTTCGGTATGCGCTTTTGATACCAGCATCGTTGATATCTTTCGGTGCTTGCTGTCCAGCCCAGCCTTGACCATGGTACCAGCGTGTGAAAACGCCGATAAGGTGCCCGTCTATTTCGTTTGCTCCACACATGATGATGATGCTTTTGGCTAATATAGCTTCCTGAACACACCATATTCGCTGCCACCATTGCCGCTCGAATAGCGTACCCAACACTTTCCACGCATCTTTGATACCTTTCTCGCTTTCAACGAGTCTCCCCAAATTCTCTATTGTTGGATCCCCACGTCTCTGTATCGAATTTGCGCCATGTCCTGGGTTGGGAATCTTAAAATGCACGAATTCAATCACCGCCATAGCCTGGGCTACTTCCCCACCTACATCCGGACCCAACCAAACCACGACTCTACTCGCGCTTTTGAAGATTTCGCCCATTCGCTCGACCTGGTGTCCTTTCTCAGATACATTATTCTGATTGATGCAAATGCCATCCGCCCATAGTGTCCTCGGTGTATTCCGAGATCTCAGTCTCCGAAGTGCTTGCGCAAGACTGACAGTGATGTATGCGACTTGTCCATCACATTCAATTCGTTCTCGTTTCTGCGGCGGGCCCCATACATACGATATCGCTTCATACGACGGTACATCATCCAAACTTGCCACAACAAGCCGGCATCGAATTTTTGCATATGAAGGCCCTGGTAGCAATCTCAAAAGTCTAATCTTTTGGCCTGATAGTTTGGATCTGTAGATGAGATCAGGCTGAGCCGTGAACTCCTGGTCATGCTGAGAGAAGATGGACGTGAATTTGAAGATGTTGAGGTGACGGAACATCAGGTAAACCGGGTATAGAATTAGTAGAAGAGTTGTTTCCGTTGTGGATAAGCTCAATATGACAATAGTTGTGATGACCAAGTATGCGACCGATAACAGAATGATCCCTCTTGGTTCTTCAATTGATGCGGCCATTGCCTTGGATGATATGGAGCTATGAGGGATGCAGGAAGATGCAGCCTGGAGAGGTTATATGTATGCAAGATGATGTACTAGTTCGAGTAGGTTCAGCTCTAAGCCACGCCGTGAGGGGGCGTGGCTCGTTTGGGGGGCGCAGCACTCGAGCCGCCTCACGCACCCTGGTTCAGCTCTCCTAATAATGTGGAGATTGCACCATCCCCCGTGGAAGGTCCTTATTAGAAGCGAGAGCATGCAATTCTTCGACGTGGTAGGTATATAGTGCAACGCAACTTACACCATGGACGCGGCTGTCACGCACGCTCTGTTGCTACAATCATCCTACAGGGCTCCCGTTTCCAACAAACTATGTATATACCCTGTTTGATCTTTAGAATCAAGTATCTTGGAAAGTTGAGATAGTTCATCCTACATCTCTAAGGGGTAGGACTAGGTAGGTATCTTCTACACTCTTATATATTAATCCAATCATATCAAGACTAAGGCCTCAGTATTTTGTAATCTGAGAATGTTAAACGCTAATATATTGTGCAATCGACACACAAAGTGTGAAGACTTCAATTGGCTACCTGTATCAGGTGTAAAGTCTCTGGCGACTGCTTGAAAAAGCCTTCATAGCTAGCTGAAAACACGCCACAAACCAGAAACGGAAGTAGGCAATGTGCATAGAAGGATATAAAGAAATGACAAGAAACTATGGAAGTTGGGACTAGATCTTAGAGAAGACTGGAAAAATCCACTAATGAATGCCTAGGGCTAGGACCGTTTCTAGAACATGACACGCGTAGTGAACAGGATTTACCGCCGATTGGAATAGATTCTCTTGAGTTGAGATGAGTGAGAATCGTATGGGGGGCAGCTAAATCCTTGCGTAGAACACGAGTTGTGTATTGAAAATATAGTCTTCCGTGTTCTTTATTTTCAGGTTGCGTCAACCCAGCCTTCCAATTTCTCCGCAAGTTCATGATGGCCATTCAACTTAGCGGTCTCAATGACGGTCGAGCCGAAGCCGTAATGTTTTTCCCAACTAGGGATTTTGATATCTGCCGGTCTCCGCAGGTCCTCAGTTCGTGCACCATTCTGTAGCAGAAAGCCGCCCAAGGTTTCGTGGTTCCGGGCGGCAGCGATGTGTAATGTGAGTGGAGTAACTTTGGCACCTCGCTCGACCAAAAACTCAACAGCGGCAATATCTGAATGATCCATAAGCTTGACTGTGCGGTCACATGCTGCCTCAAGGCTCGTGAATCCCTCTTTATTGGACTTTGGCTCATTTACGTCTGCGCCATGTTCGGCAATGAGTAACCTTAAGGTTTCAATGACCGAGGCTGTGTCATGATACCCAGCGGCATCGAGCACGGACTGAAGTGCTGTCCGACCGCAATTCTCAGAGCCAGGGTGGTGAACATCAGCTCCCAGGCGAATGAGCTCGGTGACTAGAGCCTGATCGCAGTTTCTTGCGGCCCGTTGCAATGCGGTTTCCTGGTATGACCGGGAGTATGGTGCGTTCACTCGTGCTCCATAGACAACAAGCATGTCCAACATGCATAGAGACTGTACGGCATTTATAGGAGCTGAGCCATCCACCTCAGCGTTAACGTTGACGCCGAGCTCAAGAAAACGTCGGGCCACGGCCAGATGATCCTCAGATATCGTCGCTTCTAAGGCTTTTAGACCGTTGTATCCGTGCAAATCAGCGCCTCTTTCAATAAGATAATTGACTATTCCAAGATTGCCTTTTTTAGCAGCAGCTGATAGTACATCAGGGTGTTGTATGTCCGCGCCAAGGTCAATGAGTTTCTTGACTATCCCTAATGACCCTGCCCCTGATGCTTTTGCAAGGGCGTTTCTGAAGCCAATCTCGGGATTGATTTCAGCGCCATTCTTGAGCAAAATGTCTACCACTTCCTCGTTTCCGCGCTGGCAAGCTAACTGTAACGCGGTTTCAGTAATGATTCCAACAGGCACTGCATTGACGTCTGCACCATGCGCAATCAGAAGCTCTATAATCGCTTTCTGGTTTTTGCTTTTAATGGAATTGATTGGGATAGAGCAGGCAAATTGCAGAGCCTTCCATCCTCGGAAACTTCGACAGTTTGGATCGGTGTCTGCATGGAGCAACAAGTGACGAACCCATTGAAGATTTCCTTGGCCAATGGCTTGGATCAGAGGCAGCCTAGATATCTTAAATTCGTGTGGACGAGCAAACCGAATAGGCACAACGTATTCGGTGATGTGATGGACACGAAGTATAAACTTGCTCTCCATGTCGGCTTCAGTGGGTGGAACATCTCCACCGATACCCACCTCAGATTTACCTGTAATCATTTTATGAGAAGTCTTGCCTAGACTGAGTGGCGATGTATTCGTAGGGCGTTGTGGAATCACACTTCTTGGCCACCCATGGATCCACTTCCCTCCCCTTTCTAACACTGTCTTTCGGAATCTCAGGCTGCAGTTCAGGCTATCCGAGCTATAGTTAGCGAGCATTTCTAAAGGTCGAGGGAGAGACCTGTAATACAAGGCTGCTGTACCATTTTCTGAATCTTCGACCGGATGATGGAAACCCACAGCTTGGACAGCGTTCGATAATTTGGACAGAAGGGATCAAGGAATCCCTTTGTGCATTGACGGTCTTCACACTCAAAATGCTCATTGAGAGCCTAGCTCCCGGTTTGATACCCACATGGAGTGGAGACTGCTGACCAATGCGGCCACCTTGAAAGACTGTGGAATCATTGGTCTCATCTATGAGCTCAAACTCTCCTTTGTCTACCTTGCCGAATCCTGGATGATCGGAGAACATTATTCTCAGGGTGTCGTGAAGTGTCTGGAAAGTACGACAAAGGACAGCCGGCAGGATAATAGAGCGGCCTAGCACATCGTTGAGATGCACGTAAGAAGAAGCGATATCACGCTCCCAAGGATACCCAAGTACTTTCGGCATGTTGAGCTGCGTCTTCCGGACGCTTTCGGAGATTTCTGTCAGGGCGTATGAGATTTGCCCGACTTGTCTCTCTAGCCGCTCTGTAGATTGCGCTCCTACTTGGCTAGAGTTGTTCCCAGAGTCAGCGTTTGGCATTTGATCTTCTTTGGCATACGCACATGTTTACCGCAAGTAAGTACCGGTCAAATGCTTCGAGATGTGTGCTCAGTCGTTGCTCAAGTTTTCGAGCATCTTCAGCGCTGTAGAGACACCACTTGACCTTTCTGTACGAGGTCCGCACTTTGTTTCCTTGGCCATTGATCAGGCTCTCGGTGTATTTCCGAGAATCAACCTATAGGGTTGATTTGTTGGCAACCAGAACTCGAACTAGGATGGCCCATGAAAAGTAGGTGAACATACCATGAACTGATTTAAGAGTATGCGGCAACGTTCAGCATGGAAGAAGATGCCATTCATAAAAGCGTGATCGACGTGCACTGCTGCGGAGACAGATAGAGTGGACATGAAGTTACTGACAAGGCTGACTGAGTTTCGGAGGGACGTAAGGAGCTCGATTAGAGATTGATACTCTGCGGCCGCACGCCTGCATTCGCTCAAGGCAACCGCGATCTCATGGGCTAGTTTACCAACGGCCATGAGGTCCCCAACAGATGCCATGTTTCGACGAGATGCTTGTATGTGTAGTGAATGGATTTGTCCGGGCGTGGAGAGGGCTTGATATCGGTGAAGGCAGTCTGTTTACGTCCAATACGGCGAGGTGGGGCTTTCGACGTCAGTCTGTCAGTCTTGAGCGCGACAAGAAGGAGTTGAAGCGGGGTCGAAACGCATCTTATGATCTTGTGCAGCCTGCCTATGGATGGGCGAGGCGCAGCACCATGCAGGGCCGGCACCGCCTCGTGAGACGTGTCAGAATGTTATACGCTTGGTTTACATCATCTTCTGCCTCGTTCTCGTGGCTGTTAATCCACTCATCGTCGCCCCTACTTGGACGTTCACGAATGGGAAAGGTGATTCTGAGCATCAAGTTCTCTGCACTAACAGGCAAGAGTAACCATGCTACTAACGATATGCCATCTGTAGATTAGTAGTATTGCGAATAACAATATTGTAGGAACTTTCTGGAGTGAAGCTTAGCGCAGACGAAAAGGGCTTGATAAGAGTTCCACAGTGAGAAACTCGCAGAGCAAGCCGTGTCTCAGCGCAAGTTAGACTGGATGGGCTATCCTTCGCCGAAAAATTAGGCAATTCGTCTTCTTTTTAGTTGGAGGGTAGGAAGGCTGAGATACTCGTCTAGTGTTACATCACCTGCCAAGCCACTTAAACGCGGCTCGTGAACTAGCGCGTCGACCCCGACGCGTTCCTTCCCCATAGATTTGGCAGTCGTCGTCGTGACTCGACTTTCTCCCTCCTCTTTGTGCCCCCCAATTCTTCTTGCATTCTGCGATCATGGTACGCGGCCTCGAAGGCAACGAGATGTCGACGCCTCGCCCCTCCCAGAAAAAGCAGCAGGCCTCCGCCTCACAATCGGCGAAGGGCCAAAAGTCCATCTTGGGCTTCTTCCAGAAAAAGTCTACCAATTCACCTAGTCCTGCACCCTCTGATCCTACGCCAATCAAAAAGACACCTACCTCTACACTGACCAAAAGAAATTTCGCCAAACCACCCGCGTCTATTACTCCCGTCCCAAGCAGCGACGCACCCGAGTTCTCGAGCCCGATAAAGCAGGAGCGAGTGTCTCTCGCAGGAAGGAACAAGGAGAATGGTCTGCTCTGCACTGTTATGCCTTTCCATGTTAGATACCGAAGCTAACCGTGTCTTGTTAGAAATTGCAGGCGTTGCATTGAGCAGCCCATCACGGACGGTACGTTTGATCCAGCATTGCGCCTTGCATGGACTCTAATTGACTCTCTTCTTAGGTCAGGAAGTCTGTCAACTATGCCGAGTCCGACGACGAGTCCGACGACGACGATGTGCTGGGGCCAATCGCCAACAATGCGAGGAGTAGAGCTACAAAGCGTAGGAGGGTCAGCGTAGAAGACGATTCGGACGATGAGTTCGGCTTAGACACCGCCACGCAGCAGGCTCTGATCGACGATGAGGTGGACGACTTCATAGTAGCAGACGATTCAGACGAGGAGGAAGTCGTCTCCAAGAAGCGCAAGCGACCGGCATCGACCAAGGCTAACAGGAAAGCTTCGCCCGCATCTTCCCCACCTCCAATCCCCTTCAAAGAAGAGACTGAAGAGAATGTGATAATGACATACACTTCGACGGCGCAGCGATGGACGTACGACCCCGAGAACCCCATGACTCCTAAGCCCCGCCCAGCGAACCCGAAGAATACGAGCAAGAAGGCGAAAGAGAGACCGTCTGCCTCCGAACCCGAGACAAGATACATATGGCTAGCGAATATGCAGGACGCTGACCGTAATCCTGTTGGCCACCCCGATTATGATCCTCGCACGCTCTACATTCCACCTCAAGCTTGGGCGAAATTCTCGCCTTTCGAGAACCAATACTGGGAAATCAAGAGCAAATTCTGGGATACAATCGTGTTCTTCAAGAAAGGCAAGTTCTACGAATTATACGAGAAAGACGCTTCGGTTGGGCATCAGCTTTTCGACCTCAAATTGACTGACCGTGTCAACATGAGGATGGTTGGCGTACCGGAAGCATCTCTGGATATGTGGGCAACTCAATTTGTTGCAAAAGGGTACAAGGTGGCCAGGGTGGATCAGATGGAGTCTGCTCTTGCCAAGGAGATGCGCGAACGAGATGGCAAGGAGGACAAGGGCAAGACGCCGAAGAAGGCAGACAAGGTGATCCGACGGGAACTGGCTGCCGTTCTGACATCGGGCACTCTCGTCGACACTGGTATGCTCCAGGACGACATGTCAACATACTGCATGGCCATCAAGGAGATCGACCGCGACAACCTACCTGCCTTTGGTGTAGCATTCGTTGATACTGCGACTGCCCAATTTCAACTCTGCGAGTTCACTGATGACATTGATATGACGAAATTCGAGACTCTCATCGCACAGATGAGACCCGGCGAATTGCTCCTTGAAAAGTCCTGCATCTCTGCGAAAGCCCTGCGAATCTTGAAGAACAACACGGCACCCGCAACGCTCTGGAACTCGCTAAAACCAGTGAAGGAGTTCTGGCCGGCGGATATTACGATCCGCGAAGTCGAAGTAAACAACTACTTCAAATCGCCCACAGAAGACAATATTGAAGCTTGGCCGCCGGTCCTGCGTGAAGCACGAGAACAAGAGCTGGTCATGTCTGCCTTTGGCGCGCTTTTGCAATACCTCCGAACCCTGAAGATTGAGCGCGATCTAGTCACTCTTGGCAACTTTCAATGGTATGATCCAATACGCAAAGCAACAAGCTTGGTCCTCGACGGGCAGAGCTTGATCAACTTAGAGATATTCGCCAACACTTTTGATGGGTCTGCCGAGGGAACACTATTCGCCATGTTGAACCGCTGTATCACGCCTTTCGGTAAGCGGTTGCTCCGGCAGTGGGTGTGTCATCCTCTGGCAGATGCCAAGAAAATCAACGCTCGTCTTGATGCCGTGGACGCTCTAAATGCCGATTCTACTATCATGGACAACTTCAGCGCTTCGCTTAGCAAGCTCCCAGATCTCGAACGTCTCATCTCGCGAGTACATGCAGGCCGTTGCAAAGCCCAAGATTTTCTCAAAGTGCTTGAGGGATTCGAGCAGATTGAGTACACTATCAGTCTACTCAAGCAGTTTGGCGAGGAGGAGGGAGTCATCGGACAGCTCATTGCCTCTATGCCAGATCTTGCCAGTTCTTTGTCAAAGTGGAAGTCGGCTTTTGATCGCAGTCTCGCCAGAAAAGAGGGCATCCTGGTCCCGGAGCCTGGTATTGAAGAAGACTTTGATAGCAGCCAGAAAGAAATTGATAACTGCGAAGCGGAGCTTGAAGTGCTCTTAAAGAAGGCACGAAAGGACCTTGGCTCAAACACCATCTGTTTCCGCGACAATGGAAAAGAGATCCGCCAACTGGAGGTCCCAAAGAAGGTCAAGGTGCCTAGTAGCTGGGATCAGATGTCGGCTACAGCTAAGGTCACTCGCTACTACTCGCCTGAGCTCCGAAAGCTTGTTCGAGCACTACAAGAAGCTCAAGAGACGCATGGGCAGATTACTCGCGAGGTGGCTACTCGGTTCTGCAAGCGCTTTGACGAAGATTACACCATTTGGCTCGCTGCCGTGAAGATTATCGCGCAGCTTGACTGTTTGATCAGTCTGGCCAAGGCTTCGGCCTCTCTTGGAGAGCCTAGCTGTCGTCCAGTGTTCGAGGAGGGTGACCGCACCGTGGTCGAATTCGAAGAACTTCGTCACCCGTGTATGCTCAATACCGTCGACGACTTTATTCCTAACGACATTAGGTTAGGCGGCGACGCAGCAAACATCAGCCTCCTTACCGGTGCCAACGCGGCCGGTAAGTCCACAATTCTGAGAATGACTTGTATAGCAGTCATCCTCGCGCAGGTCGGGTGCTACCTGCCCTGCACATCAGCGAGAATCACGCCAGTTGATCGCATCATGTCTCGTCTCGGTGCGAACGACAACATCTTCGCTGCGCAATCAACATTCTTCGTCGAGCTCTCTGAGACACAGAAGATCCTCTCAGAAGCTACGCCCCGCTCCCTCGTCATCCTTGACGAACTTGGCCGCGGCACATCCTCCTACGACGGTGTCGCTGTTGCACAAGCAGTACTCCACGACATCAGTACACGGGTTGGTTGCGTCGGATTCTTTGCTACGCACTACCGCTCCTTGGCTAAAGAATTTGAATACCACCCTGAAGTGCAGAATAAGCGTATGCGTATTCAAGTCGACGGCGATTCCAAGTCCATCACCTTTCTCTACAAGCTGGAAGAGGGCGTTGCAGAGGGTAGCTTTGGTATGCATTGTGCAGCTATGTGTGGTATCCCGGACAAAGTCATAACGAACGCGGAGACGGCGGCAAGAGAGTGGGAGCATACTAGTAGACTGGGAGAGAGGATGGAGGTGAATAAGGAGGATGGTGGCGTGTATGTGCCGCTGGGTATGCAGAGTGATGTTGCGTGGGCGCTGAGAGAGGGGCTGGAAGGCGTGGGGGATAGGGCACTGGAGGTGTTACTTGAAGCTATTGCGGCGCTGTAGGAGGCGTGTTGTTATATTGAAGAAGGCGTAATCGTGTTGTTTTATGCGCCGAACTGCTACTGTGGAAGTAGTGGGCGTTAAGCTTGACTATGGGTATATCTTTATGGGGCGTTCTTTCATTTCGAGGTTGGTGTGACGCACCACTGTAATCACGTTCTGCTATTTAGCCAAATATACTGTTGGTATCTCTTATTCGATAGACTGCATAATTCCAGTAGCTTTGCAATTGTTTGATAGCCATTGTATGCAGTGCCGAATACCTTCACCCAGCCAGAACGGAGCTCATGAACGTGGAAGGGCTACGCAACAGTCCATGACCATGCCGAAGAAAACAAAAAAGGCCATTATCCAGGTGCTACGCTCCGCATACGCAGTAGCCAATGCTCGAGTACCCATACCCTTTACCCAGAGAGCTCGCCTAACGATCGCAATGCCGTCCAGCAAGCCCAGAGCACTTCCCTACTTTTCAATTGTCGAATGGCAATTGCTTCCTACCCCAAATTCAACCACCCCTCACCGTTCCGTAGCCTAGCCGCTCACATCCACTCAATATTCCTCATCATCATCCCCGCCAAACGCAGAGCCCTGACGGTCGCCCAGGTCCGCGGCTTGAGTAAGTTGATTAAGGAAGCCATAGCTAGCCTCTCGGTCTTCAATGACGTCTTCCTTCTTGATGACCGAGCTAGCGAGGTCCCTCTCCTCCTCTTCCTCTTCAACCTCATCCTCATGCTCGATCTCCTCCCTTGCCTTGCGACCACCTGTCTTCTGCCTCTTCTTGCTCGGCGTATCGTTTTGAGCGGCGGTAAGACCACGCTTACCACCACCACCACTGCGTTTTGGAGTCGCGGTCTTGGATCGTCCACCCGCACCTCCCTTCTTGGGCGTTGCAGGGCCGTTTCCAGATAGTGAGTCTCCGAGAAGCTTGATCTTGCGCTTGATGTTGCCGAAGGTGACGGATGCGCTGCCGGGGGTGTAGCCAGTCAGGCGGGCGAGCTTCTGCATGTCGATCTGTGCATTGTTAGTTTAGGTTGTCGGGGTGGCGAAGAACGGTTGGTGTTGCAAAGGCCTTCAGGGTACCTTATCGTGGAATGGATCATAAGGTACCCTGAAGGTAGTCGCAGCATCGAGGGATGGGGCGGCATGTACCTTGGGTTGGCCTTCCATGCACTGCCAAGCCAGAGCGAGGACTTCCATCTCACGGCCAGAGAACGAGATTTCTTTGTCGCCGGCCATTGCTGATGGTGTGTTGGTGTATTATTAGGGAGGATATGTGCTGAAGCCTTTTGTGAGTGGTTTGTGGTTGCTGTGGTAGTAGAGTGGTGAGGAGACGAGGAAGTAAAAGGCTCGAAAGAGGAGGGGAAGGGCTCTTTAATTCTTACCAATTGATAGCGCAGGGAACCTACAACCAGCGGTGAAGCTGATCTATGCGAGAATCTAGTAGTGATAGTGAGAGCTGGTAAGAGGAAGTGAAAGAGAGACTTCCACCCCCGCTTTAGAGATTAGAGGGCTAATATGAAAAAGCTTTGGGCTCGATTTTAGAGTCGAGTAATGCAAGAGTGATAGAAACCAAGAGGCCAGGACTCAGAGAACTGGGTAACACATACTATGAGTGTATTTTTGATATGTATTCTGGAGCAACTCTTTATTCCTACATCATATATCATATCCGTGATACTTCCTTGCCCCGCAGCTCAGGTCGTTCCACGTCCAACTCGTCCCTCAACGCAGCGTACATCGAGTCGCCGACGATAATCGATAGGCCCAGACTCCATACCAATGTAATAGCGTAGAAGAAGTTGGCATTGCCGGAGCCAGCATAAACCCAGAGGTGGTAAAAGGCCGGCCCAAGGAAGGATGTATACAAAACGCTCGCTGATGCTAAGAAGGTATAGCGCATCACTATCGAACAATTAGCCTATGGTCCACGTTCAAGAGGTCGGCCGAGGACTTACAAGGAAAGAGATGCCGGAACAACGGCACTAACGAGAGGTACAATGCAGCATCCGCTATGCTAGGATAGGGCGTAAAAACGGCGAAGATACCAGTCAGAGTGCATGCAACAAACAAGGGCTGCTTGTGGAGGCGGATGGTAAGACCAGGCATGTACGACGCCGCATGCAACCAGAACACACCAAGGAAGAATTCACGGAATGAATCAAACATCTCGATGAAGAAGTACCACCAAAGACCAACATTAGGCGTGAGGTCTGGGAGGAGAAGGCGGACGCCATATGTAGCTGCTAAAAAGTCCCACGAGCCGGTCAAGAAGGCGGAAGCAGAGAGCAAGGCGCCAATGGCGGCTGTAATGCCTAAGGAGTAGGTGATTATAAAGGACCAGACATCTGGACTTGATCTTGTCTTGGCGGTGCGCGCATCGTACAGCAGAACCAGCAGAGGCGGAAAGAGGAGTATTGGGTGCATAGCCAGGTAGGACGCGAATGCCATGGCCAATATGAAGGTGATACTGGCTCCTTGAGAGGCCTTGGCTATTGCGGTCAGAATGAAGAGGTTCGTCAGGGCGGAAGTCGAGCGCGCAATGCATGTCGCAACCGTAAAGGGATTGAAGAGGAAGCTGGTAGACTGTTAGCAGCATACGGATCATACTAGGACGGGTCGAGCATGCCCTGCTGCAATAGCCACGCTGCTCCATCTGAGGTCTTTGCGCGAGGAAGTGAACAATCGCGTCACTGTTGCGAAGCCACTCTCCGATATTTGAGCCAATGCGTTCGCACTCAGTAGGTCCACTACAGTGTAGAGCAGATTCGTAGCGAGAGGCGCGTAGGATGGGTTCGGCAGAAGCGAGAAGAGTGGCAGAAGGAGGGGTGCCTGATGGTAGACGCCGCCATCGTAGGGTGAGACATTATGGGTGTAGAGGAAGACGCCTTCCTGCACTGCATGTTCTGTTAGCGAGTGAAACTACAATCATTTGCCATGCTCGACAGACGTACGTCTCTTGAAGCTGGTTACTGGCGTGGAGACCTCGACTCGGCCAGCAAGAAGGGCTGGTAGTGCGGGAAAGAGGGTGAATAGACCCAGCCTCAGGGCCACGGCAGCTCCAAAGAGGAGGGCCTTCTGCTGCATGTCGACGGGCATCTCAGCTGACTATGAGGGCATTGGGTCCCTCATCTCGACACCGTCACGGAGCTCTGGTGGTGTTCTGGCAACATTCGGCGGGACCCTGTTGGCGCTAATGCCGGCTCCATGTCGGCTAATCCGCCGCATCTCGAACTTTTTTTGTGTCGCCAAAGTTCGCCGAGCAGCTTTCCACAACATCGCAAAGGATCTTTAGACTTTACGATGGCAGGTCGTAGCAAAAAGAAGGGTATGTGCTCCGTTATCCGTACTATGCTCCCTTTGTCGCCTACTTACACACGTTAGGCACCTCTGGTGCAGCCAAAAACTACATCACCCGCACTCGCGCCGTGAAGAAGCTTCAGATCTCGCTTCCAGACTTCAGACGGTTATGTATCTTCAAGGGCATATACCCTCGCGAGCCGCGCAACAAGAAGAAGGTGTCGAAGGGATCTACCGCCGCGACAACCTTTTACTACACAAAGGATATTCAATATCTGCTCCATGAGCCGCTACTGGCGAAATTCCGCGACCACAAGTCCGTCGCAAAGAAGATTGGCCGCGCTCTTGGTCGCGGCGAGGCAGGAGATGCTGCGCGCCTGGAGAAGAACCTTATGCCCAAGGTCAAGCTGGACCACATCATCAAGGAACGCTACCCTACCTTCGTCGATGCCCTGCGCGACCTCGACGATGCCCTCTCCATGCTCTTTCTCTTCGCCAACCTCCCGTCCAGCGAGCATATCCCCGCCAAGACGATTGCCCTCTGTCAACGCTTGACCCGCGAATTTGAACACTACGTAATCACCTCCCATGCTCTCCGAAAGTCGTTCCTCTCCATCAAGGGCATTTACTACCAGGCAACGATTCAAGGTCAGGACATACTTTGGTTGGTACCGTACCGTTTCGTGCAGCGGACGGGTGGAGACATTGATTTCAGGATCATGGGCACTTTTGTCGAATTTTACACTACATTACTCGGCTTCGTCAACTACCGCCTCTACACATCCGTGGGACTCGTATACCCACCCAAGTTCAACGCCAAGAGCGACGAGCAAGGCGGCGAGTTGGCTGCTTTCCAGCTTGAGGGCAAGGCCAATGCTACAAACGGCACAAACGATCCCATGGAAGATGTAGAGATCAACCCGGAGGCGCAGGCGATAGCAGACAGGCTCGCAGCTATGCCAGATGCCGAGGAAGACGATGAAGTCCCAAATGTGACCGCGGCCGCTATGGGAGACGATGATGAAGAGGAAGCTACCGAAGGCATCGATACGTTCGAGCCGACAGCTCCTGACGCCGACGTCTTGCCACAACCCCAGGCCAGCAGCGCTCAAATCGCATCTCTTTTTGCACCTTTCACCTTCTACTTGTCCCGCGAAACGCCCCGTACATCACTCGAGTTCATTCTAAAGGCTTTCGGCTGCAAACGAGTTGGTTGGGATGGCATCCTTGGTGACGGCGCTTTCACGACAAATGAGTCTGATCCTGCAATCACCCATCAGATCATTGACCGGCCACCGCTAGCAAATGGCGCACCTGCTCCCGACGTCCCTGAGAACGAAAATGGTGGTGCGGCGGCGCCTAGGGTTCAGTGGCCTCATTCGACAATGCCTGGCCGAACATACGTCCAGCCGCAATGGGTATGGGACTGCATCAATCAGAGCAAGCTGATGCGACCGGATCTCTATGCTCCTGGCGCCGAGCTTCCGCCTCATTTGAGCCCTTGGGTCAATGCCAAGAAGGGAGAGTACGACCCAAATCTTCCGCTTGAGGCACAGCAACCGGAGGGCGAGGCCGAAGCTTTCGAAGACGATGGAGATGACGACGAGGAGGCGACGTTTGATGTTGACGGCGATGAAGACATGGACGCCATAATTGATCGTGAAGGCTCCGTGGAGGTCGGAGAAGGCATGGACGTTGCCGATTCCGACTCAGAGGATGATAGCGACGACAGCGAGTCTGAAGTCGCCGCTGAAGAATTTGATGGTTTCGAATCGGATGCTGAGTCCGATATCTCTGAAGGAGAAGCTGGTCGCATTCAACACCAGCGCGAACTCGAGGCAGAAGCTACTGGCAAGAAGGTGGAAGTGGTCAAACCAACAAGGAAGGAGCAGAATGCAGCAGTCCGCAAGAAGGCTGACAAGAAGAGGCGCCAAGAAGAGGAGGAGCGCGAGAGGCAGAAGATGATGTTGTCCAACAAGAAGCGTAAGCTGCTCAAGCGCATCGAGTACGGCGAGAACAAGCGCGACGTCGAGTCAGAGACTCTACGGAGAAAGCGTGCGAAGCTGGAAAAGGCAAAGGCTGCTGCGGAGGCATTGTAGGTACATATCAAAAATAAGTGGGAGGCGTTCTTGCGGGCTGGTGTTTAGGGAGCTGGGCAACTATCGAAATGATTCATGTAGTTTGTTCGATATTTTTGCTGCTGGCCAAATTGCTGGCCTTGTTGATAAAATGACTACTGATCTCCTTGACCTTGCACTCTGTGACCAATCGAATGGCTTGGAGTCAGAGGCGATGTGGCGCAGGCACGTTGATCCTTGGATCAGGCACTCAGCGTCGAATGAGTCAATGCTGTTTACGAGGTGTGCCAGCTTGACATATGAACCAGCCTCAGTCATTCGTCCCTGATCTCCTTCTATTCCCAGCATTACCACAGAAGCCCTAAAAGAAAAAAAACCTTAGCCTCACAACCCCGCTACCCTCCCGCTCAATATGGCCGTATAGCGGATCACTACAAACCACCAGAATCCGACGTTGGTTTCTTTGGGTTTCTTAGCCATCATCAACCATGGTTTAAGCATATCTTGAGGTCCTGGCCTTTCAGGATCACGGAATGAAAGTAAGCAGTCAGCTACCTCACACTCACTCTGCTGCTCGTTTCATTGAAACAGGGAGAACGCAGGGAAAGTGAGCTAACAAGATCGTTTGAGTTAAATAGACCAAACCGTAGCAGCTCCAGCTACTCTCGACTAAACGGAAATGCCCCCCTAACCCGCCACTACCGCTGATGCCCAAAGCGCAGCGTGCATCGTGCCGAGCCGTTGCCGATAGAGCACTGTGAAAAATTCCAACCTAAAAAAATTGCTACATTATATTACTCAGGAGTAAAGGGACGCTTCGAGGTACTGGTAGCCGAGCAAGCATATCTGGAGCATTGCTGGCATCTGATAAGCCTTGTGGCTTCTCATTCACCCAGAAAACACGATATCGGCATCACGTGATTCGGCTTTCACTTTGATCATTCCTATTGTTCTGTCTTCATAATAGCATTCGCTTAAGGTCACTCACCAAGATTTTGATCTTGAGCGCCACCTAATTCATCTGTCGCGTCCTTCCGAGTATACACAACACACATCTAAAGCCAGCAACACCTCTCCAGACCGTCTCTGCCTATTGCCACAGAATATCCTGTCTTTGGATACATCCTACATGGGCCTATCTTCTGCGCGAGAAAACGGGAAGATGACTATTACAAATCCGCGTTTCCTCTTCCCCGACCTCCCACCTGAGCTTCGCAATGAAGTCTACAACTACCTCTCTACCCCCGACACAGACTCCACAGCCACCAATACCCATCTTCCTCTCCAGCTCAAGAATTACGAGTGCAAGCACACAGACATCCAGATCTGTCCCGTGCATTTTGGTTCTACCGGCCTTCTCGCGTTGCAGAAATACCAGTTCCAGGAAGCTCGCGAGTACCAATCATGGCTCATAAACAACGTATTGGAGCTCAAAATCGGCATCACCTTCAAAGGAAGAGTACAAACCTTCGTACAGGCGGACTGGGACAAGAAATTGGTGATACATCTACGGAAACTAGCAAAACAGCATCCGTGGTTGACCAAGGTGGCCAAATATGACATACATATTCTCTGGGGCGCAACAGATGGGTCCTTAAAGAGCCGGAAGAACAAGAGGACCACGGGTCAGATACCGTCTGAGATGGTCAAGACCCTAATGGGGCTTATGGACGAAGATATCAAGAGGAAGCGAGGGGAGGTCAACGTGTGCTTGTCTCTAGGGCATTCACTTGCGGTGGGAAACATGCTGTCAAGCACAAAGTTTGGCCTACCAGATTTCTTCTCGACCCTCCCAAACTTGGATGGTGTCAAGAGACTGGTGAAGGAGGTATGGAAGGGGTCTTGCCTAAAGACGACAGAGAAAGCACCCAGCTTCCCGCTTATTCTGGCTGCGCCAGAAGTTCAGGAAGATTTGGGTTTGTTGACGGTTGATAAGGGATTGGTGAACTGGGTGGCACAAGGGAAAGGGCACTTGGTGATGAGGAAGACTGTGGTGGAAGGGAGCGAGCTCGAGGTTAATATTGGAGATGTGCGGCAAGCGGAGGGCCGGGGTGTTGACCATGTACTGAAGGAGCTTTTGGAGGAATGCTTGGGACGAAGGTGATCGCAGGCGACACAAAATACAAGAAAACTGCTTCGAGCCCAAAGAATCACCCTCATCGCTAGAACACTTGCGAAGAGCTTGTTGGTGTGTCAGCAATCATAGGCAAACATACACTCACGTTATTATATGAGTGGCTAGCTATATTTTACCATTAGGCCTGTTCACCTGTAGCTAGCTATATAATACAGCTACTCACCCTTCTATAAAACTACTTCTACCTTATATCGCCGTACAGTTCTCATTACTTTAGCGATGTCGACCCGCTTCATCAGAGCACTCCTGACGCCACATTGGATTATTCAGAATGTGCTCCAGGGTACACGAGTTCTCGTTGGCCTTGAGCAGTATATAGAGATAAATATACCCTACATTTAAACGCTTATACGCGAAATTGCTATAGATAACCTGTACTATTACTTTCTAGTATAAAAAGAAATATGCCTTGCTGCACGCATGCTAGAGTAAAAGGCAAAAATATACAATAGCGGGGATTTGCTAGTGGTCTGCTTGTATATAGCTAAGCGGACGGGAAGCCTTGCTGTCTCCAGTTCTTTCGCTATTGAAATACCTAAATCTCTTGTTTGTAGTAACCTTAGCCCGTACTCATGTTGCGTGAGAGTAAATGTACCTAGAACGGAGCCCTCAAAAGGGGCTGCCACGTCAGCATTGCACGGCTTAACACAGGCGTAGGCTGTACGGCGCTTCCGCTTTAGTTACTATTGGATAAAACTGGTGTTGGTGCGGACAACGTGCCTCTAATCAAACATCCTGTGGCACAGCTAGCTGGAGCCCACAACTGCCCATGGTGGCCAGTCAGCTGTACCTATACCGTTTCGCGTTGCATTAGGTAATTCGCGCTAGAGCCTCTAGCGCTGCAGGCCCTAGATACCCACTCCCATGCCATCCTTTATGCAACTTCGATTCTCAACAATGCGATTATATTTTAGCACGACCTTCTCTGTCACGAGGCATTGCTTTTCTAGCTCAAGAGCGAGGACTATGTCGTCACTTGCTACCGGGCACGTACTTCCCGGTGGTAAATGGAACTACCGCATTCTCGAAACTGTACAAGGAGACAAGACCCACACGTCCACGGTCTACAAAGCGGAGATCGTATCCAATAAGAAATCTCATGATGTTCCACAGTGGTTGGTCACCCTCGATTAACTTAAGAGCATCCAACGCTGACACGGCTGCTGAAGGTCTTTCATCAAAGGAGCATCGCAGGACAATGCGATAGCCATGGAAAATCTCAATCGTGAATGCCAAAGCTATCTTTTGCCTGGAGTCGCTTCATCTACCTGTTTCCGGAAATTGTACGACGTGGTCGATACCAGTAGTGAAGCGGCTGCTAGCGACAAGTATGTCGCATTGGAATGGCTAGAAACCACTCTGGCACAGGTAAAATACCAATCTAGCCAGGACACTTATGTTCTTGCGGAGAAAGTTCTGAGTGCAGCATTGCATAGCTGCGTCGTGTTAGAAAGCCACGACCACGTCAATACAGGTATGGATTACGAACGTGGCTGCTTGAAGCCGCATTGCATCTGCTGAGAAGCCTAGACTACAAACCCGCCAACATCCTACTTTCTGGAATCGGAACTAGTCAAATCACCGCCAAGGTGGGAGACTTAGGGCTTGGTACGCAACTGTCTTTAATTGAGGAGGCTATGTATGCACTAATACTTTATAGTTTTCCCTTCTGGCCAACGTTTCAACGCCCAGCCATACGCTATGCGCGCCCCTGAGGTATTCCTTGGTTATGCATACACCAAACTATCGCAAGTCTGGGCGATCGCTGCAACACTACTCTGTTGGATCAAGCCTGGAATCCTAGGGGTATGGGATAGCCCTCATTATCTCATTAATGAGGCGTGGTCAATGGCAAAGATTAAGAGACTCTTTCCACACTGGCGTATTCCGACTCCGGATGAGGTGGAAGTTGATGAGCTCAAGATCGCAGTCGAACATGCTGTTAACATGAGTAAAGAAGTACCTGAGCTACTAGATATTCTACCGCTGGAGCAGATGATGCAAGCGATTGAGATGCCGCAGGGATTGAGAGATCTCCTTCGCCTAATGATGGTTGTCGACCCAAGCGCAAGGCCTTCTGCTTCATCTGTACTAGCTTCGAGAGATTTTCGAGGGTTTCAGGAATATGTCAGCGTCTAATTTCCTTGGGTTAAACTGCGCATTATCAATGCAGTTACCCAGAGTTGCGCATATTTGATAACTCATCATGTTCACAGATTTCGACGACCGTCAACTCTCTTGTTTGGTTCCTGATGTTCAGACTAGATTTCGATACGTTCAAATTTCACGGCTCTGGGAGTCTGTTAGTCTGTCGCTTTTGCCTTACACGATGAAAGGCAGTCTGAGTCCAAAGGATTTATTACAGAGCTGTGGTCCTCCAATAGTCATCCACCATCCTTTGGCCGACTTGTCGCCGGCCATGCCGTCGGGCCGTGCCACATTCACTAAAAGTCGCCCAATTCCTTTCATGTTTAATTCATGAATCTGATCACAAGACCAGATCACATATTAAGTGTGTCGTAACGTGCGTCTACATCACAGCCGCCCGAGGGAACGCTTTACCGAAGAACGAGCTCCAGTCATAGCTAAATTCAACTGCAGTCAACGTTTCAGCGGCACCGCGCCGCAGCGGTTACATCCTCCAGCGGTAACTAAAGTAAGTTCATGTATAAATTGACAAAATTACTGGTTCTGATGAAAAGTAACTCAACTAGCGAGTAAATCTTTTCTGACTGGAATGCCATATCATGGCGTCAAGGAGTAGACCCCATCCGCATTGGAATATAGCAGCAGATGAGCATTTAAGTATATAAGTGCGTGCATTCGCAACCTTAATGTTCATTCAGCATCCCAACAAATCTTCTTTCATTCTATCCTCGCAATCAACAATCACGAACTTCGTATCACAGCATCTTCAAACTCAAATCCACAGCCATGTCACTTATCGGCCAAGTCTTCAACAAAGCTCTATCGAAGAACATCTCCGTCTACCTCTCTGAGTCTGGAGATGGGTTTAAACGCATTCCTGGTGCCATAGACCAGGCTTTGAAGGCAGCTGCTCTCCAAAAGGTCAAGCGCAGTTTTGAGAGCGGCGCTTTGTTCACGGATGACGACATGAAGCAGATGGAGCGTGTCGTGGTCACGTAATTTACCTTCTGTCGAGATTTTTTCGTACGCTAACTGTAGCCAGGAACATGTCGCACCAGAGCCCGGGTGATCCAAACGCCCACTACTCTGTCCAGGGTGAGACCGGCAGTGGTACCAAGGTCAAAGGCGGACATGTCGCTGAGAACCCCTCCAATCAGACAGCAAGTCATCTCCTAAATATGATGCACTGTTCACTAACTTAAGAGCAGCAAGCCAGTTGAGTGCCTTTCTCGTGGTCTCGATTAGTTGGCTCTTGTTGTAATACCTGATCTGAGCCAGTCTATCCTTACCAATCGTTAGCAAGAACGTTTTTCTAGAGTATAAACAGCTATGCGGCAACACTATATTCTCTATTATTACTTGTTAGCAACGTTTGAGAGATGTTATAGACTTTATTAGAATTAAACGCGTGCACTACTTTATTCTAACTCGTTCTCTATTCCCGCCTTATTGCTTATTAAATAACATACTTCTAGCGCGAGCAGCCGGTCGGGGTAAGTAGCCAGCTTTGACTAAAATTAGTACTATATATAATGATACAATACTGACTTACTAAATACTATAATAGTCAAATATATAATTTTATTTCTATGAATGAAAATTATAGCTTTTAAGTTACATGAATAGAAAATCCAGGATCTCTCCTTCGAAAGCGTTCTTGGACTTTATGGCAGACCTACAACACGAGGGCACTCGACCACTAAACGCCTATCCTTTTAAAGACATCTCGAGATGCATAAAAGGATGTGTTCAGAGACAACAGATTCAGTGATGTACTTGGAGCAAGTTCTGGAAACCGTAAAAACGCCGTATATCGAGGACGCCTTCCAAGCTCCACATACGTACCAACACTTCTGCGCAAACTGCAACACCATCCGCACATACGCAGACCATGAGTATGATACCGAAACCACAAAGCCAGGTTTCAATCGAGTGAAGACTGTAACGGAACGATACTAGAGTACGAATCTGAAGCCGAGCTTCACAGAACGAGAGCTTCGGTATGGCAAGCAAGCAACCCGCAATCTTGACATTCTACTGCGCAAGAAGATGTATATTCCCGAGTGGAAGGTATGTAAGACCTGCAAATACCGGAATATTGGCAGCCTGCAAAAGCACTGGAAAGGCTTTGCATATTCTCCCTCGGTCTTGACATGCTCGTTCGACCCCTCCACCAACAGCGACAAGCAGTACAAGCTCACGCTTCCCCTCGAGCACGATTTCGCTGGTGGCATACAGGCTTCTGGTGAGAAAACGAAGTTTCGACTGGTCGCCGTCATCAAGAAACTCAAGAGCGAGATGTACGCCGCATTTGTACATACCGAGGACGGGAAGTGGTGGCCATGCATCAACGACCAAGTCCAAGAATATCAGATTGAGGACTGGCAGGGTGATGAGAGGAATGGGGAGACGGTGATGGCCTTTTATGAATCTCTCGACGAGTAGAATTTGCAATCGAGAGCCTGGAACAGTTTCGGGCACGAGAGACGACTGAATTAGGGAAGGAAATAGCAGCTTTGATAAGCTGCGATGCCAGAAGGGCTTTTGAGATATAAATGAGAAATGAAAAGACAGATGATGATACAAGGAACTCAATAGTATACACCTTTCTTCAATCCGATCAGGCCTTCTTTGAAACCATCTTTTTCCATCTCCTTGAGCTCGCGAAGGTTCTTCTTCCTCTCCATGCTCCCCACACCCCCCGCAAGCCTCGGGTCCGCAAGAGGGTCAAACGCTTTCGCTGAACCCTTAACTTCGAGGTTGACATCCAAGTCATTGTTTGCCTGTGCTCTTTCCGGTGAGCATCTGAAAGCGCCGAATTGGGGCAATCCAGACGAAATCCCAGGGAAACGCACGGTTTGGACCTGGTTACCCGTGCAGTCGAACTTTTCATAGAGGATGCAGGAGGTGCTTGGGTCAGGGCCGAACGACTCAAGGCCTAGGCCTAGGCTGGTCGGACCTTGTTGGCGACACTGAGTGGTTGGTGCGGTCCATTGGCAGTCGCCGCGGAAATCGGCGCGAGTGCATGTATATACAGCACCGGGGAGGCCACGACGTTCGATATTTGGTCGTGCTGAGGCCGAGGTTGAGAACGCAAGGAGCACTATGAAGATGGAAGTAGTGATTGTTGCAAGAGGAAGCATTGCTGTTATGTTGGTGTCGTGCTGTTGTAATTACAGATTATGGGCCTGCAGTTGTTCTGTTCGTAGAGGGTCGCAATCCAAAATTCTCTCTGGTGATGATGGCCTTATTTATGTGTCGTAGACAATGCGGGAAGATATGACTGTGCAATGGTCCCTAATATATGATTAGCCCTTGACTAGGGATGACAAGTGTACGGCGTAGCACACACAAAGGGAATCTGGTGATTATTGCGCATACCTTTCAGCGAGCTCATGTGCAATATTTCGAGAATAAAGAACTGAATAGCTTTCTTTGTCGAGCTGAAACATCTGTTGGAGACGTGTACTATCCGTGGCGAGTTCCATTTTGACCGCACCGCAGATATTCAATCTCAAAACGCCATAAGGGAACTAATCGCAAATGCGATAGGTGAGTCGAGAGAACGAGAAAATCGAGAAATGGGCGTCAAGGGACGAGAAGGGTAATATGGGTGTTCAAGTGCGGTCCGATGTTTGGGAACAGTGGTGGAACAAGGGTGTCAGCATATGAAACAACGATCCGGCTAACGATGCGACCCCTTTGGTCGCAGCCGCAAGCCTACTACATGTTACAGCTTGCAACTTTTGAGCGGGCACGGGGCCGCAATTACCCCAGCTCTTGTCTTCTGGTGGTTGCCGACAAGCTGTGACTAGTGACGGGGTATCTCTACCTCTCTTGGAAGGTATGACAGGAATGAACTGATTCCGATCGTCAGGTACAAAGCGTTACGGAACGCGAGAAGATGAAGCACCACCAGCAAGCAGATGATTAATCTAGCGAAACCATCGTCAAGACTGGCGGAGCATAGCAAGGATTGTGGGGCGCGTCGTGCAAGGTGACCGTAGTCGCCATGCCCCTTGGAGGGTGCAGTTCTCGATGCCGGGAATTCGAGGGCTTTTCTGCGCGACTTTGTTTTGCAAAAACTACATTCCAACCCCCTCCCTTCTACGCCAGCAGTAAAGAGTTATAAACCCGTGGGTCCCCCAGACTAGTTCTCGTTCTCTTGCCGAATATATCGCCATCGTAATAACACGCTCATTCACCGCAATCCAATCATTTGGTTTAGCAGCACTAGCCATGGGACGGGTTTTTCGAACCGTTCTTTTTTCTTTCGCCGTCCTTTCGGTTGTGGCAGCCGGCGGAGGGAAACCTCTTCTTGCTGAACGCCTCGTTACTAACAAGCGCGGGGGTGTCGTCGATTGTAATGCCACTCCTGCTGATGCAAGTTGCCCTCATCCTCCGGTGGCAGATGGTGTACTGCTTAATGGCTTTGTCTATGCTGGATGCTGGACGTAAGTAACTCAGCTCCACCCGTAACTCTCTGAGTCTCATCTCAGGCCCCTCGAAGTCCCCCTTTTCTTTACACATGTCAATAATATATTAACAAACTGTCGCAGAGATCTCGTTGATGCGCGAACTCGCACTTTCAGCGGTCAATACTCGTCGGCGCAGTTAAATATTGTGGCCAACACTCCAGCAGCCTGTGTCCAGGCCTGCATTACGAATGGTTATATTCTTGCAGGTCTCGAGGGTGGAAGTTCATGCTGTACGTTTGCCACTCCTGACCTTTGCTCCAAGTAAAGTGGTATTGATTGCAGATCAGATTGCGGGAGTACGCTTCAAGGGAATACTTCTGAAGTTGCGGATAGCGACTGTGTCACTCCTTGCACGGGCCAGGAGACCATAGGCTGTGGTGGCACGAATCGACTATCGGTATACCGCACTAATCCTACCCTAAACAACACAGTTATACCGAATCCATGGGTTTATAGAGGCTGCTATAGGTATGTACATCCCTTTAGCTACTGTGGCAACACTTCGGTGTTAATTCACCAATCTCACCTAAATTTTGGCCTTGGCGAGAGACTGATTTAACGTATGATTAGCGGAAGATGGCCAGTCGGTCCACTAATAACCAGCGTCGATGTGCGAGGGCAATCGTGCATGCAAGCTTGCCAAGAGCAGTATGGATTTGGCACGTTCGCGGCTACAAGGGGGGAAAGTTGCTGTGCGTACTACACTTTCGCTTTTCTTTTGACATTCCTGCATGCGCTGTCTACCAGTTGAACACCGCAGATTGACATTCTCCAGATTGCAGCAAGCGCTTCAGAGGGTTTACACAAGTAGACCAGAGCCAGTGCAATATCGGATGCACCTCCTTTTCGACGGAACCGTGTGGAGGCGTCTTTGACTCCACGACTCTAGCCTATTCTGTTTATGCGCTGGTGCGTACCCCCTTCTCTTTTAATAATGAGGAAAGTGTCAAAAGCTCTGCTCTACGGTTTGTTTCCTTTTTACTTTGTCAATCGAAGGTCTTCCAGATCGAATGGTTGGTTGGGGCGTGTAAGGCCGGAGGAAGAAACCCACAAGGTGGGCTTTGGAAGTATGGTACAGTAAGCTGGCTAGGTCGATGTGGAACATACGGGTTAGTGGCCTTGGTCAAATGGCTGTGTGGTAAGAGGACCGTATCGATATCAGACAATGTTATCCAATTTTCAACCGTAAAGTGCCAACTAGAACGCGTTTGTCGCAGTATTAATGGCGTAGGTAAACCTTTCTTCTTCTGGAACGCATCGAGCGTTGAAAGTTCCCAACCATTTTGTGAACTGTTGCGGATGCCGGAACCAAAACTGACAGTGTTTTACGCTAACCGATATGGGATGATCCTTATATGTCTGTCTGTCAAACAAGTTCCACGCCCCCTCTGCATGGGCGGCATTGTCGTCTTTTATCAGGTACTGCAAGTAAGGCTGACGAAAGAAAGGGATGTAAGTTCCCATGACGGGCATGCGAAACCGGCGAGGGCCCGTGCATTTCGTTTGGTGGCTTATCGGCTATCGGCGGACTTCGTTGAACAAAAGTGCTGACCGTCCCATCACGCATCATCAGGATGCCCTCATGCTGATTGTTCGGAGAAGCTTGTGCTGCTTGCGCGTTGCATCAATTAATCGCCTCTACCACAGTGCACCCAACATGGAGAAGCGGGACTATGCGGTGAGTATGCACAGCGCATGCGACTGAAGACTTCAGCTCACTCTTCCAGGCTGCGGTAGCGGCATTGAATACGCTACAGTCCAACTTCTCCATTGTCGATGCGATACGGAAATCTGGCCGGGGAATGAACCAGCTGGCAATACCGGAGATGATTGAGTGGTGTCGGAAGGTTGGATATGAGGTGTGCGGCTCCCAGCGCCCTCTGGTCAGCATTGCGACTGACAACAAGCGCAGCCCTCAGATTTTGACCGATTGAGGCCCATACATATTGCTGGATCAAAGGGTAAAGGGTCTACGAGTGCCTTCATTTCTTCCATCCTGGCGCAATACATTCCAGCCACCGGCGCACAGAAGCCCACGAAGATCGGTTTATATACATCGCCCCACCTGAGATTCGTTCGCGAGCGTATACAGATCAACAATGAGCCAATATCGGAGGAGCTTTTTGCGAAGTACTTCTTCGAGGTGTGGGACACATTGGAGACTGCAGCGGAGACAGAGAGCGCGCCGCCAGATGTACCAACGAAGCCAGTGTACTTCAGGTACTTGACTCTCATGGCACTCCATGCATACCTCAAAGAAGGTGTAGACTCGGCTATCGTTGAGTGCGGGATCGGCGGCGAGTTCGACAGCACCAACATCCTCACGAAGCCTACGGTTACGGCGGTGACGAGCCTGGGGATCGACCATGTAGCGATGCTCGGGTCCACCCTGCCAGAGATAGCATGGCACAAGGCTGGCATTTTCAAAGCAGGAAGTGTTGCCTTCACTGCACCTCAGAAAGCGGAGGCGATCACCGTTCTGCAAGAACGAGCAGCCGAAAAGGGGACTCATCTCCACGTCATCGACGTTCATCCGTCTTTAGCGAACAATGAGGTCAAGCTTGGGCTAGGCGCCGCATTCCAGAAAATCAACGCTTCTGTAGCAATCGCTGCTGCAGCCGCCCATCTACGAGCTCTTGGCCACACCTCCATCCCGGACCCAACTACAACTTCACATATCGAACTTCCTTCCGAGTTCATCCGCGGATTAGAGCAAGTGCGCTGGGCAGGCAGGTGCGAGATTAGACGGGAAAAGAATGTTGCGTGGCATATCGATGGAGGTCATACGTTGGAAAGCATCGAGGTCACTGGACAGTGGTTTGCACAGCAAATCGCCTCCGCGATATCAACCACCACGTCACAGTCCAAGGTTCCGCGCATATTGATCTTTAACCAACAGACTCGAGATGCGAATGCTCTGGCCAAAGCGCTTTATGCAGCTCTTCAGAGCGGCATCACATCTGGCGCAACCTCACCATTCACTCACGTTATCTTCACCACCAACCAGACGTCCAGTAGAGGTTATAAACCGGACCTCGTTTCAATAAATACGAATCAACAAGACGTGGATACACTTGCGGTTCAGAAGGCACTCGCAAATACATGGTCGCACATTGATAGCTCTGCAGAGGTGCATGTGCTGCGCACAATCGAAGAAGCTATCGAGACTGCAAGAGACGTTGCACGTAATCATGCGAAGCATGCTGGTGCTGATGCGGAAGTCATGGTACTAATCACGGGCAGCTTGCACCTAGTTGGCGGTGCGATTGAGATCTTGGAGACGGAGAATGCGAGCTAAAGCCGTGTAAGATACCCATAGCATGGACGCGCTTCAACATGCGCTAGAGAATATTATGACTCTATGTCCACGTCAATTAAGACCACTAAAAGCCATGCCCGATCCCCGCTCCCATGCCAATGGCAACTGTGGTAACCTCATCATTAGAGCGTAGTCGGACTTGCAAAACACGGTGAGCAACTTAACACGCGAGAATCGACCAACCCCATAATCAGTGCCCGGGCTCGATAGTTGCCAATATACCCTGATGCTGCATAGATTAGTTGATTGTGCTCGGCTTACAACTCAATGCCTACACACATTGTAACTTTGTGGTTTGCAAGTGATCGCAGAGTGACTTGAATAGCCAGGGTATCCTATGAGAGAGCCAGATGTGAGATATCTCCGAGACATTGAGTAGTAAGTATTTAGGCCGGGGGCATATGCGCGGGCAAGTGGATGCCGTCAACTGCTGTGGCTCTTGGCTACTTGCACGCCAGAGTATACGGGAAATGTCGGATCCGAACCTTTTTGTCATTAATCGACAATACGTGGGAAGCGCTGCGTTCAAAAGCGAGGATCGTCGCTGCTTCCAGCCGCGGAACGAATGCCAACTATTAGATTGAGTAGGCGAATCGAAGTGGTTGTCTTCCTCCATTATCCTTTGTCACCACTCAGAGATCGGCCTGCCGTTCGGACGTTTCCGGCGGCGTTTGTCTTGGCACTTGGCAAAGTGGCTCTCTTTGGGCAGCTTGCAACTACCTGCTCGGAAGAGCCGCTAGCCGACCACTACGGATCGTTAGATGTCATATATTACGACTAATCCCCTCACCCTTCCCCACGTCATCTCTCAAACTCACCACATACGGTCCGTGTAACTTTGCCTTCACAGCTGAATTGAAGGAAACTGTGTCCGGCCTCAACCTCGGTCCATCATGAATTGCCCTTCCAGGACCGATGAAGACTTGCTCCTGAACCCAGGTTGGAACCAGAGCCCACCGCGCTTTGCCGCAGACCTTACGACTCGCCAGGATCTGAATGGCATTGCGAATTCTAGGGAGCTCCGAGATGCAGATGGTTTGTGCAGCGGTCCCCAGAGCCTCAGGCGCTGTGAGCTTGAAGAAAGAAACTTCCAACAGAAGGAAAAGCAGCCATTAGTCATGGGGGAGGGTGTCAAGGGCCCTCTAAGAGGTATGTCAGATGTAGCGTCTCCATTACGGATATAGGAGGCTGACAACCATTGTAGGACCTTACACCCGAACAATCGAACATGTGAGCTATGAGTACCGAGCTGGTCTCAAAACCACGTCGAGCATCATCAGCTGGGCGAAATGGCTATTTTCTGTGATGTGTACATCCGCTTTGATCTCTTTTGCTAGCGGAAACTATACGCCCACGTTTCAATTTCCACGAGGTATGACTCTCTAATTAATGCGTTCGAGAACACAAAGGCCTCCAGCCTCCCGCTCGCGTACTCGTACCAGCATCTGACAAAACGCAGGTAACGCGAACCACCGCCTTTCCAGCAGAGCTACATGCGAGAATGGCAAAGCTCAACCAAATTACGACCTCCCCTTCCATGTTGGAGGCCTCTTCATAATCCTGTTCGTATCGAGCACTGGCTGCGCTTTTCCGATTCTCGTACTTAAATTTCCGCGCCTGCGTATACCCCCTTCCTTCCTCTTTGCTGCCAAGCACTTTGGAACAGGTGTTTTGATTGCAACAGCTTTTGTTCATCTCCTCCCCACCGCGTTCCTCTCCCTTAGCAACCCCTGTCTGTCTAGCTTCTGGACAGACGACTACACTGCCATGCCAGGAGCGATCATGTTAGCGAGTATCTTCTTCGTCACTATTATCGAAATGGTTTTTTCTCCCGCCCAACATATGTGTGGCGGAAACGAGGGCGTCGCTGCTGTATCGCGTCGAACGGGAGGCCCAAGTAAGGAGATGGAGCAGGCCATCCCACAGGAAACGACGATGCGAAGAACCTATTCCGACAGTAACATGCCGGTCCGCGAGATGGGGCCCTTGCGCGGAAGAGTAACTAGCATCAGCCGTACACTTTCCCGTTACCGTGGAGATAGCCAGAGACTTGACGCAATCGAAGCTGCCGGTTCAGAGCAGGAAACCCCTATTGAAGCCTCCAAACACGAAAGCGACGAAAGTGTCCTCGAGGAAGATCCTGAGAGTAATCAACATAACCATGTGCTCACACCCGAGCAAGTGCACAAGAAGGCTATCATGCAGTGTTTTCTCCTGGAAATGGGGATTCTGTTCCATAGCATCTTCATTGGCATGTCTCTTTCTGTTGCAGTGGGCAACGACTTTGTTGTTTTGTTGATTGCTATCATCTTTCATCGTAAGTCAAGTCTCCCCTGAAGTTATTCAGAGTCGTGAACTAACCCATGCAGAAACATTTGAAGGCCTTGCGCTTGGTGTTCGCATTGCCGATATTAAATGGCCTGCTCGTGCCTGGCAACCTTGGCTTATGGCGTTTGCATATGGCTGCACGTAAGTCTTTCAACTCTTGTCTCTTTCTCATCGAATCTAGAAAGGCCGCCCCAATAGTAGCGAGATTGTGTACTATAACTTGACGATCAGGGGGTTGCAGTACTTGCTTGATTCAGTTCTCTACCCTCGGCCAGAATTGATTACTGTGACAGCGCTAACACATTACAGCACACCCCTCGGCCAAGCAATTGGCATCGCAACGCATACGCTCTATAGCCCCAACTCCGAGATTGGTCTTCTCGTTGTTGGTATCATGAACGCCGTCTCCGCCGGTTTCCTCGTCTTCGCCTCTCTCGTTGAGCTCATGTCGGAAGACTTCTTGAGCGATGCGAGCTGGCAGATTCTCACCGGGAAGAAGAGAGTTGTTGCGTGTGTGTTGGTGTTTTTTGGAGCTTTTTTGATGAGCCTTGTCGGGGCCTGGGCGTAAGCGGTCCATGCTGGACGTTTAACCAGTCACAGGATGTAGTTTACACAGACAAGAACTGTGATGTCGTGAACGGGGATGTGCAGTAGGGTTACACGCAAATGTGTAAGGTCCCTCACTGTGTCGTGAGACACAATGTGGCGAGACAATTTCCTGGTCTAATTGTATAAAGGTGTTCTCTCGCATAGAGATAAGGTTGTATAGATCTCAATGTTACCGTTACAATAGATGAGGGGTACTTCAACTTCGAGCGACTTTAACGCCGCTGATACATAATTTCAGCTATTATAAATACGCAAGAGCTGTATCAATGCCATCATGAGTGACATCTGGATAGCCTGTTCCGATTGTTTGGGATGTATCTGAATTGGATGGAGTTGGACGCAGCTGCTGCGGCCTTGAAGGTACTACCATGCTTTTGCGCGTTTAGTCAGTCCTGAGGATATAGCCAACCTCAAGAATGCCGCGAAATCTAACTAGTGGAGTATAGGATAAATTTACCAGTTGAAAAAGATATTAAGACAGGAGAGGAGGCAGGGTTGTGTAATGCTAGAGATGAAAAAACCCATGTGACGCAAAATATGAGGGCTGGTATGATTATTAAATTTCCTAAGACCGTGAGTGTGCATCGTTTTTACACTCATGATACACTCGCCACCGTGGTTGTGGTTGACAAAATGGGAGGACGAGGAGAAGATGAAAGAGACACGGAGATGATTACCGACGGCGCAAATAGACTAATTCATGGATCAGTGAAAAAGAATCTACTACCATCTAAGATACCCTGTCTTGCAGATAACGCCATGTTACGCCTATAATGTGTAGGAGAAAGTGGAAAGTGGAAGTGCTGGAGCGACGTCCATTTCCATAGGATCTGCGGTCGACATCGCACGACGAGCCTATATCAATTAGTATCATCTCCAAAATTTCCCAGAAAACAAACGAACTTACCCTCAGAGAAGCAAAATCACGTCCCTCGATAGCTGCACGCTTATTCGGCAGCTTCAAGACATCTCCACGCTTGCGCTTCTCTCCTGCTGCGCAAGACAAAGCTTTCCCTTTCCGAATATTCAAGTTTCCGTTTGAGTCTTTGTAGACGCGTCGAGTTGTCTTCGTACCTCCTGCCGCCTTCTTCGTTACCTCCGTCTTTGTGGCCTCCTTCTTTGTTCCCGTCTGCTTCTTTTCTGCCTTTTCACTCTTCATTTCTGCATGACGTGCCGCTATACTGTCTATCATACTGGTGGTGGTAGCTTTCGCGCGGTCAACTGCGGGCATTGATTGTAGTGGGCGCGAGATAGAGGCATTCGGGTCCTTTCGCTTGGAATTAAACATGAAGCTGGCCTGGGCCCGAGGCCTGGGGGTAGCAGGCTTCACCTGAGCTTTGGGCGCTTTCGGTGTCGTATCGGTGACCTAGAGGATATCTATCAGTATGGGGAACCAGAGGGGATAGTGTAACTTGGTGGTATGTATAAAGAGCTTACCTCTGTGTCCTGAGCTTTGTCGTTACTTGTGAGGGGAAGCGGCTTCTTCTCGACTTCGTTATTGCCGAAGAGTTCAGCTATGACTACTTCGTCAAGGGAAGCTTCATGTACCACCGACGATTTCTCGACGGCAGCCACAGGCTCGTCATCATCCTTCGGTGCGAAGTGCCTCTCGACGCTGAGACCCCAGGAGGCCAAGGCCACAAATGTCTATCAGCTGTTAGTAATGATTAGATGTATAATAAGGGTAAGTTCTTGCCTGTGAGTCACTGCCCTTGATGCTACGGGTTTTGAACCCACGGCCAAACAGGCGCAGCTTCGCGGTGTCGGCATCTATTGCCTTGATCTGCTGCTCCAAAAGGTCGACTGCCTTCTTCACAGCTTTGCTCCCCGCTTTCAAAGGCTCGATGGCAGCACAGGCCGCAACCAGTGACTTACGGCGTTGCTCCAGCGTTGCCATGGCGTCGTCTTTCATCCGCTGTAGAGAGATAGACTGGGCAAGATTTGGAGCGACTTTCTCCACTTCAGGAGCTTTCTTCACTGGCGTGTCGGGAGGAAGGGCGCCTAGCTTTGCCTTGGGGAATTTGTTCGGGATATTAGGAACGCGAGGCGCTCGAGATATGGCTTGGTCGCGGCGCTCCGAATCTTCGTCACGCTTCTTCATCTTAGGCTCAAGTGTATCTCGCTCTGTAGGAAAGAGGTCAAAGTCATCCTGCTTCGTGGTCGGCTTCGTTTTGAGCGCGCGGGGAGGGGAAGTAGAAGACGCGACGGTATGGTCAGTGGCTTCCTCTTCGATCCGCTCCTTAACTGAAGACTTTAAGACACCCTCGGCCTTGGCCTTCTTGACGCTCGCCTGTTGTGTAGATAGATCGTCTTCCGCTTGAGAGAAGGGCGTCGGAGTAGTAGGTGTGTCGGTTTTGGTCGCAGTATCAATTATACCAGCCCATTTCTTGATCTGCGAGCCTTTGTTTGCGACTTTGACCTTCTTGATGCCGATGGGCTTAGCGGTACCAGGGTTGGACATTTTGTTGTTGAGAGTGAGACACAGGTGCTACCAGGAGGTATATTTGTGCTGATTGGGTGCGCAGGTCGATTTATGCTGAAATTTTGTACAAGGTCGGTGGTTGAAAACTATCGCGTTCGAACGTGGTGGTGAATCAATGGGTAGAGAGAAAGAAAGAGCTTACTTATACAGGCAATAGCTGCGGGAGTTAACGCGTGTCGCAATTCTTTTGCCAGTGAAAGTGAAAAAGTGCTCCACACCAGTGTTGAATGCTCCGTGGTGCCATTGTGCAGTGTGAAACAATAGGACGAGAACAATAAAACTGCAAGACAAAAATAATAAGACAAAAGGTGAGAACAATGACACAATGAATTATCTGAAGCCTCAGTCCACCAAGGCCCAGACAATGGAAGTCCAAGCCGACCCCCCAAGTCAAAGGAGACATTGAAATGACAGAACCCTGAAACCCACGGTGGTGATGACAGCCTCGAGCTTTCACCGAAGGCACATAAGGAATTGATGAAGCCATGAAGGTCGGAGCGAACACAAGAGCGCAGAGACAGCGCCCTACCGAGTGAAGCTTGCACACGCGATGAACGCTATTGGGCTGAAGATTGCCCAGCCAGAAAAGCCGATAAGGCGGAGAAGAGGAAAGTCGATGACGAGATCAATAGATAGACGGAAAAATGTACTCCGCGTAAATAAGTGCATACTAGTCAAGGTACCGAGGTGCTTGTGGCGTTGATTCTTTCCTGTTGGTCTGCGAACCCCGCGGTTATGTATGCCACGTATAGGCATTAGCTTTTGGTACTGCCTTCGTATATAGTTCATAGTTTTCGTGATATACATCGTAACATGCGTTGATCCAGCTTTAAGACTCTATCGATGGGTATCGCCCCCGCCTTCTCATCAAACGCCACCTGATGCTTGAGCGCAGATTGTATCACTCCCAGCAAACCTTTTCCTTGTACCGGTCGTTCCAGACGGCAATCAACGTTTATAGCTCGTCCTTGACGCCATCGATTGATACCAGCTCCGACTCAAAGACTATCTCATGTCAGCCGTCGTTCTCCTACTCAACCCATTGCTCCAGTCCAACTTACTCAAGACGCTGTTTGCAGGAATAGGCCCAGCTCCCCGCGACCCATATGCCCAGTCGGGCTGGATGGTCAACTTCCTCTTCTCGCCAGGGCACATGTCGAGCAGTCCCTGATCCCAGCCCTTAATGACCTGCCCTTGGCCTACGGTAAAGCTGAGAGGCTGGCCGCGGTTGTATGAAGCGTCGAACTCGCTGCCGTCGGTGAGGGTACCGCGGTAGTGGACATTGATCTTGTCGCCAGCCTTGGTCTTGCGGACGCACTCTGCGGGGGTGATGACTTCGGTCTTGAGGTGCTGTGGGCGTGTTAGCCGGCGGTACATGGGGTGGAGTCGGTGAAGCCTACCTCATTATTGATGATGTCGGCGACAGCAGCTGTGGCTAACGCAAGGAGGATGGTGACCTTCATTTTGAAGTATGTGGGTCTATATGGAGCGTTTCTGAAGTGTGTGTGAATATACAAGGAGCAGTTGAACGTGCAATGGCTTTCAAGGAAGGTGGCGGAGGGCGATGGTGGTCATTGTGGGGAACTCCGCCAAGCCGAAATGTGGCCCCAAAATGTCATGACCGGGGTCTTTATTGGACGCCGCGGAGCCACTTTCCCAACTTTAAAACGTCACATCCTCTCTCCACACTCTGCTCCATCCATAGCGTCGTTGCTGCACATTCAAGATGCCCTACGCGGCTTGTAATACTAATTCTAACCTACACAGGAATTTGCCAGCATCTAGCAATCATGAAACTCATATTGTCGATATACCCAGCTATTGCACACCATTCACTATCCTCACCGCAGCGCGGTCTTTCACTTCACTTCACTGTATTCTTGATTCACCAACTGGACTTCTGATCACCGGGCGTTTTCCCCCGTGCTTTACTCACAAACAGCCCTCTTAGGCTTTCTCTTTCTTTCTCTAATTAAACGACTCACCCGACGTATTGATTGCTCACACCCTCAACTCGGTCAGAATACCCACACGGCGACTCTGCTATATACCAAGCAACTTCAACACTACCAGAATCCGTTCCCAAGTATCCATTCAAGAATCCCAACGACCGCTAAGAAGAACTCCACAATCGCTATGCCATCCAAGGTAATGAACCTGATCGGAGAAATCAAGACCAGCACTTCAACTGGCACCGTTCGCCGCAATCCCCGAGGCCGACCAATGTACGGTCGAAAAGGTGTCACCATGGGCCAACATATCGACGAATTTGATGACTTCAGGGACGAACAGGGCCGTTCATTCGACGAATTGGTATACTTCATGCTTTTCGATAAAACTAAGGTCCTCATGCCACCGCCGCCAAAGCCCCAGGTCAGCAAGGTGATGCCTTCTCAGACGACCAAGGTGGACCCTTCTCAGAAGAACAATGCGGACGTCGATGATTATTTGCGCCGGCTCAGACACGCTCACAGAACGGATATACAGAAGCGCGTGGTCGCAAATCCTGACCTGAAGCGCAAGCGCGAGGAAGGAGATGAGCTAGAGAAGAAGTCCAAGCCGAAGACACAGGCCGCTGTTCAAGGCACTGCCAGTGAAGTCCCAAAATCTCCTGACAAGGTCACCACCACCAGGATGCGCCCCGGCCCGAAGCGATACTTCTAGTGTGACAGTCAGATTCTCTCTACTGGTCTACCAGAATAGCCCTGATTACTCTGGTGTTTTCATCACATAGTAGATTGCTTCCTTTAGCTCTCTTTCGTAGCTGAAGCAAGTACAGTAACAATAAAATATCACCTTGCATCCACGTCGTCTCGAGTCATCTGCTATTGTCACGCGTTCATGCCCAGTATGGTAGTGCCCTATGCCCTATGATTCTTTCACTCAGCGCTCTCAAAAATTCTCGTTTGCATTTCAATGACGAAATACTCTGTTCCCCCCACGATTCTGGGCGCGTGCCGCTTTCACTCCACGCGCACAAGTCCCTCTCCCATATACTGCTTCCGTTTCCCTCCTCCTGACCTCCTTCTCACTCTACCCCGCCTCAACCTCTACCAAGCTCGTCAGTACAAGCTATATACACCCTCAGCAATCCTACATCATCCATCCACTTCCCTCGACTTCCTCTACCAAGTCACCGGAAACAACATGGCTTCTGCACAGAACAACACCGCTCAAGACGCTGCGCGTACTACCTCGCGCATCCCCATTCCCACGCAGTCCATCGACTGGTCGAGAAAGGTCACCCCAGCATGGGAGCGTGTCCTCGCGGACAAGAACAGTGACGTTTCCGATCTCAGCACTGTCAACGACGCGATACACCTCGTGTCCCAACAAGCCGCAAGCCTCCCCGACTGTGAGACTAAGATAGCCATCGCTACCCAACTCGCCCTCGTACAACCGATCGTCGAGGTGCAACTATCTATCAAGCGCGACGAGATAACGACGACGCAGAAGATCATCTCCGACCTAAAGGCGGAGAGTGTTGTACCAAAGACTGCCAAGAGCCAGCAGGGTATCATCCTGCAGCTAATGCAGGTTTTGAACAGTGCGGATTCCAAGATGAAGGTTGGCGAGTTGTTGGAGCGGTTACAAGGTAACCTGATAAGTGCTCGAGATCGTCAACCGGATAACGAGAAGACTGTTGCCGGTACTGATCGCACAAAGGTATGTACTCGTGATGATCATGAGTGAACTTCAAGCTGACCTTATGCAGCTTGCCGACCAGAAACAGCTTGCCACCAAGGCTGCGAAGTCAAAAGCATCCACCAACCGCCAGGAGCCCACTACTGCGAGAGACAACAGCCGCATAAGGCCGCGTGTCGCTTCCACAAAACCTTCCGTTGCTGAAAGGCACACCGATACGAAGTCGAAGCCCACTCACACCACCAAGGAGGCTCTGGCTACACAACCTCGCCCGTTAACGGATTCGACGAACCGCACGAAGACGTCTGCGGCCGCAAAGCCAGCTGCTCCCAAGGTGACAGGTACTCAGCGTCCAATGGGCTGGGTTCAGCCAGCGGCTGAAGCAAACAAGAAGATCCGGTACCGTATTGTTGGACAGTCGGTGTCAAAGAAGACTGCGTCCGCTGTAGGAGTAGCCGCAAAGCAAGAGCATTCCGCAAGGAAGGTTGTGAGAGTTGAAGCGGCCAACGAGAAGAAGGAGCCCAAGAGCCGAGCAGTAGCTAGGGAGATTCGTGTTGAGAAGCAGGAGCCAGTGAACGATGCTAGTGCGACCTCGACCAACCACAACCACAAGAGCGGCTCCACCGAGTCTAAGAAGGACGACTCCAGCTCTCTGGCACGAACTACAAAGGCGGCACACCACGACGGTTACCTCGGCCTGCGGAAAGAAGGTGAGAAGGGTGTCGCAAGAAGGGTAGTGACATCCAAGAAAGAGTCCTCCCGAGAGAAGCAGAGGAGCGCTCAAAGGTCAGGTGTTATCGTCTCAAAGGGTGTCGACAAGGAGTCTACTTCCGACGATGTCATCATCTACAACAATGACGGGGACAACTCGACTAGCCTGCAAGACACCATAGACACATCCAAAGTTCAGATACAGCAAAATGAGGCTGCGACATCAGATGTTTCCTTAGACAAGCAAGCCCTCTACCTCCAGGAGGCGGGCGTAGATGTAAGCAACATCATCTTCGGATCGCGCCGTAGGGGCTCTAGTGGTGAATCCACGCCTCTCGATAACTCTAATCGCACTGGCGCGATATCCAGTCCTAGGATAAAGCGTAAGCGCGGTCTTGGTGACGATGGATCTGCTCCATCGAAGAAGATTCTACTTGGCCGCAACATCGCGGTTCCCAGGGTACGTATAGTATTCGCCAACTTTATGCTACATAATCTAACTACGTTCTAGACTCGCCTTCCTGCGCCAACTGTAGACGTCGATATGATGGACCTCGACTCCACGCCCACGCAAGCCGCCCCTCTCGTTACCATGCCCCCTTCCGATCGCCCACGAATGGCTATGCCTACCGCATGCGACCCAGATGAGGAGTTGTAGGGGCATCATACCAGCACCTTCTTGACAGAGCACGACGAAACCTTCACGATAATTTTAGTCGTCAAGCAGGGAGCTGAGAACTTCTTAAGCGAGCGATGCCGGCCGCGGGCATAGCCCTTTCCCTATATACTTCGCTACGAGTCGTGCAAAACATGCAAATTAGCGGTTGGTCCTTTGCGTTCTTGATTTATTCTGCGACAGTTCGCAGTATTTACGTAGATCATCTCTATCAAGCATTCTTCCTCCTGCAACCAGGTTGCAGGACTCACGAATGAAAAGCTTTACATATCTAATCCATTTCGCATTGAAAAGTCGTGTTCCCGTTGTGATAGTACAATTTTGTTGAATTTATGAAGGGCAGAGGTTCCACAAGATCTGATAAGAGGATAGAGATAGATGCATATCTAGGCTAAGATCTTTTCGTTCGTCTATGGATATTGTAGCTACTACATAAAAACGGTGTCTCTTGTATGGGGCCTCACTTCTTTCGATAGGATCGTTGTTTAGAAATCCGTCAAAACTGCTACACATGGTACCCGCTCATGATCCAATTCTCATCTGCTCACTAGTAGGCGATCTCCATGAGAATTTTCAAGCCCACTCGTTTCTTAACATTCTCTTATTCGATCTACTCCGCGATAGTATATTCTTCAATCGGAGGACCTTTCTCCCTCCTTGTCACGCATTTCCGCTAGGGTAGAAGAACTGGAGAGCCGTACCACATATCGGCCCTACGGGTCAGAGTAAAGCCCGATGCACTCTCCAGCACACTGTTTCAACTTCTTCTCCTCCGCCTGCCAATATCTGAACCTCTCCCTGACGTTGTTCGTATACATTACCAAGGCAAATTTCTCTCCTCCCTTGCTCGTCTCGTCAACAAGCCCACGTAGCGATTTACTAATCACATCTTCCTTTTCGTTAACCTGCTTATTGATAAAGCTGACATTTTTCTCCATTCTTCCTCTCATCTCGCCCTTCCTCAATAGAGCTTCGATCAGATCGGTGACGAAGAGGCGCAGTGTCTTCATGGCGTTACGATATTGACTCTGAGGCCCGAATATTCTGCCACCGGCCTTCTGGGTAGCCGTGTATGTGCATAGATACTCTGTGATGTCACTATGGCTCGCCGGTGTGCGTGTGCGCAGGAATATCTGATTATGCGTCTCCAAATCCATGAGTGTGACGTCGAAGGTATCGCAGGCCATCGCGCAGCAACTGGTCAGGCGATGGAAGTGAGACTTTATCTCAGAGAGGTCCAGTGTTGTGATTTCAGGCCAGTCGCGGTGCAGAGGAAGTGTGTCGCTGAGAGTTGAGTGTGCATACGATTTCTCGATTGTTTCTCTGTGGTGGAAGACGTTGGCCTCAATGGCGATTCTGAAGGTACTTTGATTAGCTGTCATGTTAAAGAGGATAGAGTAGGCCAAACCTTTCACCTGTATCATAGTCAACTCTCCAGCCGGTAATGTGACCTTGCTCACAAGCTGGCGCTGCTGGTTGATCTACGGGTTGTACCTGTCTTGTACCTGAGTTTCCCCCGTGCATCATAGCTGAAGATCAAGTTGAGAGATGGCAGGCGATATGCAAAGTAGGAGATACTTGGAAGGAGTCGGAAACAATAATAAAGGCACCAGCGTAGTAGATGCAAGGCTAGTGCATTCAATTCAACATCAATGTTTTTGAGGAAGGTGAAGGCAAACGAAGATTCCTGGGCAGTCAAGCTCACACTTAGTAACCACCATAGTATTGGATATCTAGTAAGAGTGAAAGTAATAATGGCAACTCAACTGATTCTAATGCCACAGACACTATCTTTAATGCGAAATCGATACTTCTCTGGTAAATCTCGGTTTTCAAACCCCTACGCGGAACAATTACTAACTCGTCGATAGAAACACCATAGCACTAGATCCTTCCAGACTCACGTTCACGCTAACTTCACTTTCACTATAGGTGAAACTTTGTATAATAACATAGATAACAGAACGACTCCAAACAAGGCCATCTCAGCACAACCGCATCAACTAAGCTCTTCGAAAAGTTTCACACATCGCATACCGAAAATGGACAACGAAGCAGCAACCGGACAGCCCAAAAGCCACTCGAAAACAGGTGTCACGTTCCGTGCTGCACATCTGGATGTTATGGTAGACCTCAATAATCCCCGTCCTCCGGTCAGCGAAACATTTTATTCTCTCCGCCAGCAAGTCAACACTACGTGGCATGAACTCGAAGCAGCGGAAGGCCATCTTGTTGCCCTCGATGACACAATCGACGCAGAAATGTTAAGCTACGTTTCGGCAAACCAAAAAGCCACCATGCAACAAGTATGGGCAGAGAGGTATCGCATCACTATCCAAAAGTATGCGCCGGCGATTGATGAGGCAGAAAAGTGTTGTAGCGAGCTCACGGGCGGTATTCAGGCCTTAGAAAAGGCAGCACATGGAGAATCGCAGACGCTGGAGGGACAGGCCACTTTGGAGATTGATATTGATGTGATGAGAAATTGCTTGGATACGACTAAGAACATTATTGAAGCAGGAAGAGCTCAGCTGGAGCAAGCGAGGTCGAGACCGGCAGGCACATGAGGGGCTACGGCGGGTTACAGGGCAAAAAATACCTGAGTGGAGAGCGCAAAACCGTTCTAGCAAATTCTTTGAGCTATTAAGGTACATTTTGTACCAAGGCCTGGGTGGATGCACATGACATCCGCGGAGTGACTTAGCTACATGAATACCTATTACACATAAACTGTCTGCTGAGACAAATGTTCGCGAGCGTTTTCCTCCGAAGATCTCGCATATCTTTTGCTTCAAGGTATTGCGTATGCCCCATTGAGTTACAAAAGGCTAGGCTTAGAGAGCAGGAGTAAGGCTCCAGTCGCACTTCTCGGTGGAACGCGGCTAATGGTTTGGAGATTAATTGCGACCTGTTAGCAGTGCTCGTTTTCATCACTAGCTCTTACTACATCAGCATCGCTAAACCCCTCAAGGTTAATCTGATGTAAGCCCTAATACATAGCGCTTATTACATCTTTCGTTTTACCTGGGTAGTCAAGATTGGCATTATGTTAGTTCCTGTGATGTTGATATGAGGGTATAAGAGGTTCCTGCAGCCGTCATTAACCTCAACCTTTCGTTCCACGATTGACCTCTTCAAATAATCTATCTACATTAGACTACAAGCATTAGCGATGTCCGAACAGTCAATTTCTATCCCAGAAGAGTACAAGTCGCAGCTTCGCTACGTTGACGCAAAGGATAAACGCACCGATGTCGAAATAGTCGCCTCTCTGACGAAACATGCACCCATCACTTCCGAGAAGAACATATGGACGTATTGGCACTCCGGCATTCAATCTATGCCGAGCTGGTGGTAAGTATATATGTAAAAGGTGAATGCGAGACGGACACTGACTCCGCACCTCAACTTTCACAGCCAGCGCAACATCATTAACTGGGTGCGCCTTCATGGCTCCGACTGGACCGTACGAGTGCTCGACACCGTTCCTGGGTCACCCAACCATGCATTGACGTGGATCGCACCTGAAGAGCTACCCGAAGCCTTCGTCTCAGGAACGATGACCGGGCCGTATGTTGGACCTCATAGCGCGGACTTCCTACGTGGTGCAGCGCTGTATGCATACGGCGGTGCTTGGATGGATGTTGGAAATGTTCTATTTCGGAATTTGGACAAAGTTTGCTGGAATCAGCTTGCGGATGAGAATAGTCCTTACACTATTAGTATTCCGTGGATGTTCGAACAGTATACGGCGAACCACTTTGTTGCATCCAGAAAAGGCGATCTGTTCATCAAGAAGTGGTAGGCCGGTCTTTTCTGCAATAACAGGATTTCGAGCGCTCACTATCAAGACAGGCATGACCTCTTCGTCCACCTCTGGAAAGGTCGCACTGATTTCACTGGTGTGATACAATCACCCCTGATTGCGTTCATGAAAGACTTCAAGTTCGCCCAAGCAGAGGCGCGTGGCTTCAAGTGGGACTTCAAGGTCGATGAGCAGACTGTGATGGGATACACTGGGCAATGCCTTGCTTGGATCCGCCTAACTTGGCTGCAAGAACCTAACGGGGGCTTTGATGGTGTCCATTACTGGGCTAATAAGGTTCTAGTATTTGATGTCGGGCTAGAGGATTTCCCTGCCGAGCAGATTGTGGGGTACAAAGGCGAAGATCTGTTCAAAGTATTGATCACGAGACGAGATGCTGATCCCGGAAGCGAAGAATACAAAAAAGCCAAGGAGACAGCGTGGACGCTGTTGACGAAGAGCACTATGCAGAAGATCACGCATGGGAAGGGCCTGACGCATTCGATTCATTGTGGGGCTTTGCTAGATCAGCCAGAAAACGAAGGCAAAGATACAGAGCCTGGAACCTTTGGAGAGCTATTAAGATACGGCAGTGTACATTTTGAGCAGACAAGAGAGAGTATTGTGTACGTGGAGCCAATCAGTGTGGAGCCTGACTTGATAATCCACAAAGGATTGATTGAAGCTTGAATCTCGAGATTAGAAAGCAAAACTGGGTACAAGACTGGCAGCTAGAAAGGACCATCCATTACGCAACATAGAATACTCACGTCCTGAATCTTGGAACTCACTCCGTTGCAGCTGTTCAAAAACACTTATTCATGTCCTGCTCCACGTCTTGCGTTGCGGTACTCCACCATCCATTGTTGCATCCCCGCAAGAGGTCTAGATGAGCTTTACACCTTTTTCGTCTCCCATGTCCTGCTCCACAGCCGCCCTAGTCTTGTTGTCAAAGTCCTTATCTGGGTCACCAATGCTATGCTTCTTCGACTCTTTACATTTCTTGAAAGGATGCTTTAAGTCTTCGGGGATCTCAGGATCGCCCTCCTTGCGCATTCTTTCAAAATCGGAATGCCAGTCGATGTCATTTTGGCCCTTGCAGTGATTATGACTAGAGCAGTAGTCTTCCCAATCTTCAGAGAACATAAAACTACTAAACTCCAAGAATTTCTTAGTCTCGTCCTTTTGGATCGACCATGTGCCGTCATTCCAGCCAAATTCGCCGCACATGCACGGATAGTTGCGACCTTTGTCCGACCATACGCTCGTTATGGACTCGCCTCCTGGGTTACGACAGACAGGAACCGTGAACGTGGCAGGCACTTTCCCGAGGGTCTTATTTCCAGAAGCCGCCTCACCCATACGTTTGAAATCGATCTTTTCGATAGCCTCTTGGAGGCCGTTTTGATGTGTGAATAAAGAAGAGCGGACGATATCTTTCATTGTGATGTTATAATATCGCTCGGTCTCGTTGAAGAAATTTCGGTAGCCTATTGGTCCAGATGCCTGCGCTTGATCACTTGTATCGCCCTCTTGAGATGGGTTGAGAGCATAAAGCCAGAAAGTTTTTTTCGAGAACTCGGGGAGACAGACGCGATTCTGAGAGGGCCCGCGCGTGTCGGACTCACAGCCGGATGGCGGTGCGTCTGTGTCGAGGATATAAGCTCTATCAAATCGCCATAGCGCATTCACGGCGACCGCAAACATGATCTTCTCACAGTCTCGTTTGACCCTGATCGTCAGATTTGGGTCAGGTGCGAAGAAGTCTTCTCCTTTCATAATGCTGGACATGTTCTGCTCCAGACGGTTTGTCTCCCCAGACATGAAGTCTCGCATTTCCTGGGTAATGCACTGCGTACTTCTGTGCTGAAGCTCGTTCAACGAACCGCGAAAGGAGGCCTCCAGGTCGCCATCGATATTTGGCACTTCGCCCCAGGCAGTATTAAGGACATGTGAGATACCAAGGTAGATATTCAACTCGAATAAGAACACCTCTTTGAAGGGAATCACTGGTATATCAAGGCCCACATAGCCAGCGCCGAGAAGTCCATAAGCTTGTACAATGGACATTATAAGCTGTTCCGTCTTTCGGTTCTCCTTTAGCTTCTTCTCTATCCGCGACGCACTAGTAAATTGCCTAACAAGCTCGTTCGATCTGCCCAAGGTGTAGTCTGCCGCGTCATCAATGCCGACGCTCATGCGGTGAAACATGTGATCAAGCCCAGATATCTGTTCAAAGACAAAGTAGGCCATCTGTTTGTCGTGCTGAGAGAGGTCTTCCTTCAAGTTACTACAGCTGATGATACTGCATGTTCCGAAAGTATCGCAGAATTGAGAGCTTGGTGCCGCGTTGGGAGCAAATTGATCGCGTAAGTAGAGCGGTAGGGATTTGTAGCCGGGATTCTTCTGGAATAGAACCCATTGTTCTTCGAACCACTTTTTGATCTCCGTATGATACTGCTTCCAGCTTTCCGTCGTTGGTACCACTAATCCACAGCTTGGATTCTCCGTGAAATTGGCAATCTGTCTATTCTTGGGTCCAGGTCTGCTCAGGCTTTGTGGTAGTACTTTGAGGGCTACGTCTTGATGAGGCCCAATCCGTGTAGCGTTATCAAATGTGCCCACGAAAGACAATACCGGGGTAGCTGCGGCGGAAAGACAAAGTGGCCAATAGACAAAGAGCGCTAGTAAAGCCCTCTTCTTGTCGAACATTGTCAGGATTGTAATCTACCTGATGAAATGGTAGTACGGGTATTGTGTAGTATTGATATTTAAGAAATGAAACCGAAGTTAAGATATCCCGAGGGTGCAGTAGGGCTATATATTATGATTTCATATCCCTCATGCACTAGTTAAGCACCAATTTTAACTTTAGCATACTTTGTAGGGGAGCCGAAACCGAACAAATTTACTAGCTAAACCTGTCTCTTTAGGATCCGTAGTAGCTCGGGTCCTCAAAGGCAGGACCTTCGAAACGTGACTCCATCCCAGGAACTCGTCCCACGGGATTTATCAAAAGAATGCCGAGATATCGATCTTCAGCACCCTATTTGCTACCTCCTGAAACTCCATACTTATCAGATAGTGGTGACGTCTTGATGCGCTCTAGTGATTATGGTCCACTTTGAATAGGGGGCGTCATTGCATTCGGTCTTGCGTATCGGTGGTTCTCAGAACAGTCTACGTGCCGCAGCTTTAAAGCGGGGTCGACATGACGAAGAAGTTCGTTTTCATAGGAACTAAAGTAGTTTGGCACTAACAATGGTGAAGCTTCGTACAAGTGATAGATACGAGATAACTAGAGGGTGACTATGCCCACACGGTTAGTGTGTCTTAGTCATTAATATCGCTCCCAATGGCTTCGCCAAGCCTCGCTCTGCGCTCTTCCACTACATGTTGACTCGCGGTTCTTTTTATGACACGAGCGCAGAAAAGAGGGTTCGTTCTCCAATATCTCCTTTTTAGTTTGCGTGGCTCGTGATATTGCATTCTCTGTTATGGCAAGACATGAACACGTCGCTGATTTCAAGTGGCAATCAAACTATTATCTTGTATAGATAGTTTCGCGTACGGCTCTCCTCCTATTCGCCGCACGCAATACGGATTCCTCTAATGTCTATGATCACAGGAACAGAGAGTTGTGCTGCTCTTACTTATCTCCGAGGACGAAAAGACCGGCTATTTAGTAGCGCCCTTCTACACCCCCGCAATATTAAATTAGCCTCAAGGACTCCCGTCCTCTAGCAGACCCCCACTTGACATCGAAGTCCCGGAATTACGATTTTTTTTCTTTCCAGATTGATACGCATATTGCAATATGCAATAGGACTTCAGAGATCACTTAGTTTGCAAGCACTATGAATGAAACCTCTATGAACTGCTCGTTGCCTATAAATGTCGCACCTATGTCGTTAGGCAGTGATCTTAGTAGGAGGAAATCTGATCAACATGTTCTACACCTCCCTACTTTCGGTTGCGCTCGCGACACTCACTGGACTATCTCCTACGGCAAATGGCCTTGCTATCGAGAGCGTTGACAAACGACAAGATGGATACCACTGGATCGATACGTGGACTAGCATGCCACAGCTTGTGGAATCTGGTAATATGCCACCGTCGCCGTTCGTACGTCACCAACCTGACCTTGGTCACCTCTGCTTACTTACAGAATTGACAATCTTCTAGAGCTCAGGAGGCGTGCTAAAGGATGCGACCCTCCGCCAAACCCTTCACATGTCCGTTGGTGCGCCCAAGATCAAGATTGCCATATCCAATACTTTTGGTGGATCCGACCTCCCTATCACCGAAGGGTCTGTAGGACTCCCTACTGGCGGCGCTGCAGGCGTCAGTGGAATCCAAGCGTCGCCATTAGCAGCCATCACAGTGGGTGGGAAGAGTAGCTTTACCGTCCCCAGAGGCCAGGTTGTCATCAGCGATGAGATTTCCTTCGAAGTTCAGCCGCAGAGCATGATTACGGTCAGTTTGTATAGCCAGCAAGGTCAGAGTGGAAGCAGTATCACGGGACATCCGGGGAGCAGGACAACGAGTTGGTTCGTGAGTGGGAACAAGGTCAACGCCACCACTTTCTCGGGTACATCGAGTGTGCATTGGTGCGTCGCCTTGAACGAAGAGGCTGTTGAATATGTATACTGATGAGGCTATAGGTACTTTGTTAGCGCTGTGCAAGCTTATGTTCCCGCGGATACGCACTCTTTGATCATCCTCGGCGACAGCATCACAGATGGCAGGGGCTCCGATGATAACAAGAACAACCGGTAAAATTCTCACTCTATGCTATAAAGTACAGCCTGACCACGAGACAGGTGGCCCGATCTCGTCCTAGCACGGCTCCAAAAGTCCAACTACACCAACGTCGCCATCTGCAACCAAGCCGCAGGCGGCAATACCGTTCTGAGTGGCGGCCTCGGACCTACACTCCTAACACGATACAAGCGTGATGCGATAGAGCAACCAGGCGTAAAGTGGGTGATGATCTTCGAAGGCGTAAACGACATTGGAGGCGGTGCGAACAGTGCTTCGACACAAACCTCTATTGGCGACCAGCTCATCAAGGCCTTTACCCAAATCGTCACCGATGCAAAGAAAGCCGGCTATGTAACCATCGGCGGCACAATCATGCCCTTTGGGGGGAACAGCTACCAGGGCACGGAAAGGGAGAAGACGAGAAAGCGAGTAAACAAGTGGATCTTGGAAAGCAAGACCTTCGACCATACGGTAGATCTGGCGGGTATACTTGCGAACAAGAACAATCCAGAGCAACTGGATGCCAAGTACAACGGAGGAGATGGGCTGCATCCGAATGCTGCCGGGTATCAAGCGGTTGCTGATGCGTTCCCGATTGAGATATTCAAAGCATAAGAATGTGAGCGGCTGGCATTTTTGGATGCCGATATCGCCAGCGTATGGGAAAGCCAAAACCAAAAACAGGTGTACATATCTCGAGACCAAAATACGATGATAAAGTGGGGTTCCGTCTAAACTTATGTTGTCCCACGATGGTTGTACGTGGAGACGACGTGTGCAGGTTTCGCAAGGAATGTGAAACTCCGGCACTTATACCTGGTGTTTGCATGAATCGAACGACTGCCATTTCTAGCGAATATCTGCTGGGGTGGCCCCTCATATCGTACCCACCGTTTGCTTGTGGTGCCATTGCTGCTGCAGCAGGTGTTCAGACTTCTCTACGATGTCTCTCAAGCTGTTATCGTGCTTCAGGTACATTCAAACCGTGCAGCAGCTGTGTTTCGTTGCACAACGCCACGAGCTGACATCTACGCAAGGGTTGGCCCACCATGGTGAAACAGAATATGCTTATCCTCGTTGAATTTGCGCGGCATTGCTTAGCACGATGATCTTTTCGCGGGTCCCTACCAATATGTTTCGCGATGAAAAAGCTGGCAAGCTTACCCGACGTTTATAGTTTGATTCTCCGCGTGAGGGGTTGGTTTTGGACAGGGCGGAGGCACAAACACTCCACTTATCGCCCGGGTCTGTGCGACTCGAACTTGCTTCACGTCGCGCTGTAAGTGGGGTTTGACGCTCGCAAGACCGTCTTTTCGTATAATTGTGGCGCGATAAGAGTCCTGGAGGGCTCTTTGAAACCTTGAAATCGGTTGAAGTCGGCATTGGGATCTCGTAGGCCTGCTGACTAGAGAAGAAGTGCACACGATCGGTATTGATAGAGCATTCCACGCTAAAATAGGCCAGACGATAGCAGTCTAGCCTCATGTATGAGTGGTCTTGGTAGCACCTTCGATTATTAGTGATTCGGGGCGTACCGTCTGGGTCTGCATGCTGGGTATTGTTTCGCGACCCGTAAATGTTGTAGGGCCCCTGAGCGCAAAGATCATGCGCTCGACGTAGCGACGGAAGGCTTGGATAGCGAGTCCGAAACTCTGATAGCAGGTAACTATCGACTGGAAAAAAAAGATGCAATCGCGCGAGTATTGTCATTAATCACGTCGAGCCGCTGGGTGACCTGCGGTGCTCCCAAAATAAGCTCCCCAGCTGCGCCTTCTGCAGCCAAAACGCCCGTGCGCTGAAGATCCAGGCCTGTTCCTCTCCTCCCCTGCGAGCACATTTTTTACTGAGGCTGAGTGCTCCTATACAAGCTAGACTGCCAACACAAACAGGCTGGGTAGGAATAAAAGACGCCCTGGAACTGGGCTGGTTGTCAGCCGTGGCGCGCTGAAGGTACATCTCCATGGATACTCATTGCGCGCCAGTCTCATTACGGCACTCATAATTTCACACTGAAGTCTGCCTCACCCGCGTCGGATCCTTACGGGCGCCGTGTAACAACCACACTGCAGAGGGAACTAGGCTGCCGACGATGATTACAAGCAGGTGGGAAGACGACGGGGGTACCTTATAAGAGGCACCTATCACCTTCTTTGACGACTTTCCAAACACCTGGGTAGATCCATCCTAGTAGGCATTGACCGTTGCCAAGTACGAGTGAACGTTTGACATCTTGGCCCCCAAACAGTCTACGCCCCATCCTTCGGAGATCTCCAAATTGTCGTATCATACCGATTGAGGCCTTACTTCTGCCTGCAACATATAACATTGCCTATACCTTCCGGCTTGATTTGCACTCAACACCTAAAATTCACTTTCGCCAAAATGTTCGTCACATCAACAACATCGCTCGTTCTATCCACAATCTTCTTATCAGCTTCAACAATAGCAGCCCCTACACGAACACAGTGTCACTGTACAATTGTCTCACATGCGCCATTGCCCGCGAAATACACTCCTTCAAACGCCCACTGGACACCATCAGACCCGTCGCCAAGCCCATCGACACCCGACATTTGTTACAATCTTGGCGCAGAACTCGAAGACTTCCAGGACACCAAGCCAGAGCTCTATGAATCTTATATAGGCCAATCCAGGTCATCTAAAAATGACGACCATCTACCGATAGCAACTACCATCACTCTCGATTTGCCAGCGCGGAATGGCATCCAGAAGAATCTACACCGTCGCGATTACGAGCCACGACCAACGTCGCGGCCGCACCAGAGAATAATATGTCGCTCTGAACCCGAACCTTTCTCTACGTACCAAAGCACCTTTGTCAATCTCTGGGCTCTTCAACTTATCATCGCTGTTGCGATCCTCGCATGCGTAGCGGAAGGTGTACATCTAGGAATGCGATGGTATGGCGACCCCTAAACCCAGTTTCCTCTTCTAATCCAAGTCACTAACGTAAACAAGGATGAACCGACGGAATAAAGATTGCGATGTAGAAGACGTATCCGAGAAGAGCAGTTTGCGGCTTCTGGGCACGGAGAGGCACCTTCTAGCCATCCCTACTCCGAACCCTGTTACAGATGCGGTGTTTAGTCCTGGAGCAGAGAAGAAGTTACGGGCTTATGACTCGACGCGATACTTTATTACGCAGTCATCGAGTGGGAAACGAGAGTTCATTGCGTATGAGGAAGACGATGACGATGAGGCGTATAGACCTGTGATGTGATTTTGCACACATCACAGAAAGGATGAATGTAGTCCACTGTTCCCGCCTGCGCTTACTCCAACTGCCTTTGCATGCGTTCTCAGCGATGCTTGGGCGAAGTGAACACGCTTATGTACGCTAACGAAGTGCGATCATGGGAAATCCATACAGGAGGCCAACAATCTTGTTCCTCCTCTTTTCACCATGCGGTTTTACCTACCATGATGTGTCCGCCATGGGGTTTTATCCACCAAGTGGCATAGTCTTGCCCTGACTTCAAACAAGGAATTTTGTCCTCTTTCTAGTGTCGCCTTTTCAGTCTCTTCTCTCTCTGGCGATCCTTCGCTGGGTATATTGTAAAACAATGCAACATGGGTATTAAAACATGAGAAAAACAAATGGGTATCGTGAAGCAAAACGCCATGCAAGAGACTATGTACAGCCATCAAAAGTGTCTTTCCAAAATCGCAAACAAACCAAGCAAATCAATGCAGAAACTATGAAACGTGGACCAAGGAGTAACAGGCTGGGAAGGCTGGGCCGGAAATGGTGGGCGCAAAGTAGAATGTAGGGTGGTATGAAGAGGTAGTCGTAGCTAAGAACACGTGATGCATCTATCTTACCTGCCCAGGGAAAGGAGACGTAGTGTACATGGGTAGAGCGTGTTGGCACAGTATTAGTGTTGCTTGGGCATTCGATCGGGTTGTCGCTATGGGCATCTTGGTAGATGGCCAGAGGAACAGCTCGCGTGAGAGTATCGTAACAGGAATCGCATGATAATATCGCAGGAGGGTATCGTACAATTGTAGTGTATAGGGATCGTGGGAAGGCATTGCAGTGGGCTGATCGCAGCTGGGTATCGTAATGGGAGGTCGAGGAGGATGTCGTGATAGAGCATCGCAGATGGGTGTTTCAATTAGGGTTGATGCAGTAGGCAATCGTAGTGTCGCAATTATGGGATCGTATTAGGGTTTCGCAGAAGGACAAACTCCACATCAAACATCACCGGGATGCTGAGCCGAACGTTCTATAAGTGGACGCCGTACATTGAAGTTCGTATCGAAGACTGCGTACAGTCATACTGGCGGAGTCCGGAAGGTGGCCATTAACGAATGTCGAAAACTGTCGAGGAAGGGCGGAAAGTAGGTATGATTTGTTGAACGCCAGGGCCGGGGAAAGTCGCTATAAGGTCGTGAATGCGTCGTATACAAAAGGTGAAGGCGAAATCGGCGATTAGACGCACAGTGGTGCGCGACTCAAGCAATCTTTGAACCTAGATGCGTGAAAAAAACGGTGATGACAGTGATGTAAATCACATGATCGTATGCCATCTCTTTTCGTTCATAACATCAATCCAAAACGCGTCTTGTCCATCGTCAGATCGCCGCCATGTCTCTTGGATGAGTCGGATCATCTGGCGAAGGGGTTTGTTAGGTAGTCTTAGAGAAAACTCCTGTAACCGCCTGATGACGAACTCCCGAGCGGAATTGATCTTCAGGTCATTGGCGTGGACATCGAAGAAGTCCACAGAGGAGACGAACTTTAATTCGGAAGCAGCTACAACAAGTAGAAGTGGTTGAACGCAAAAGGTGCCCGACGAAGAGGGAAGAGACTCAATGGATTGAAGGATGTGCATGGCAAGCGAGTTCAGCCATAACTTTATATCCGTGTCTTCGTATGGCGTCTCGAATCGTGGCATAGGAAATTGAAAGTCAACGCTAGCAGTTCCGCTGAACTCGTCGGTGCTCAGACGTTTGCGCAAGATCGAAGGGAAGGCACGGTAGAGCTCAAGTAGACCAGCACAGCGATAGGCTTCAGCCATGACGACGAAGTGTTCCTTTGGAGTGCGCTCGTCGCCAGTGTCGGCGACCTCATCCACCGATGGATACTTCACGACGAGGAGGTCTTCTTCCAATGATGTAGCGTTGTGAAGGTTTTCCTGTCTTCGTCGAAAGTCCATAGCAGAGTCTCGGTTTAACGACCGTTCCCTCCGTACTAAGCGGCCGACTTCAGCGAAAAGGAATTGGACCATAGGTGCAATGCCAGTCCAGGGATGTGGGACAATTTTACCATCTGGTCTCCGAGCAGCAGGTGCATTCTTCTTAGAAACTGCACGAGAGCGCAGTCCTGAAGGAGGGGAGAAGCTCATAGTATCTTCTGTCACGAAGCCCATTAGCATCTCCCAATGGATTAAAGACTCCTCAAAGAATTGTGTCTCTCGCTGGGTTTCAACTTTATCGGATCGGCTCAGAAGCTTCGGTAGGATCAAGCTTCGTGCGGTAGATAGATAATCTGTACCAAGGGCACTGCTGTCGTGCCATGAGGTGGTGAGACCAAGCAACATGATGCTTAAAAAGGTCTTGGTGGCGTTTGCTTGGCCGCTCTGAGCAAGAGGAAGCTCTACATCTAAAGCATCGCGGGCCTTGCGCTGCATCTCAACGCCGATTGTGGTCATATTAGGGAACGTGTTGGCCAGGTGGGCCGCGGCCATGGATTGAATAGCGTACTTGATCGAAGGAGAGTCCTGATAAATACGACCAATAGTAGTCCGGAAAGGGTTAAGAATGGAATCGAAAGAAGAGAAAACAGCGCAAACGTCTTTGAAATAATGCTGAATAAGGAGCGACTCAACGTCATCCGGTGACGCTGCGTCAGGCGAAGGGCTTGGAAGACGGTAGAAGTCAAGGAGCAATGAACGCGAGAGCCTAGGACTGGATTCTCGACTGGATTCCCGGGTAGTCAAGACTGAAGAGGTAGATAAAGATGGCAAATCTTGTTTTTGCATGACATCTTCGGTGTTAAATGTGAGGTCATCCAATGAACCAGAGTCGAAGTCAAGGCTGTCGAAGGGATCGAAGTCAAAGTCATCATGTGGAAGTGGAATAGCATCAACGAGGCCCCCGAGCATGATGGGGTCTACGACATCGATATCCTCCATATGAAAAGGTTCAAAGTCCCGGGGAGAACTGTCATCTTCGGATTCTTGGGTAGGCTCCTCAAGGCCAGGTGGTGAGGGAACAGGCGGTGACGCTTGCTTAGGGGTATCTTCCTGTCCAGGTGCTACGTTCTTCTTGCCTGCAGGGAGCACGGCAGCTAAGGCTTCGATACCACTCGCGACGTTCTGTGGAAGAGAAGACTCGGTAACTTTCAAGTCCTGTGACTTGACGTTGGGCGTTGAACTGGGGTTGTGCGATGGAAACTTGAACTGGAGAGGCCTGTAAACCTCATATTTGGTGGACCACTTCAAGGTCTTCTCATACCCAGGGCAGTCGACGTTCCTCTTCTTGCACTGCAAGCAACCGGGGGCGGTCTCGTCGCATTTAAGCTTTGCCACTGTCAGCAGATATCCATAAAGAGGCTATACATGTCTTCAGCATTACCCTCTTGAGCTTGCATCGACCGCATCCGTTCCTAGATTTAGTCTTTTTCACTTTCAGGTCTTTGGCGATAGCACTCCCTTGAGCCAATACGGGCATTTTTGTTTGTAAGGCGAGGGACGAGAGCTGGAAATGTCAGTGGACGATAGGGCGATTTCCAGTGCGCAATGATAGAACTTTTGATGCGGATCCCAACGATTGCGGAAGCGACCTTCTAAATGCGCGTGATAGGGTGATGACACAGCCGATAGGACCATTGCCTATCAGACAGGGGCCAAGATAGCAGCTGATAAAAGCGCGTTGTTGGTGGTTGGGAATAAGGCAAGTGTGCGCCTAGGTGCCGAATTTCGGCCAGCCATGGATTGGACTTCTAACGTTCTGCCCCGTGGCCTGCATCAAGACGAGGCTGATTGGCCAGCCACAACAGTTGAGCCTCCAATTTTGATCGCCATGACCCCCTATGGGAGGGCGCCCGATTGCGGGAAAAGTTGGGAGGGCAATAGAGAAGCTACCTGCATTGATTCGAATCATCGTCAGTAGCAAGCTTGGGCAGGAGCACTTTGCTATAAACCCGTCATGAGCATGTTGAGGCTAGGCGATAGGCACATCTACGATTACCCCACATTGGTTCAGAAGTGGGATGCGAAGAAGTGGGTTTTATAACCGAATCCGGCTAGCTCCATCCAGAAGTGCCACCAGAGCATCATCGTTTCTTCACGATATCGAACTAAGATAAAGCCACGTCTGCGCGAGTGCCTATGACGATGTCGGACACGTACGCCTACTGCACACCTGGACCTGATCCGACCTGTATGTTCGATTCCTGCATGGAAGCCTCGGAGGAATACCTTACGCGAGGCTGCTTGCGACAAAGAAACTAGGCGCAACGTTATCACCTGCAAAAGACACCGCTATTTCTGCCCACAGCACAATACCCTTTTGTGCAGATCAGCTGTTGTTCAGCTCAACGCAACGGTCGACTGTCCCATGGAAAATATCGGAACCCCTCCTAAATGGCGGACACTCACCAGACCCCGCAATTGTATTGCGGACACTACAGAGCGGACGAAACTGTCGTACTCCGAATCTGGGGTAGGGTCTGGGGAGCTTGAAGTTCAAAGGAACGCCATGAGTAATGCCAAGCTCGACATCGTAACGTTGTGCCGGATATACACGCACATTGTTATGAAGTGGATAATAAGTCGCCACATCCGACGGAAAACTAGGAGAAGAGACGGGATGCCAGCAGCACATGGTTGTCTACCTTAATGGTCACCATATTGCATGGTGCGCTGGATGTGTGAACGTCAAAAAGGTTACAACCACTCTTATACCCCTCGAGTTTATTCTGTCGTGGCTGCGTGGTTGAATGCAGACGTTGTCGCCTATCTTGCGTCGTTTGAGCAACTCATGCCCACACAAGTATTTTCGTATGGTTGGCGAGCGTAGAAAGGCGTTACGGTTCAACAAGAATTTCTTGTGTGCGCAGCACTCTGTTTGAAGATCTCACTAGTAACACTAATCCGTTGTAAGCTTTCCCGGTCGGTTCTCAGAAGCGTTATACTATCAGAGGATCAGCAGCTCTTCGCAGAGTTTGCCAACAACTCGAGCCTCCAACCATGCTCGAACGACCATCGTTTCTGACACTCATAGATTGGAACATTTCTAGCCGCGTTGACGTGCCGTGCATCTCTATGATCGCCCAAACCCGATGCAAACGACCGTCGTATGCAGGATTCACCATATGATGCAAGCGATGAATTGCGCTCACGTTGCGAACTGTGTTTATAGGTTATCAAGCTATGCTTCATAGGACGCATTTTATTACCGGTCATGCGCTTCTCACCCTAAGCTATGGATGTATTGCCGAAACGCAAAGACATAGGCCATGCCGAAAGGATTATATATGGGATGATTAGGACAAGAAACACGGGTGGCATGTTATACACGCATCCTGCAATAGGTGTAGTTCGCGGTGTTCGTCTACACCTATGAGAAGAAAGTGAACGCCTAGATGACCTCCCGTCAATCTCGACAGCAGAGGTACTTACGCTAGCTTCTCACGACCTTTCTACTTCTCTGCTGTTAGAAAAGCCTCCCAAGACGAGGAAGCTCCATCGGAATCCCTGTGCTGGGGGGCAACACTTGGATGACGCTATGGCTAGAAGGTAATGGTGTCAGATTGTGCTCTACATTGTTCGTCTTGCTGTTTGGTGAAGCTACTGAGGTATTCTCTGTTGGCTGATACTATTGACAGCACGCTGAAAGCCGTGCTATTAGAGCTTGTTGTTGACTGAAGATGTTCGTAAGTCTAGAATTATATTCTATACTAATATCTATGTGGTTCTAGATCCATGTAATCTTTTACACGCTTGATGAATATAGGTAGAGCACCCTCAACGCTGGTGAAGCTGCCATGAACGAATGGACTGTTATTTGCTAGTTGTATTACGGTCTAAAGGGATGCGTCTACGTTACTGTATCAAGACATTCACGCCCGCGGTGTGCGGAGCATTACGGGCAGGGAGAAACATCGGATTGATCGGTTCCGAGATATTGTTATAGGGTTTGAAAGAACATGGCCTGGGTTCAATATTTTTGAAGACAGAAGAATACTTGGATAGGAGTGCCAGGCGCACAGGTGACGACAGGGACGGAGATCGACAACAGCCATTGCGTCAACTCACTTCCACCCATACGCCGACAATCTGCTTGGTGGGGCGTTCGAACGGATGTTCGACCAAGAAAATAAAAGCTTGTCGAAGGACTGCACCACCATTCAATTCGATGAAGATCGACGACATAAGGCTGGTGTAGGGCTGATGATCCTCGCAGCCCCATCACTGATTTATGGGTCCGCAGACGCCCGCACGCCATCAAGATCCACACACCTGACCCGTGCAACCCAACTACATATGCATATGTATTTCGCTGTTTTCGGGGTCTCCGTTCGAGGCTGGCACTTTGTGCCGTATACGCGGGCGATCTCGCACTACAACTGGTGGCGCAAGCCTGCCTGCCGCAGCAAGAAGAGCAGCGGGCTTCTAATTAACAAGCCCAAGCGCGATGACTCGATGTCACTTTCCCGCATCATCCTTCCACTCAGGGTGTGCCGTTGGACTTGACTGCAACACTCCATTTACGCGATCAGGCGCGTAGACCGTGCTGTGTCACTGGCAGACATTTATCGGTTCAATGTCGCGCCGGGGGATGCAAGTGAGAGGGGCTAGGCCATGGCCATAAATAGCGTCATTCGCTAGATTGCACAACTAGAATTGACCCTTGAGGACAAAAGGGCGCCTACCCGAGTGCATTCCGACAAAAAATCAACTACCCGGAGTCAGGAATAACCAACAAAAGAAGGAAACCCGTAGAGGCCAGCGGTCACGATTCAGCCGACGCCTCAAGTCTTGGGAGTAGAGTTTGACAAACTGTCTCCCAAGATATTCAGGGCTGATCAGGGCTGACGGCTCCCCCACCCCAAAGCGGATTAACTCGCGCTAGGGACATTGAACCCCTGGCAAACGGGCTATCGCTTCTAGATGTTGCCTGCCTGAAGCCTCCAAGTTTTCACAGTCCCCTCGAACTATACCCCGTCTGTCTGGATGAAACTAACATCTCCATGCCGCCATGAGTAGTTTCTGCAGGCAGCGCTGTCGCCCTGATCTTTTGACGCTCCCTGCATTTCTACTCTCCCATCAACCGACCCGCAATAAACCGCAGTTGTGCAGGCGTCCACGCCGCCATGTCGACAAAGAGCACAAGTTGTTGGTTTACATATACCCTGGCGCATGGGGATCCTTAAATGTGAAATTGAAAAAAAAAGCCACCGGGAAGTCTTACCGCTGACCGGTCTTTCTTTCATTCACTTAAAGCCATGCAATGGGTGAGCAACTCAGTTTAAGCGAAATGATATTATCATCCTTCCAGTCACCGGTCAAGCAGGCTTGGGAAGGCGGCACGTCAAAGCGTGATAGGGAAACGCCATGTTTAATCTTAGCGCTTGCCATGCTGCACATATTCTGCGCCTTGACGCCTCATTCAGTTAGGCCATCAGTGCCCTCGCCAATGGCGAAGCGTAGGGGCATGCTTCTTCCAGTACCTGCGTTAGTTAATCGATGTAGGCTGTAAACGATGCAACACTGACGAGCCTCTGCCGTGTTGGCCTGGATGATGGCTTCATGCTGACAACGGGGGGCCGAGTTCTCATGCAGGTACCGCGGCGGCGTCAAAACTAGTATAGGGTCATCTCCCATGTCTCTTATACTGTCACTCGCGCTGCCTTCCAGTCCATCTCCAGTCTCTCTATCATAATAGCAGGTGTTTGCTTGCGTCCTTTCGTTGAGTTTTACTCATCACGATCTTTACAGGCCTTTGGCTGTCCTATCATTGATTCGCGCTTCGTTTAAATTCCGTTAATTCAGTAATCATGTCTCCCTCGAACTTCTCTCGCGCTGCCTTCGCAGCAGCGATTCTTGCCTCAGGCGCTTCTGCTGCCTACAATCCCGCATCTACCCAGAATGTTGCAATGTACTGGGGCCAGGGAAATGCTCAGATTCCCCTTTCCGACGTTTGCAGCGACCCTAGCGTCGACATTGTCAATATTGCATTCGTCAATGGTGCGAGATGCCTTTCATGAACCGCATAAAGACAAACACTGACTTCGTGACTTTGTTTTCTAGGCTTCCCCCAGAAAGTTGGAGATTACCCAAAGACTAACTTCGCCAACGCTTGCTGGGGCTACTACCCAGACCCCAACGACAAGACCAAAGACAGCGGTCTGTTGAAGAACTGTGCAGGTGTTGGAGATGCTATCAAGACTTGCCAGAACGCCGGCAAGAAGGTTCTCCTCTCCATCGGAGGCGGATACCCTACCGACTACTACCTACCATCCCAAGAGGTCGCGGAGTACTTTGCTGAATTCCTCCTCAACGTCTTTGGGCCTGCCCCCGCGGGATGGACTGGACCTCGTCCCTTTGGTGACGCAGCTGTTGACGGTTTCGACCTCGACCTCGAGGCCAACGCAGCCCAACTCCCGTCTAGCGAGTATCTGTACAAGAACTACGACCACTTCGTGACGCGCGTCAAGTCATTGCGACCAAGCAGTCTTATCTCAGGAGCACCGCAATGTATAGTTCCCGACGCCCGTCTCGCTGATGCCATCAGCAAGGTGCCATTTGACTTCATCTTCACGCAGTTCTACAACACTGATGCCTGCTCTGCCGCGCGCGGATACAAGGAGATCAACAAGGCTACCACCGGGTTCACTTTCGATGCTTGGGTGAAGTGGCTGTTGGCCAACTCTAATAACAAGAACGTCAAGCTCTATCTCGGATTGGCAGCTGGCCCTGACGGGCTTCCCGTCCATAAGGAAGACTACCTCAAGCCCGAGCAGGCCAATGCTTTGATCGCCAAGTACCAGAAGAAGTGGCCCGCCATCTTCGGCGGTGTCATGCTGTGGGAGGCAACCGTTTCCGCCAGGAACACCGCTTACTCCCAGTCGTACGGATACTGGGTCAAGGCTACTCTTGATGGCAGCTTTACCAGCAAGTACAAGCCGGTCGTTTCTTCGAGCAGCCGTGCTTCTTCCAGCACCCGTGTATCGTCCACACCTATCTCTTCCAGCAATCGCGTGTCCAGCACTCCCATCTCCTCCAGCGCCCGTGTGTCTTCCAGCAGCATCCGCTCCTCGTCTGTCTACGTTACGAGCAGCAGCATCCGTTCTTCGTCCAGCCCGGCCTCGAGCACCGTTGTCTCCTCCTCTGTCTACGTCCCCTCGAGCGCGAGGTCTTCGTCTGCTTCCCCAGCCTCCAGCAAGGCCTCCAGCAGCATCTACGTACCCGTCTCCTCGAGCACTTCGGTTCACGTTTCTTCGTCTGCTTCCCCAGTGTCCAGCCAAGCTTCAAGCAGCAGCTACATTCAGGTCTCTTCAAGCTCGTCGGTCTACCAGGTGTCTAGCTCAGCCTCAAGCAGCAGCGAAATCCATGTCTCCTCCAGCACATCGGTCTACGTTTCTTCGTCTGCTTCCTCGGCTTCTACCCCAGCTCCAGCTTCCTCCAGCGCGTCCTCTATTGGTGTTTCCTCGTCGGCGTCTTCCGTTGGTCCTAGCTCTTCCCACGTTGAGAGCAGCTCAGTGACTGTTCCTCACGCAAGCGAGAGCTCCAGCTCCGTTTACTCCACGAACAGCCCCAGCATTGTCTACCCCGTCGGCACCACCAAGATCGTATCCCCCAGCGCGAGCTCCACTCCCGTCTACCCGGATGCTAGCTCCATCATTCCTTACCCAGTCTACAATGCTTCAAGCACTCACGGTACCGGGTACCCAGAGTCTACACCCAAGGCTGCCTCTTCCACGCCCTGCAGCACTTCTAGCAAGGTCTACCCCGCTGAGAGCTCATCCTCCAAGTACCCAGAGGCCGCTTCCAGCAAGGCATACCCCGTTGAGAGCTCTTTTGTGTACCCAGTGTACCCTGCCTCGACGACCAAGGGCGGTGATTATCCTGCGTATCCTACTTCAAGCTCCAAGGGTGGTAACTATCCCGTCTACCCTGCCTCAAGCTCTAATGGCGGTGACTACCCCGTCTACCCTGCTTCCAGCTCGAAGGGTGGTGACTACCCCGTCTACCCCGTCGCGAGCTCCAAGAGCCAGGACAGCTATCCTTCGGTCACGAAGAAGCCTGAAGAATACCCAAGCTACCCCACCGGTGCTACTACTGTCACGACTATCACGAGTGAGTTCGCATCTACCTCAAAGACAATAAATGGTTTACTGATTGATTATAGCTGCCTACGTTGACATTTGCTCCACTGGCCTGACGACCATCACCACCACCATCATCAAGACCGTGTGCGGTTCGTGCGCCAAGCCCACCAAGAAGCCCGAATACCCCGAGGGCTGGACGACCAGCGTCTACGTCGACAAGACTGTCACTCTGACCATCACCAAGCCCGTCCACGCAAGCACCAACGTCCCCGTATACCCTGCGGCCCCCAAGCCCTCCAGCCCGTCCTACCCAGGCTCCGATAAGCCCGTCTACCCGGCCGAGTACCCCAAGAAGCCAGAGGGCAAGAAGCCAGAATACCCCGTTGAGCATGCCACCAGCACTCTTCTCCAGTACGTCACCTTGACCAAGGTGGCTGTGCCCTACACTGCTGTGCCTTATGCGTCCTCTGCTATTTACACACCGGTTCCTCAGGCATCTTCTGCGGTTTATACGCCTGTTCCCCAGGTGTCTTCCGCAGTTTACACGCCTGTTCCCCAGGTGTCATCCGCGGTTTACACACCTGTTCCCCAGGTATCTTCTGCGGTTTACACTCCTGCCCCTTACGTTCCTGTCTACGGCTCCAAGAACGGCACGAGCGCATATGTCCCCAAGCCTACTGGCACAGGCAAGCCTACCATGCCCAGCTCGTACGCTCCTCCCGAGTTTGAGGGCGCTGCGAGCCGATTTGGCGTCGGGTTGACTGCGGTTGTGGCTGTTGTTGCTGCATTCTTTGTTTTGTAGATTTACATTGTGAGACGACTATGTATTGGTGAGATGGAAGAAAGAATGGATTTCCTAAGACGTTCATGTGTTGTATTCTATTCCTTGACAATCCGTGCTTGTATCTAGATACCATGTTAAGACGTTATATCATGCAAGTACGCGCAGACGTTTCTTCTGCTTTCTTCGTGCATCTTGCTCTGTTCAAGCATGCTTTGTGACAGCGACTTCAACGATGCATCAGAAGTGCAGTGGCATAGCAAGCGCACTGCTGCAGAGATGGTAGGTTTGATGCGCCCGGCATCGACGAGAGGCTGGGTCATGCACGCTCCAGGGGTGACATGTCAGCTACTGAAGATGGCCTACTCCTTAACCTGCATTTTTAAACAACACTGCTCCATCTGTGTCAGAACTGCCGTGTGACGCAAAGTCTCAGCTATCGCGAGTTTTTGGTGTAGAGTCGACAGTGGCACACGTCTCTGTGGAACGGTAGCGTGTCGTCCCGCTGGGCTCGGGCCGCTCCTTCTCGCTGCTTTGTGGCCAAACAACAATACGGGCTGCTGATTGGCAGGAGCTTCCCCACAGGTAGCTCGAGGACGAGAAGAGCTCTCGGGCTACATTCACTCAAGAAAAGCTGGTGCCACCGACTGTCTTCTTCTGCAATTCTTTTCTTTCACCCATCTTGACATTCTTGACACGGTATGTGGGAATGCCTTGCTTGAAATGGCCGGCGATGACGAAAGTCATCAGTCCGGGCCTCGCTTTGCCTGGCCCCAATAACCAGGTTAGCAGCAGATGCGCTGGCACGCCCGTAGCCAACACGCCGACAGACTCGTACCTCACTCGGCTATGACCTGACCCCCATCGCTTGTACTACGAATGCACCCAGCTGCACGTCGGTCCATGCTTGTGTACGGCTGCAAAAATCCAATCCGTCTCTCTCTACTCGCACGGTTCCGAGAACGCTCGCGCCGTCTTCCTAGACCTGACCAACTCGACGCCGGCGAGTGCTCCACGCGCGCGACCTGAGCATGCATCTTCGTCGAACACGGCCAATTGTGTCTTCTACTCGTCTCGTCCTCGAACTGCGCGACGACCGTGGCCGCGCAGCCGTGCGCTGTGGCTGAAGGCCCGCTTTCCGTCGCTGACGTTGCTCCCCAGGACAGCAGCATTGTAGGAGGCATTGGACGACTCGCACTGCGACAACACCACAGCGCATACAGATCTACGAATAGCGCATGCTGAACAGCACATTGGCTCTAATATCAAGTGTCGGTGTAGACAGTAAGTCGACTTTATGCCCCCCCAACCTCCCTCCCAGCCACCACGCCCAACCACCTCCACCTCTCGTCCCGAATTTGCTTAGGCAAACAGCAGCAATGGCTCCACACCCAATTCCTCCGCCTTCTCTGTATCTAATACTATACTTTCCAGCCATTGCAACCTTTTCTGACCGTCCCGATATAAGCAGGCTCGCGCCGCACTGCTTCTCCGCACCCAACCACCAAACCGCCGGGGACTCACCTCACACCCGGCGGGTGCCCTTGCGCCGTCGAGTCGAATTCAGCCTGAGAGAGCGTCTTCAGGTTCACGGTGACGTCTAGCGATCCATCAGAGCTCGCCAATATTTTACCCTATTACGAGCCCGCTCATAACGATCCCCACGACCGCCGCGACGCGCACGAACCTTACGTTACATCTTTACAGCTACGCCAGCAAGCTGCTCAGGACTACTACCGGACCCAACACAATCATTCCAGAGCATCGAGTTCAACCGAAAGCGCGGCACACAGCCTCCGTCGCACACCAAACTTTGAGCGCTCGAGGTCTGTCGACCCATCCCAACAGCAACAACGCGTTGTGCGGTTCAGCGACAATTCACCTCGCCCTCGCGCAAGCTCCCAGCCGCGGGACCCTGATCTCTTCGCGCCTCATCCTGCCCTCCGCATCTCTCGGCGCACCGCGTCTGCTATTCGCTTTGTCCTCGAAGAAGGTATCCGCGTTCCAAACCCCTTCACACCCGACCTGGTGGAAGAGAACGCGCCCATGTCAGATCTGACAAGTGGCCGCGCTGCTAATGGCGGTGCGCGCACGACGGGAGGCCCTGTACCCGTAACCCAGGCAGACCGCTCCAACATTCGTACGCCGCAGATGATCATGAATGCCCGACGGCAGCGAGCTGAAGCAGAAGAGCAAAGAAAGGCCGACGAAGAGCGCCGGAGAGTGAGCGCCGAAAGGAGAGCACAAGCTGTTGCTGGCGTAGCTGGTGCACCCATCACGACTGAGTCTGGAGCTCAGAGACAACCCCAATCGGGTCCTCTGAGATCTGGTGATCAATACGTGCCATACCCATCCTCAACTGGAGGCGTACCTCGTCAGCCAGAACGCGGAGCGCCAGTATCAAATCCACATGGCAATATTATTCCTGCTACTGAAGAGTATGAGCCTACTATTGGCGCTTCACAAGGAAGACCCAGAGCGAGGTCGCAAGCGCAGCAGCAGCCGCGACCCGCTCCTGCAAATCTAGCAGCTCCATCATCTGTAGAACAACCGAGAAGACCGCCTGGCGCAACCCACGCAAGGCGACCCTCTGCTACTGCGGGTTCGTCACAAGCAGGGCCTTCCACAACTGCACCACCACGCCCGCCACCACCTCCAGGGTCAACAGCCACACAACCGCGAGAATCTACAGCTTCAAATTTCCCTCATGCATTCGAACGCTGGGAGATGCTCTCTTCGCATTGGGAGGGCCTTACTTCATACTGGATACGTCTGCTCGAACAGAACACGGATGAAGCCCGCCGTGACCCTCTGGTCCAGCAAATGTCGCGCCAGATTACCGATCTTTCCGCCGCTGGTGCAAACCTCTTTCACGCTGTTGTGGAGCTGCAACGCCTACGTGCGTCTTCGGAGAGAAAGTTCCAGAGGTGGTTCTACGAGCATCGTCAAGAGCAAGAACGTGCACAAGAGCGAGAAGCCCAACTGAATATCGCAATCCAGGCTGAGCGTGAAGCGCGTGCTGAAGCAGAAGCGAACATGGAGCGCATGGCCACTGAGAAGAAGAATGCCGAACGGGCTGTGACCGAAATGAAGCGTGAACTTCAGATTTCAAAAGAGGAGGCCCGGCGAGCCTGGGAAGAGCTAGGGAGGCGAGAGCAGGAAGAGCGCGACAGAACCTTTTCTCTCAGGGAGGGTCAGCCAACCCTAGTTGGCGGTGTGCAAGTGGTTCCTATGGCACAAAACATGGGAGGACAAGGCAGGGCACGGGGAGAAGATGCATACGCTGGTGCACAAAGCAGCGAATCGGGCATCGAGCAACACTACTCGTACGAAGAAGGTCAATCACCAACAGACACAGACCCTTTCACTGAGAGCGCACGTCATCCTCGTGTGGAGCCTGAGCAACCGTCGCGTGTTGCCCAAGGCACGTACGTACCATCAGGTGCTGCACCTGCTGCATCATCTCGACCCAGTGGTGCTACTTCAGCTGCCGACCAAGCCCAAGTTCCTGCTCCTTTGCAATATCCATACCGCACGACACACGCACAGCAAGCCCCCGTTCAGCCGACTTCTTCACAACCAGAAGCTTTCTATCAGCAGCCCGGCTCCTATCTACACCAGGAGCAGCAAGGTGCGGGCATCCCAGAGGACGAACAATCGTATGTGTCGACCCACGGGGAAGAAACATCAGAGGGCGACGAAGAGTACGCTATTGACGAGCGAGGCCACTTTCTCCTCGACGACTCAGGCCGCCGTATTCCATTTCGATCACTCCAATCGCCCGTTTCAGACGAGTACGACGTGCAGGAAGATCGCCGTCGTGAGCTAGAGCACCTACAGCACTACGGTACGGGCGCCACCGCCCCGCAGAGTAGCTACGCTACGAGCTCAAGCGCGGAGCCTGCTCACGGTCAGGGCTATGCCACAGCGGGTGGCAGTGGTAGTGGTGATGGCGGTGGTGGTCGTCCGGACTATAGTGGAGACGGCTATGGGGACGAGTGGGTGGGCATGAGACATCACCATCCTACGAGACTGAGCGATGTTCCGGAAGAAGATGAGAGGAGTCGGACGTCGCCTAGTCGAGCGAGCCAGGCTAGCCGGGGGCGGCTGTTCTAGATGAAGAATTGTGTTACCCAGTATGACTCGAGTCATCGCAACACATGGGCGCCATTTCTAGTCTTGCTCGTCGCCAGTGCTCACTGTGACGTCTTGATGTCAAACTCGGCACACCCATATCAGGCATCTAGCGCGGTTACTGCCCCCCTTCATGCTCATGTTTTCGTTTGCATATGTTATTCCGCGGCATAGGTTTTATTGCGAGCATATACATTAACTTCGATTTGCGTCTATACCCTTCTTTTCAAGATGTCCCATCGAGAGCATCCTACCCAACCCGCCCTATTACAACGGGTTGAACATTCCGGTTAATACCTCTTTTCCCAACAATAAGCAAGCCCTTGCCTGTATCAGTAATAGTAGTAGTAGCAGGAGTAATTTTCCGTTTCCTTTAGTCTTGTTCTTGTTCTTGTTTTGCGAGCACGGTGTTCATAGGGCATAATCAGCATTGAATTCGGGTTGGTTTGGCGGGGCTGGTGTTAAAACGGGAGGGGTTTTAAAGGGATTAATTGATGGAATGACATGAGGGGGTGGTGGGATCTTGTCTGTTTAATATTTGGCTTGGAGGGGTTTGGTTGGTGGGTACGTGGGGTACTTTTAGGAAGGATTTTATAACCTTCGTGTGGAGAGGGAATCGATAATTTTTGGTCAGCTTGAAAGTTTGCTTTGATTTTGTGAGTGATGGATGCCTTGTGAGGTGGTGTTGGTGTGATTGATGCTTAGTGTGTCATAGGTTCAACTAAACTGTGAGCGCGGGTAAGAGTTCAATGTGCCATTCTTGTCCTATGTACAAGCGATGAGGTGGAGAACATAAACTGCAAGATCAAGTCGAAGATATTTAGTCTGTCTTTTGGGGGTGAGCTTAGCTGACTTGTGGTACTTGGATCTGGTTGTACTTGAGTTATATGGATCTAGCAGTGTTATCCCTCGTAAACTGAGGGTTTTGGAGAAGAAGTCACTACGTTTCGTATCGGTACATGGCGGTGAGTTTATGGACAGCCGGTTCAATGAGTGGGAATATCAAGCTTAAGACTTTCGTTTAGTCCAGATCGAGGACTTGGCCGCGTTGTTGCGCGTCTTCACGTGCGCCAAGCCGTCCGCTCCTTCCTTTCTGGCTGCGAACTTGCTTTCACCTAAGGGTGCTTTCTTGAGCATCACTTCATCTCAGCTTCTCACTCTTTCGAAAATCGTCGTCTTCAGCCTAGTTTCTGCCCCTCTGTCGCCTTTAATTCAGTACCGTTCACTCTCTGCGCATGACAACGCAACATGGGAGACATCACTGGAACCGCTACCGATGGCTTGACTGCTGTTGAGACAACCGCTAGGTCCAGTGTTACAGCCTCGCGCGTGGAAGCCGGTAATGGCGGTAGATGGGTTGCCATCGAGGAAGGTGCGACGCTACCATTCGCTTGACGTCTTCATCACTGACCGATCTAGGTGGAAAACTTTTCATGAAGAAATCCTTCTTCAAGATGCCACGGATTCCACGAAACGGCGAGCCAGGTCGTCCTCCCAGACCAGCGGCGCAGAAAGCGTTCGGCCCGAGCCTCTACAGTGAATTAGCCCGCTGCTACACGTGGGGCGAGTGGGCGGAACTATATATAGAAGAGCTGGAGAGAAAGATGGCAGATGGGAGTATCGAACGAGCGTTACAGCGAACAAGGGCTGCTGATGAGATGACTACTTTACACCAGGAATACAAGCAGAAGTTACATATCGCACAGACCAGCAGCCTTGCGACGATGGAGCAGGAGAGTGAGAGGCGAATGCAGGAGGCGAATGCGAAGTTGACTTCACTTATGAAGCGCGAAAAAGATCCCAAAGTGGCAGAAGCCAAAGTCAGGCGGATGCAGGCGGAATTGAAGACGTACCAGGACCTTAGTGATGCCGTCGAGCATATGGGCGATAAAATAGAGAAGGCGGTTCGCGAAATGCGAACACTGACAGCTGGCAAGAGCAGACCACAGCAGGCATTTGACAGATGGGAGAAGTTGTATTGTGAGCCGAGCATCCGAGTGGTGGATCTCAATCGCCAGATGAGAAAAGACCGCGACAAGAACCAGCTGGAACACATCGAGAAAGTTAAAACTTTGCAAGGCCGTGAAGAGATGGTTTCCAAACTAACTATACAAGGAGTGCTGGAAGTAGCTTTGCTGGAAAAGCAGCGACAAGACTTCGACGCCGAAGTCGAGAAGTGGCGCATTCAGAAAGGTCAAGAGCTCAGCGAGTCTGAACAGAAAGATATCATGGAAGCTTAGATAGAGCAGAAGATTGAAGCCATCAAGCCCTTGATACTAGCAGAAGCAAAGAGCTACAGTTGGGCGCTTCAGAAGATGGACTGGAATTCGCATAAAGCAAAAGAAATAGCCAAGAGTCGAAACGAGGGCTACGACCAAGGGAAGAAAGATGGTTACGAGACAGGGCGCAGGGTGGGATCGAACGAGGGTAGGATGAGTGCCCTAACACTATTAGAAACAACGAAAGAGAGGGGTAAGAGTGAAGGGCATGTTGAGGGGTATGCTGAAGGTGACGCCTTCGGCGAGAATGCAGGGTATGAAAAGGTCTTGCAGTGGGGAAAGATGAGGGATATGCCAACGGCTACAACAACGGACTTGCGGCAGGACACTCACGAGGCCATCAAAAAGGACATGCGAAGGGTAGACTCGAAGCCTTTTCAGAAGCTAGTGCAGTGGAGTTTGGAAAGGGCCATGATGAAGGGTATGAGAAAGGTTGGGGTGGGGGTTACAATGAAGGTCACGGAGAGGGCCGTCGCGCTGGGCAGGAGGAAGGCAAAACCGAAGGCCACGACAAAGGGTACTATAAGGGCTACGGAGATGGCCATCTAGAAGGTCAAAAACTGGGCAAAATAGAAGGTCACGACGAAGGTTACGACGAAGGGTGGCTAAAGGGAGTTTTGCACGCCGAAAAGAATTCGAAGACCAAGCTCAGGGAGCATTTCTGTAGGGGATTTCATGAGGCTATGCTCATGTCCAGCACCTTACCACCGCCATTCTTGAACAATGACCGCACTCCGAACAAGTATCATCCATACTGGCGCGGTAGAAGTGTGGCGGGTTATATCAGAACCCATGACCTGTAAGTTTATGGCTATGATAAGCACGAGTAGATAGCTTACTCTCTCGGCAGTGTATCAGACATAAACTCCCCATGGTTCAGTGCCCATGGATCCATGGTGCACCCCTTAACGCTACTTCGAACTTCGCCTCAGCCACTCTCTTACTTTGCTGGCGTGAATGATGGAACACTCCACTACAACAAACCTTATATCCCCGTACCGAATTGGATCCCCTGGGCAGACTGTGCAAGTTGTTGTGCTTGCCACGAACTCTTGTGGTGATGAGGGCTTCCTTAGAATGGATGAGGACTTGAAAGTACAACAACATGACGCCAATGTCGTTCGACAACTAGATAGTGCCTGCCTCATAACTTTGAAACTCTTGACTTCGTACTGTCCACTCTCCTCCCTTCGTCATTTTGCTCGCTAACCGTGAGATCCGGAAACTCCGCCGGCATGATTCTCCTAGGGCTCGTCCCTGGCACAACACTATACTTTGCAAATTCCACGATACCCTTCTTTCTCAAGAAGTCTTCGTCCAATTCTAGCTGTCCATTGACTTCCGACACGGGCGCCCGAATCATAGCGAGTATCGCATCTGAGAAAATACTCGCTTTCCTTAGATCCTCTGCTCCCTCTTTCACTAAATTTTCTGTAGCAGCACTCTGAATAGCCGTAGCAGGCCAGATGCTTGTAATAGCCATATCTTTCTTCCCCTCGCGCTCGAAGTCCATGGCCAGACCTTTCGTAAGCACGCTCATGCCCACTTTGCCCATCGCATACGCCGTCTTCCCCCTAAAGAACCTGGAGTATATCGGTGGACTAACAACAACAATCCTGCCCTTCCACCCAGCCTTCTCGAACTGTGGGAGTGTAGCTTGCACTGTGCCGTACAAGCCTTCTACGTTGACCTGCTGCATCAACTGGAACCGCTTCATGGGCGTCTTTTCCACGCTGGCCCACCATATCGCGCCGGAATTGTAGACCAAGACGTCCAAACGTCCGTATTTCGCGATCGTTTGGTCCACCATACGTTGTATGCTTGTGTAGTCGCGTGTGTCAACGGTTATGGGCGTTGCTTCGCCGCCTGCTTCACGGATTTCGCGGGAAACGGTCGAGATGGTGGATTGGCGAGAGTTAGGGTCGGGAGGGAAAGGGAGAGTTTGCGAGGCGTCTGACGTGGATTTTGCTGCTACAACGACTGGGTATTGTTAGTCTAGAAATTGACGATGGGGGAGCTGCGGTGGCAGATGGATGTAATGCTTACCGGCGTACCCTTCCTTCGCCAGATCTATGGCGATCTGCCTCCCGATGCCTCGAGAGGCACCAACGACGAGCGCGACCTCATTCTTGGACGTTGCCATATTGCTTGTGTTCTTATAGTCACTTCGGAAAGGTTTCACGATGTGGTCCGGGGGGTGAAGTGCGTAGGAAAGGGAAAAGTATTCGACGTCTTCAGTCCTCGGGAAGCGATGTCAGAGATACCTGAAGCTTCATTGCATCTAGTGTTCGCTGTACCGGCTTTATGTGGAGAATCTGGGGTAAGTCCATTGTTTGCGACGAGTCGTGGTGCACATGCGGAGGTGATTACTGATAGCTAGCTACGGCGATGCTGAACCTCGGCAGCCAAGACATCAGTCAACCCAATACCACCTCGACACTGCTCGGACATATTTCAAAGGCGAAACCCATAAGTGGCTTGAATTCTCATCATTCGAAGTCTGAAGCATTGCGAACATGTCGGGCAAGATTACGTGCTATTTGGACTGCGGTAAGTTAAGCTGTGATGGAGTATTGGGCATCTTATTCTGATGACGTTGGCTAGTATCACCTTATTCATACTTCGCTCTGCTCTATCTTGAAAAACATCGAGAAGTGCTTAGCTCGCACAATGTGGAGATTGAGTAAGTACCCGCCAATGCAGATTACCTGCTTATCGAGTTCAACCCAAGTTGTATCACACGAAACAACCAATAGTGTCAAACTCTCAGCTAAAAGCAAAGCTTCCACTAACAGATAATAGAATAGTTCCCGTCTTTCTGGGCGGCATCAATGTCGGCAGCGGTACTTCTTCCACCTCCCCCTGCCATTTTCACTCTGGCCATCCCTGACAGTCTATGCAGGCAACAAGCCCCCATGGACTCTCCCCGCGAAAGCTGCTTATTCCAAATTTGACAGTGCGCGAGCAAAACGCTACTTCGGGGTACCAAATATTCAAACCCCCTCGTTCTTCCCTATTCTCTCACTACTACCACAGCGAGCACTATGCTATCTTAAAGAAGTGCACCCAAAGACCTTCATCTCTATCTTTCTTTGCCTTTTCCAAGAGATGTGGGAGGGTGGGAAGGACGTCAGTAACCCTGAAGTCCTCGCAGAGGTGCTTCAGGGCCGACTAAAAGAGGATGAAGTCAAAGCGGTGATGGAGAATGCAAACAGTGCACCGTACAAACAGCGCCTGAACGACAATACGAAAGAAGCCCTCGACCGCGGAGCCTTCGGTTGCCCCTGGTATTTCGTGCGGAACTCGAAAGGAGATGAGGAGCCATTTTTCGGGAGCGATAGGTACGTCCCGTTCAGCCCTTAGCGTTCATTTTGGCGGATAGCTCCACGCTGGGCATAGTTGCCATCGCGGAACGGGGAGGCACTGGAAAAGACGTCCGAACCGCGTGCTTCGACGAATGAATAGTTTTTGAAGTGTGAGCCCCACTGACGGGATCATCTAGGTTCCACTACATGTGGGAGTACCTGGGACTGCCATGGAAAGACATTGAGCTGCAGGTGCCAGGATCTTCGAAAGCCAAAATTTGATAGATGTGAGTCGGGAAGCTTGCATACGAGCTTGGTGCGTGGGTTTAGAGAGGACGAATGCTGAAGCTTGGAGCTTCATCATAGATTCAGATCTTCGTGAACGTGCGTTCAGACAATTCTGCAACATCAGTAAGATTGTCTTCAATTCTCTGATACTTCTCTCACAGTCTATTCTCTGTCTTCGCCCTCGAACCATCTCGCCTACCTTTTGAAACATCTGCAATACCAAACTTTAGCTACCGCATCCTCGCACAGACATGCTGCACGCTGCACGCTGCATACTCGCCGTTTCGTGCCACCCACGACGAAGAGTGGATCTTGTCGCCACTTCGGACGGTTACCAGCTTCCCCACATATGTGGCCAGTAACGACGATATGTCATGACCAGCACGTTGGTAACCATCCAAGTGGACCGTGTTCATGTCTCACACGTTCCGTGTCACTTACGGTGGTGCCAGTTGAAAATGGATGTGCAAAAACGCGGCATCCCGTTGACATGGAGAGGCGAGCTTGGGATCTTCTTGGTGGCCAGTTAGTGGCGAGGTTCTGGGTAAGAGTGGATCGGTTGGATAGTTTGAAGATGAAGAGGTACGTTGCCGTGGTACACATGGTAATGACAGATGCACAGTCAGATCTCCTCGCCTTTATTGAGTTAGGTTACACCTTGAATCAGGTAGGCGTGAAGTATTCAAGGCCGGCCTCTCTACTATCTAGAGGAAGTACACACGTGAAGTGCTGGTTGTAGATCTCATGTGTAACGTGCTTGATGGCGATCGGTTATGCATCGAGTAACCATAAAGCTACTTCACCCCAGCATCGATCGTCGCAGAAGGGACCAGATGTACCTGCAGGTCCGAAGACGCTATGGATGCTCAGCTGTTATCTCACTGGTGACGAGGAGATGATGGCTTGCTGCCAAGAACTGTCATGCACATACCCGTTCGCGTCCGCACGTCAGCCAAACAAGTCGACGTAGACATTTCGGGCCAGCGCAGCTAGCACCATAAGAGCAATCTTCGCTCGGCTCTAGCTTTAGCACCCGCCCTGATAGGATGCCAGCCAAGTGTGAAGAGGCTTGACACTGCCGACAAGGCCGAGCAATTACTCTCATTCGCGCGCTAGCCACGTTGAGGATCTTGAATCATCGTCATTGCGGTGCTGTTATTTGATGAAGAGATCATGCTTGCCTTTGACGATGCTTCGCGTGCTGAATAGATTTGTGCAGCTGATTTGGATAGCCTGACCATACCGGCAGCCCAATATCCTCCCGTGTCGGTTCCAAGCTCCCTATGGCATGACTGAATGCAGTAGTGGGTCTTCCGAGAGCTCAAGCCCCTCTACCGGTACCGCAGTACAGAGACATGGGTTCCTCAAACGGGAGTCTCTATGCTTCGTCAAGAACGCTGGGGCTGTCTGAGATTATAAAAGCGAACATGTCTCCTATCTCTCCACCTCAGACCAATGTGATTGGATTGCTTCATCCATGGCTTCGGCTTCTCTTTACTCTTTTTCTGTACTGTTATCTACACGTCAATAAGCTTGTGCGTTTTCTTCTTCTCCTATTCTCGCACCAGACTCGTTCCACGATCACATCGCTAATATCTCGTTAGTGCGTTTGTCTGTATTCATACGATTGCCTGCCTGGGCATCTCCTAGTTGTTCCGAGCTCTCGTGGCACTCCTGGTAAGGCTCCTTTACGTATCGGATGCCAAATCAGCGTGCTGATGAGCCTACCGATTAGGGACTTTGTGGTGTCATTGCATCATATAGAGAGCGAACCTTGACTTGGCTTTCACCGCACTTTTAATCATTTATTCACAGTCACCGCCGCGAGTGAATTGTAACAATAGTGCTGTTGCTAGCCCACTTATCCAAGGGTGTGGTCATTCGCACTGGCTAGAGTGCCACATTTTCACCGCTCAATTCGGTGAAGCGATCGCTCCTCTTGACGAATGGTACAAGGTCCCGCCGTGAATGACCAACATACCTCGAGCTACCCTGAAAATCCTGCGATCCTCATTCACGCCCGCCTTACGCCCTTCAATCAGCTGCTTAAGTGAAATTCACGTAGAGTTTGTAGCGGCCGTGTTGTGAGATCAGGCGTACTCTAGCCTCTAGAGGTGCTATGGCACAAGCTCAGGTACTTAACCGTCAGCGTAGCTATAATGGACTCTGCCACCCCCGACACAAACTCTCTCACCCGCAGCCTAGCCTCGATTACAATCCTCAACACTCATCCGACCACTTCGACCACTTCAACTACGATCACACAATGGCACCGCTAATGTTGGTAAGTGACATGCCTACAGGGAAGGTACTACAATCTGTGAACTGACGTCTATGAAGCAAGGTCAATACATGCCTGAGAGCCACATGCTGCCACAGACCTGGCACCGCCAGCAAGTATCACGGGAGCAGGTGCCGCCTATTGCTGCGTTACCATGTCCTGCCCCTAGCAATGGAGTGCCTTCGCAACATCAGTCCTGGGGAGAAGCTCCGACATTCAGCAACAATTCCTTTACATGGGGCAGCACCCTGCCGATGCACCCGTCGATCGTGTCGGACCCAGATTACCACCCCCTCAGGAATAACGACCTTTGCTATAACCACATGGCTGTGCAAAATACAATGACTAAGGACGGCAACGAGTACGGCGGTCAGATATCCTGGTTGGCTCCCAGGCCAAATGTCGTTCCTCGTGGGGTAAGTTTGAATGGCTCAGATCTGGAATCGAACAGCTCGCTCTCACCGAAGGGCTACCTAGAGACGGATTCCTTCAGCCCAGTATCATTTCCAGATCAAGCTTCATCAAGTCGCGATTGGAATGGCTACCCCACTTCAGTCCCATCCATGAAAGAGTCCTCACCCAAGTGTACGTCCTCAGGACCTTATCTTGTGTCGGCACCGGCACAGACAGATCAAGGTGTTAGCAAAGTCGACTTCTCGGGCTTTCCAATGATGGGTATGGGCATTGCGATGTCCACAATTGAGCCTGCGGGATCAAACTACCAGGGTGGTGAGCTAGGGGGCTCGCCTGATGATAATCCTCAAATTGGCTCAGAATACTCATGCTCGCATGGGAGCAGCCCAGGTGTCTCGCCATGGTATCTCACACCCTACTCACCCGCGACATCGGGGTTACCTTCCTTGGGGCGGCATCTTCATTTGAACGATGTTAGTGACAACAGCTCTCCGGGCTCGTCATATTCACCGGGCAACAGTTGTGCACGGCAACAGACACGTCCGTGGAGCGATAACCGTGTCTGCCTTCCCGCCCAGCCCAAATTCCAAGACCGGTTCCAAGTACCGCGAAGTGCGGACGCACATACTGAACGCAAGCTCAACGATGACCTACTCATCCAAGGCAAGAAAGACGGTCTGACGTATAAGGAGATCCGGAGGAAGATGGTGGGTGACAAGCCTGCCGAGTCCACGTTGAGGGGGCGGTACCGCTCATTGACCAAAGCGAGGAAGGACCGCGTGCGGAAGCCAGTCTGGACGAAGCAAGATGTGGGTTGAAGTGACATTCCTCTACCTGACTGTGATTGCTAATGCTGAGTAGATCGAACTCCTGGACAGATTCGTCGAGCAAGAGCTCGATCGTATAGATAGTACTCTTGCCTACCCGCAAGCCCTGAGCCTTGATCAGAAACTTGTCAAGGTTCAGTGGAAGAAAGTCGCCGAGAACATTGACGAGCAAGGAGGGTCGTACCACTTCGGCAACTCGACCTGCAAGAGGAAGTGGTTGGAAGTCAACAATGGCTCCTGAAGCCTACCGGAAACTGTCAGTCTGGACCCAGCGGGAGAAGACGATTTGGACGCCTTCGAACACTTGACTGGTGTCAACTCGATTTGAAGCATTGTTAACCGCAGGGAAACACCGGAGACCCTCAGGCCGTCGTTTAGGCGTTTGTCCTCAACCGACGTGCGGTGTTCAGTTGGGCTTTACTTTGGGCTCTCTCTTGCCGCTTCCACAGTTTTGCGTTTGTATTACCAATTTTGTAAACCCCCCTTGATTATGATGATCTCGCAGGCGGGCTCAACATAGGGTTTGAAAGGTCTGACATTACAGCTGGGAGGTCCTCAGTAGGCATATGCCCCCCAACGATAACGTAAAGCAATACGGCGGGTCATATCTCGGCATACGACCTTGTACTATTATCATGTCGGCCACATATGTGTTGGAAAGACGGCTTGCTTTTCCTTTTGCATGGGCGCAAGAAGCCTATAAGTTTAGATAGGGTGGCTCACGTGTCGTTGCCTCGGATGTATTTTGGGCGAGTCTTGCTTTTAGATATTCAGTTACTCAATGCATCAAGGGTAATTCAATGACACCTTGCAGACCTAAAACTGGTGATGGTGGTAGGTTGGCGCGGTGAAGTATGACATCAATACAAAACTCAGGGTCTGTGAGCCGCGCTAGCATTCGGAAGCTTGACACCCCTCCACCACCATTATCCTCCCCTGCCCCCATGAGAATGCTTCTCGGTCTGTCCGAAGCGCTTCCGAGCCTTGTTGAGGCCAAGTTTAAGGCGGCAAAGGCCAGCTCAAGCCTCCTGTTTTCGCCGACTGAGCTGGCAATCATTCGAACATCCACAGGCATTCCCGTGAGCATTCCGACGATGTAGCACACGCTATACTGACCCTCAAGTAGTTCCAGCTACGTTATTGCCCAACCCTCGCGAAGAAGCCTACTCCCAAGCAAGCAGATGCTACGCCTAAACAAAAGATCGATCCGTTCGACAATCCCCCGTCCGCCTTGCACATCGTCGATATCCCCACGTCGATCCCAACGCATCTGCTAGTGCTCAATAAGTTTCCCATCATAGCAAGCCACTTCATTCTCGCTACCAAGTCGAATAAGAATCAAACGCATGTGCTGGAACAGGACGATCTTGAGGCAACGTATGCTTGCCTAAAAGCATGGCAAGAGGGCCCAGGTGACAAGCAAAAGCGCTTGTTTGCCTTCTTCAACTCTGGGGAACATAGCGGGGCCTCTCAGCCGCACAGGCACCTGCAATTTCTGCCATTGGAAAGCATGCGCGACAACGAAGCTGCCAGCGGTTGGGACCTGCTGATAGATCTCATCTTGTCAAACCGAAAGGCCCAGGCCAAAGGTACTGCATCCACGTGAGTAGGCAACAAAGTAGCTAAAACCGCTTGTAGATACGCCACCTGGGATGCTACAGCATCCAGACGTGCCCTTCACACACTTTGCTCGGTTATTCGATTCCGAGCCGTCGGGATCTCAGCTGCTCAGTATCTATAACGAGTTGTATAGTTCTGCAAAGGAGTTTGTTGACAAGTTTATTGCTGCTAACCCGGAGCAACTCGCCCTACATCCCCTTAACGGAGGCGATCTTCCCATAAGCTACAATCTAGCAATGACCACAACTGGCATGGTTCTCCTCCCTCGCCGGAATGAAGGCACAATGCTGCGACGCGATGACGGGACTGATATAGGCTTCGTTGCGCTCAATGGCACCACGCTGGGAGGGACTATGATGGTCAAACATCAAGAGGAGTGGGATTTGCTACGCAAGAAGCCTGAGATGCTTGACAGCATACTTGCTGCGATTGGCATCCCAAGAGAGGCTTCATGGTCCAGGTCGCGCGTCTAGCGGGCTGAGTCACGAGTACATGTGAACAAGCCTTCCGTGCGGTACGACCTGAGCCGATTCATCAGTAAAACAAATATCGCAACGACCGCAAATTTCCAGGTCCCATGAGCGCGTTGAGTTGCCGAGAATTGCATCTCTAAACCTGCATGGTGAGTCCACGATAATCTTCGTGGGGAGGCAAGCACTTTGATTATCATCTTATGCGCGGATATCAAAGGACCACGAAGCCCGAGACGGGCTTTCAAAGCTATGGTTTGAAGCGCTGGGTATCCCGTAGTATTCTTCAGGATACTCAGATCTCCTCATATCTCGAAATATTGAAGAGCAGTACGTGTCTCACGCACCGAGTTTAGTTCATAGGACGCAAGGAATTCTCTAGTTAAATTTTTTTTTCATGCTTGATATCCTGATCCAGCATATAATTATATTAGCATTGTCTCGATATCGCTCAATAAATGATAGGGTCATGTTGGTGATGGGGCGGTAGGCAGCGAGTGGCCGCGGGGAAGCGGCGGAGGTCCAATGCGGGAGACGGCATTTACCTTTCGTCATCTGTTCGCGACCTCAAAGACAGATGCAGTCAAACGCCGAGACGTCGCAAACGCTACACACTCGACTGCAAGAGCGCCGAAATGCTTATACATAGAGGCCCACACCTCAAATTTGTTCCGCCTGACTGAACACCCCACCTTGCTTTTCATTGGCCGTTCCTGGGGAAGCTCGACTCGTTGTCTCACCTTGTCCGCCTTTCCGCCACTTTTTCCTTTACGCCTTTCTACTAGTTCTTACACCCTTACTGGGTTTGGGTCCGCATCAATATGAAATATACGGTATACGACCGCCTGCTGAAGCGGGAAGTCGGGCAGCAGCGCAAGAAATACACGGACATTCGAGGAATATATGGCGATAGACAATGGGTTGAGGATATGGATATTGTGGATGAGCTTGAAGGACACCACGGATGTGTCAATGCCTTGAGGTATGTTTGGCAGTTGTATAAGCTTCGAGAAGCACCGTCTAACTGTCTGCTAGCTGGTCTACATCTGGGCGTCTACTCGCCTCGGGCTCAGATGACCACCGCATCAATATCCACTCGTACCACCCCGAGTCGTCAACCTCGCAATTCAGTCTCACAACGTCTATAGTGACGGGTCATCGGTCCAACATCTTCTCCGTGAAGTTTATGCCATATTCCAACGATCGAACAATCGTATCGGCGACGGACGATGTGCGGATATTCGACATTGAACACTCAGGACACTCAGCCCTCGGTTCGGGCAGCAGGTCGAATAATGGCAGGCGCCGCATGGGCATGGCACCTGACGGGCTCACGCTCACAGAAGGAGATACCAATGCGAAGGCGTTCAGCTGCCATACCGATACAGTGAAGCGAATCGTGACTGAGGACAACCCCTTCTACTTCCTTACCTGCTCGAATGACGGCGATGTGCGACAGTGGGACGTCAGACAACCCTCGAAAGCCTACCCGCAAGCGAGAGACACCATGTTACCACAGTGGGCAAGGGACACAGACGCCTCGGACAACGTACCGCCACCACTAATATCCTATAGCCGCCATGGACTAGACCTTAACACGGTGTCTTGTTCTCCATCGCAGCCACATTACATTGCACTTGGTGGTGCTCACCTCCACTGCTTTCTTCACGATCGGCGTATGCTAGGTAGAGATAGGAACAATGAGCGCGGCTCTAGGCTTTCAAGTCCAGGGAACGGGAGCGAGCACGATGATGCATTGTTAGGCAAGGCGACACAGTGTGTGAAGAAATTCGCGCCCAATGGCAAGCAGCGTATGAAGCGGAACGATAGTGGTCACATCACGGCGTGCAAGATTAGTGACGCGTATCCGAACGAGCTCATTGTGAGTTGGTCACAAGATCATATCTATGGTTTTGATATGCTGCGAGCACCCGATACGAGTGAAGAAGTCAAGCGGACGAATGTGTCCAACGGAGATCCCAGTCATCGCGTCAAGGACCAGAATCGGAAACGCAAGCGACCCAAGTCGGGCATCTTGTCGCAAGAAGGTTCCCAGAGGGCAGAGTCACGGCAACGTACAGAGAGCTCCGATGAAGATCTCGCCCTCAGAGTGACCTATGGGAACGGTCAGAGTGAAGATATTCGCATCGAGGCCCCGGCCGAGACGCGCATGTCGCGCGAAGAACTAAATGAGCTACGATCAACGGATCATTACCGTATAGCAAAGACTACTGTGACAATAGCGAAGCGCATGTTCGATCTGGGTGAGCATGGTGAAACTGGACTGAGGCTAGCTTTCACATCCATTCTGGGCTTTGCGAACTCGATACTGTCAGACATTGATGATATAGCTCGGACTTGGGGATACCCTGTCGACCCAAATCCAGTTGATGTCGCAGTGCAGAACAAGTTACGCGATGGCCGTGCAGCATCGCGTCGCTTTGTTCAGGCTGCTGGAACACTTGCGCGAGTGATGGGCGGACAGCTACTGACTGGAGCAAATTCGGATGCACTCATATCTCAGCATTTCGCTTCGATACAACCTGCTCCAAGGGAACGAGAACTACCTCGCCATGAACAATTTGGATATGATTTTCTAAAAGCAATTCTACTCTGGCTCGACAGTGGACCTGGCGCAGTTGTCGAAGGGTTCTCAGGCCGCAGTAGTGGTCCTCGTCTCCCTATCCCATGGGACGCCGACATTGACTCCATTGACGAACATCTTATCCCCTATCTACTCGAACTTGCCAGCGATGATCCTATCGTGAACGTAGACGTCTCTAGGTTTGAGACAGACGAAACCCGGATCCTCGTATCCTCAGAAAAGGAAGCTGTCCTGGCTTTCTCTCACGCGCTCAGACTCCCCTTTGCTGATTTAACTGGTGCCATGGTACCTACATCGGGGGACACCCCCGCTCACAACCTTGGGCAGGATCGAACTACAGCGAAGAGGAAATGGGCTTTTCAAATTGGAAGAGGCGTGTTACTCAGTGCTGCCAAGGATATCAAATTTGCCTTTGTCGACCGCGCATTTGGCGGTCGTGGGATTTCGGACAATAAGATCAAAGCTCAGGAACAAGCCCTTAGGGAGCAACAGGAGGATATTGATACATTAGATGATGAAGGTCCAGTTGTCGATGCAGAGCTCATTCGTCGAGCTTCGGTACAATCAGGAAGTGAGCAGGCGGAGTCATCTTCGACCTCGTCCACGGCCAGTGGATCACAACCAATTATAACCGCAACGGTGGAAGAGGACGATACGGAAGGTAGAGAAGAGGAAGATGATGAAGACACTGATGGTGATATTAGCTCCGAAGAGGAAGACGACGATCAATCTGACGATGACGATGACGACGAGGAAGGCTTACGGCGGACACGAAGTGGTCGCATGTTTTGGCGCTCAGACTTTGGGCGAAGTCGGTACGAGAGAGAAAAAGCAGACCTTGATGTGCTCTGTGCACCCCATACTCGCATTTACACCGGCCATTGTAATGTCCAAACAGTCAAGGATGTCAACTACTTCGGCCTACAAGACGAGTATGTAGTAAGCGGAAGCGATGATGGGAATGTCTTCGTGTGGGATCGCAAGACGGCACAGCTCGTCACTATTCTCGAGGGTGACGGCGAGGTTGTCAACGTCGTCCAAGGTACGTCTCCCCTCTCCTATGCTAGTTTCTCTTCAGTATACTCACAATGCCTAGGACACCCCTACGAACCAACAATGGCCGTCTCCGGCATCGATCACACCATCAAGATTTTCTCTCCGGACACTCGCCTTCAACGTAATGCACGTAAAGGCATCGGAACCCAATCCTCTGACCCGCATTCCTTTTCCAGTCTCAACTGGGCCCGCAACCGCCGGAACCGAGACCAAGCTCCTGGTTCGGAACCCGACCCCCCAGCTGAGGCGCTCAGCGATAGCGACGAAGAAGTCGCAGTGAACGGACTAAGCAGTAGGAAGAGGATGCACCAGGCGTATCAGATTACGAGTAAAAATGATATGGACCGGAAAGGCGGGAGAGAGGATTACTTTATCAGCCAGGCGGTGTTTGCGCAGCTTGCTAGGCATATTGCTGCACAGCAAGGTGGTGGAACTGGCGATGGTGGCGGTGACGGGGAGGGAGGAGAAAGAGCCGACGGTCCAGTTGTGATCACGGAGGAGAACTGCACTGTTATGTGACGGACGCTACAGAACCATGACAAATGAACGGCGGCGCTCACGGAATTCACGTCGTGTTTCAGGGAGTAAGAGAATTGGATTCGAATATGATATATGTATATATCATCAAGTCGTCCAAGCGAGAACCCCGGCCACAGGACGGTGTCCTGTGGGTATCTAAAGGTCTTTAGCCCAAGCAATCAGCACCTCCCTCTTCGCAATCCAATTACTTTGATATCGGATGCATTACGTTATCTTCTTCCATGCCCTGTGATACATTGTTTTCCCATACGCCGCCCATATGCCTCAAGTTCACCCCTATTCCATGTCATGCGATGTGTCCCTAGGTTGCCTTCTTCTGCTTGGCCTTGAGCGCCTTCTTTCGATTGCTCCGTATCATGACGACGGACAGGAAACTGCCGACGACAGTGGTGCCAAGAATGATCAGAATGACGGGTATGCGGATGGCCCAGACACGGGGGAGGAAGAGGGAGTGCAGGATGTGGTCGTCGTCAACGAAGGGCTGTAGACTTTTAGTACTGTTTCTTGGTATGATGGCCATGACGAGACATGGGAATTGAATGGTCGGAGAGGTTCTGAGCAAAGAACGAAAGTGACATACCATAAACAGTGTCCATACGGTATAGTAGACGAAGACGGCAGTTGCTGCAACGAGCATGCTGAGTCCTACGAGGCGGTCGGACTATCGTATTGTCAGTTTTCCACTTTGTAAGATATGAGAATGGACAAGTTTTCCCTACCATCTTGAGATTCTGTAGTAGAATGAACGACTGTGGACACTTTGCGTGGTTGCGTCTCGTTCACCTGTCCTGTCCCTTTCCGCGCGCCAAGCAGGGGCCATCGGCAAAACAACGGGCCGCATCGCGAGCTAAACTTTCTTGTTCGCGCGTCACCTCCAGCCTCAAAGTTCCCATCAGGGAGCCGGAACACCTTGACGAACACACTCTGCTCTCGACGCTGAACTCGAGTCAACGACACCATGGAGGTCGCATCCGCCGTCCGCCTGCCGTCGCCCGAGCCGGAGCTCGACGTCCAGGAACCGCCGCGCAAACGCGATCGCTCGCCGTACGACGGGCCAAGCGCTGGGCCGTCGAAGCGGAGTAGAAGGGAGGATGAGGGCAACAGGGAGAATGGAAGAGGACGCGATGAAGATCCCCAGGAAAATGGAGGAATAGGCCCCCGCCCGCCTCCCAAGCCTACAACGAACGACCTCCCAGCAGACGACTCCCGCCTAAATCTCTTTCGAAATGCCTTTAGTGCGAGCCGCAAGCTCCCCATCGATGACTCGAAGACGCGCGCAGGCGGCACCTACATACCTCCGGCGCGTCTGCGCGAGATGCAGAAGCAAATCACGGACAAGAAGTCGGCAGAGTTTCAGCGCATGGCGTGGGAGGCGCTGAAGAAGTCGATTCAGGGTTTGATCAACAAGACGAACACGGCAAACATCAAGATGATTGTTCCGGAGCTGTTCAGTGAGAACCTGATCCGTGGACGAGGACTGTTCTGCCGGGCCATGATGAAAGCGCAGGCTGCGAGTTTGCCGTTCACGCCCATCTACGGGGCCATGGTTGCCATTGTCAACACAAAGCTGCCACAGGTGGGAGATTTGCTGGTACGAAGACTCATCGTGCAGTTCCGGAAGAGCTTCAGGAGAAACGACAAAGCTGTGTGTCTCTCGAGTACCACGTTCTTGTCGCATTTGGTGAACACTCAGGTGGTGCACGAGGTTTTGATTGCCGAGATCCTGCTGCTCCTTCTCAACAAGCCCTCCGACGACTCAGTGGAGATTGCTGTAGGCATCATGAAAGAAGTCGGCGCTTTCCTAGACGAGATGAATCCTGCGATTGCAAATGCCATCTTCGACCAGATGCGCAACATCCTCCACGAGGCGGATATCGATAAGCGGACACAATACATGATTGAGGTACTTTTTGAGGTCAGGCGGACAAAGTACAAGGAGCATCCTACCATCAAAGAAGATCTAGACCTGGTGGAAGAGGAGGATCAAATTACACACAGACACACACTAGAGGATGAGCTCAAGGTCGAGGACGGACTCAACATCTTCAAGCTCGACGCTGATTACGAGGAGCATGAGGCTGAGTACCAGAAGATCAAGGCAGAGATCCTAGGAGAAGCGGAGGGAAGTGATGATGAGGATGGCACAGATGCGTCGTCTGAGGACGAGGATGACGAAGAGGACAAGGCTATGGATATCAAGGATCAGACTAACGCGGACCTCGTCAGCCTACGCCGATCCATCTACTTGACAATCAAGAGCAGCGGAGGCTTTGAAGAATGTTGTCACAAGCTTATGCGCATCAACCTCCCACAAGGCCTCGAGAGCGAGTTGACAACCATGATTGTCGAGTGCGCCAGCCAGGAGCGCACCTACGAGAAGTTTTATGGCATGATCGGCGAACGTTTCTGCAAGCTCAACCGCATGTGGACCGATTTGTTCGAGGAAGGCTTCGCGCACTACTATGAGACAATTCACCGCTTCGAGACGAACCGACTTCGCATCATTGCGCAGTTCTTTGCTCACTTGCTAGCCTCGGACGGCGTTGGCTGGCACGTCTTCACGGTTATCAAGCTCAACGAAGAAGATACTACGTCCAGCTCCCGTATCTTCATCAAGATCTTGTTCGAAGAGCTCCTTGCCTCTCTCGGCCAGAAGGCTGTGGTACAGCGCTTCAAGGACCCCATGCTGCAGGAAAGCCTTACTGGTATATTCCCAACCGATGCAGACGACCAGTCCAAAACTCGCTTCTCTATCAACTTCTTCACTGCCATCGGAATGGGTGTACTAACAGAGGGCATGCGCGAGTGGCTCAAGAACGCTGCGCCGAAGCCAAAAGCGCTTCCGGAGCCAGAGAGCGATTCAGACGATTCGCGAAGTGTTTCGAGCAGGTCGAGTTCTTCGTATTCGCGTTCTCGATCACGGTCACGGAGCCCTGTGCGCAAGAGGCGAGACTCGAGGTCTAGCTCAAGAGGCCGCTCCTACACTCGCACCCCGTCACCCGCTCGAAAGCGCGGCGCGCGTGGCCGCAGTGACTCGTACAGCTCTGCATCTCGCTCTCGCTCACGCTCACGCTCCCCAGCGCCCCGTAAGATCAAAAGAAACTACTCATCAAGCCGTTCACGCTCTCCTCCAAAACGCCGCGGCCGCAGTCCCTCTGATTCGCGATCCCGTTCTCCGCCTCCCAAGTCCAAACGCCGAGGTCGCAGTCCTTCAGACTCTCTGTCCCGCTCTCCACCACCACGTCGCCGGAAATACTCTACTAGTCCGTCGCGATCGCCTTCACCGCCACCAAGACGGAGGAGAGACTCGAGCAGTCCGCCGCCGAAGAGTAAGGGCAAGGGTAAGGAGGAGAGCGTGAGTCCGGTGCCGGAGAAGAAGAGACGATATAGTAGTTCCGTGTCAAGATCGCCGCCACCGAGGCGGAGGAGGGACTCTTAGTTTTCAGTTTGAACTTTGTTTTGGACAGCATGCGACCGCTGTGTATATGTATTGCTTAGGAATTTGCGCATTTTCGCGGCAGGGACAAGAGCGAGGGTTTACGAATAGGTTGAATCGGACTTGTATCGATAGTATTGAGTGCAAAATTGAGCGCAGCTGGGAAGGTTTAGTCATTCAAATGGACATGCGAATATGGGCATAGCGAGATGGTCTTCGATTCATGCATCTTAGTCACAAACGTTCCGGAAAGGAATTCAATATAGTATCATTCCACCTCCACACACTCAACATTCACGGACACGTACTTATCTTTAAGGACTTTCATTCTGAGGAGAGTGGGGTTCTCGTAACGCATTTAATCTAGGAACCACAAAGTGGATCGCAATGTGGGTTCCAGTAGGAAACCAGTAGACAAGTGTATGCCAATAAACACCGAACCTGAGCACCAAAATTCCTTGAGGCGTTCCCGGTACAGTGAAGTGATTCAGGGCGACGAAGAGCGAAGTCAATGCTGTGCGTCGATCAGGACCTATGAGGGGGTGAAGGGCAACAGGAGGAGTCTAGCAGCTGTTGCTAGCATCATCCACCCCATGGCTCCTCACTCATTGAGTGTCAGCAGAGTGATAGTAATAGATATAGAAGGCTGGGTTCAAGAAGAGCCAGTGATAAGCCAATCCAAGGATCGTCTCACCTTATGCTTGAAGCTGGTAGCTTTCGAATCTTGGTCGTCGGCCGTGGTAGAAGGCGCTGAGCTGGTCGTGGAGGCAATCGAAGCGCCATCGACAGTGACAGGGCTGACTTGTTCGAAGCTTCCGTCGGTTGAGGTTGGAGAACTAGGGTCTAACCAGTAGTTGTTGTCTGGGACGCGACTGGGTCCAGGTGAGGAGCCTGAGCTGGAGGAAAGCGAACTATCGATGACGGGGACGGGTTGAGAGCTGTACGTGGAGGTGACTATAGTGAGGCTCGGGACTTCGGAGCCACGCGTCGAGGCGTTGGAGATAGCAACTGATGAAGGTAAGGTTGATATTTGAGGAGAGAAGTCAGAGCATTCCTTCATGCCATCCAGAGAGTCGCCCAGCTCCTTCATGTGAAGTGACTTCTCGGTCAAAGGCACGGTTGGTGGTGGACATTCAGTGACCGGAAGAGACGGCCCAGCTTCTTGAGAAACCACGTTACCGCCAAGGTCGCGTTGGTCACCTTGCCCGTCGAAGATACCTGTCCACTTGGGCCACTGAATCAGGCAGTGAGAGAATCCGTTGTTGGCCGTCGTATTCCACGCATCGGATACCACCTGTGTTGTCTTGGGTGCCCGCAAGCCGGCATCGACGCAGTTGTCACCACAAGTAAGAAGGACGATCTGTGAGAGCTCAAGCTCGAATGGAAGATGGTCAATCACGAAGCCGTCAAGCTTAAGACAGCTAGTATGGTACAGTCAGCCTCAATGTTTCGGGGTGTCAAGATGAGTCGTACAGGAGCGACAGTGGCTTAGCTTCATCTGAGCCGGAAGCAATGCGCGCTTTTCGCATACAAAAGTCGTCTAGGTACTCCCCGGTACCAAACGAGTAGTGCAAGACACCCTTGCCCTCCAGACCCCTAGAATTGCGTCAGTGGAGCTATCCAGTAATTGGCAATCTAGGTATTCACTCACTTGTACTCCTTCTCTTTGATGTCTTCGTTGACTACGGTCAGACCAACGACATCCTGGGCTTTTCGCCAGTGTTCTGAACGCACGATCGGTGCAGCGGCCATCTGCAGGTCGAGTACGCGCATGCCACCCTCCGACTTGTTTCGAAAGACATTCTCCCAAACGATCGGCTGAAGTGAGTCATGCATGCAGAACAGGCGAAGCTCCTTGAGTTCTGTCAGCTTCAACAAAGGCTTCATGTCGGCTGGCGTGATGTAGGCCTTGTGCGAGTAGGCACCGTCGTGGTGGAGGTGAATACCCTGGCCGAGGTCGAGAATGAGTTTCGTCATAGACGTGGGTAGCTTCTCCATGATGCAAGTCACAAAGGGTAAACCAGAGATCCAGCTACGGCACATTAGCGATGTCAGTCATGATAAGCGAATATGTCCACTTACGTCAACTCTTTCAGCACAGGCATCTGTACGATGAGCTTGGCGATCTCCTTTGCCGCTTCGTGCCACTCTTGCTCTTCAGCTGAAAATTTCTGCACTTTTGTGTAAACATGTAGTACTAACTAGCGTGGGCGACCTGACGTGAGTCGTGCGGGAGTTGCTCTAGGGGTAACCGAACATACCTCATCTTCTCGGACTTCATTGTCCACGGTCTCGTCCTCGGTCTCGTCCTCGGTCCCAGCTAGGTTCCAATGACCCACAATGTACAGTTTCGTGATCGGAACAGTCAAGTCGTAGACATTGAGCAAGTAATCATCCACCTTCTCTATCACGCGCTTCAGCGAGGCAACCGCTTTCCCCTCGTCATTGCGGCCGACGTCAAGAATGAAGCAGTCGTTGTTGTCAGCACGGTCACTGGCGAGCGCAGCCTCGAGATAGTACGGCCTCAAATTTGATTTGAGCTCGGTCATAGTTATAGACGATTGTTCTGGTTGTGTCGAAAGGTGTTGGGGATGTGTTGAGGTACTTGCGGTATCCGGTTCAAGGCTGTTGGTGGAGGTGATGATGATGTCGATACGTAGGTGACGCAAGATTGGAGTTTGGGTGGGTCCAGTAAGATTGTTTGTTTGCTATATAGGTAGGAAGGTGCGCGCGGTGAAGGTGTGAGAGTACAACCATGACGTGCGAGCAGTGTGGTCCGTTCGCAGGACGTGCTCTGACCCGACTTTTGGCATGGTGTTCATGTGACAGGAAAAACATGGCAATAAAGTAACGTTGCACGGTAAAAAATGGTCTCTCGGTCAAAGTACGAGCTGAAGGGTCGAGGGGGCTGTGGTTGCGCCTCCCGGAGTAGGAATCAGCAGAAACGGTAGAGATGCTAGACAAGTACACAGAAATCGAGACAAAACATCGCCTGTGGAATATGACGAGAGCATATGACTAGTCCACATGTTACGGTCGTCATAGAATACTTGTTTCCAATTGTCTTGCCGTATTTTCCAGTTCAAGTGGTCGGTTACTCTCCCGAGTCAATGTCCATACAACAGAAGCAGCATTCCTAGCCTAGGCCAATTGCCAGCTGTCCGTGAGATAGCCATGGAGGAAAGAAAATGGCTGTGAGAAAGAGAGGAACGTACTGTGTATGAGATTCCATCAGACTTGACCTGACTAAGGAAATTGCACACCGTCTATAGATATACGACCAAAACTTCGACTTTTCAGCTCACCCCTTCTCTTCAAACAAACGGTCGCCTCAACCGCCCATGATATCTTTGGCCAAAAAATTTACTTTCATCTACCCAGGGGCACTGTGATGCGGACCTTAGCTGACTGATGGGAGCTTGCTTGTTCATATTGCGGCATGTTGATCTCGAGACATAGGACGAGCCGACACAAGTGCCTCGGACACCCTCAAGCGCTCAGAGTTGGTGAAAATAGAGGGGGGAACTCCAAGTGGTATTAAGATGAAGGATACCAGGTGTTTACAAGTCAGCTAAGTGTACAGACCTACTGGCACTGAGCCCAAGGGGTCGATTGCATGGGAGATATGATGTCGCGTATGTAACGGAAGGGGCCGTGAAAAGATAGGCGTGTTTACTTCAGATTTGACAAATCAACCCTTTGTTATACATATATAACGCCAGGACTGCTGGTGACGAACCTGACGAGGTTGCCGTGTTCAGGAACAAATGTATTACTAATCAGCCCCGACACCCGATTATCGGAGCCCAGTTGGTGGAGGTCCTATCGACATCACTACCACATCCTACGAGGAGCCACATGATTGCGATGTTCGACGTCTCAGTATGATGCCTCCGTCCCCGCACTCGCAATGTTGCGACTTCGGCGCAACCACCATCGGGTCATGCTATCTGACGGCATCGAGCCATCAGAAAGCTGCCTGTACCCTTTGATTTCTAGCTAATGCCCGACGCCGACTAATGTTATAGCTTTTGTATAAGAGACGTTACTTCCTCGATAGATTCCTCCCTCAACACTACTCGCTAGATTGACATCAAATTTCCCACTTCAAAATAATCCCATCATGGCTTCCACTCCATACCTCCACGGCCACCACGCCTCTGTATTGCGATCCCATAGTTGGCGGACGGTCGAAAACTCCTGCCCACATCTTCTTCCATATCTCAACAACCCTTCGCTCAATATTCTCGATGTGGGCTGTGGTCCCGGCACAATCACGGTAGACCTTGCTTCCCGCGTTCCTCAAGGCTTCGTCTACGCCATCGACCCATCCGCCGAAGTCATCGAGAAGGCAAGGAAACATGCTGCAGACCAAGGGATTACAAATGTACGGTTTGAGGTGGGGGACATCTTCAGCTGGGACAGGTTGGATGGGGTCGAACAGGCAGGCTTCGATATCGTCCACGCGCATCAAGTGCTACAGCATCTACGGGACCCGCTCGGGGCAACCAAAGAGATGAAGCGACTCGTTAAGCCTGGCGGTGTCCTCGCTGTTCGTGACTGCGACTATTCTGCCATGAATTGGTACCCCGAACACCCTGGTATGCAAAAATGGAAAGATCTATACACCAAAGTGGCACTGGGGCTGAAAGCTCACCCAAACATTGGGAAGCGACTGCATGCTGTAGCTATGGAGGCTGGCTTCCCGAGAAGCGATATCGACGCTAGTGTAGGAGCATGGACTTTTAGTACGCCGGAGGAGAGGGAATTTTGGTGCCAATTGTGGGCCGAGAGGACAGTTAAGAGTGACTACAAACAGAGGGCGCTAGAAAGTGGATTTGCAACTGAGCAGGATCTTGAAGAGATAGCTGCGACGTGGAGAGAGATGGAGAAGAAAGAGGACGGATGGTTCGCAGTTATCAACGGGCAGATAATCTGTCATGTCAGGTGGGCTGCTGACTGCTAAGAAATCTTGCTAGATTTTTGTTCTGTCCTAGGTCTCTTTTTTCTGTTTCACCTGTTCATGTATTATTTATCTGACAACACTTCCATTTTTCTCATTCATCTGTGAACCACGCCACTCTCACGTCTTTCAATCACCCATCCAATCGCACAGCTCAGCGCATTTACATGCGTGTCCGTCATCTGACTGTACATGCATTAGCTCCCTGGCCTTGTCGTAGCTTCTCATATGAACCCCACTTGCCCCTCCCAACCTCAGCTATCAACAAGCTCTACCGAATCTACATCACCGCAATACCAACCCTCGATTTAGCCCCGAACAAGTCGAAGCTTCACAAACAACGAGGAATAAAGCCAAGATGCAGTCCACTATCGTCCTTGTCAACGCCCACAGCGACTGCCCTAAGTGTGGTGCCAGCATCAGCGGTGACGCCAAGACTTGCGGATCTTGCGGCAGCGTGAGTCACTCGGGAATCTCAAAGTCGTATTTAGACTTGTTATCATGTTGCTGATATGGAAGAATAGTCATGCCCTATCTAAAGCGAGAACGACGACTTTTCATGGGATGGAGTAATCGGCGGGGCTGGACGACTCGGGCTTTGGAAAAAGAGCTACCGGCGGTGGCTATGAGGGGTCTTATTAAGGACAAGGTCATGGTGTGGATTGAGAGCGTCTAGTGAGTCATGGATGAAATCGACATGCCGTGCGCTCCTCTTGTTCCTCACATGTGAAGAACTCTGCGACACAAAAAGAAAAATGATACAGCGCCAGTTAACAGAGCGTTCGATATTCACGTATCTATACGAAATAGCAAGTTCCATTAGCGCCTGACATCATTTGGCTATATCTTCTTAAACACGTCTGTCATCATAATTCTCTAGTGTGCTTTCTTCATCCGCATGTAGGTCAACGTCCCTCCAGCGATCAGCATAACGGCTGTTAAGAACATGAACGTCGAATCGGCTACACTTTCTCGACAACGACGCTCGATCGTCTTGAAATTCCGCTTGTCGAAATAGTAGCACGACCAAGGACATTGCCGAGACTTCTTAATCCCTCCACAAATAATCTTGTTTTCGATAAGATGCACAAAGTGTTTAAAATCAATCCCTTTCAATTTGCATGAGACGCCCTTGAGTTTGGTGGCCATGAGCTACAACTCACGAGTCAGTACATCATTATGTTTACTATACCCAGGAGGCGTAGACTTACGATGCCACCAGCAATGTTTAGAAGTAATACCACGCTATCGACAACCACACCGACCTGATCATGTAGGAAGTCTACAAAGCTTGCCGCAGCACCGATAATTGCAGCCAACAGGGACAGAGCTCCCACAGCGGCTATGAAGACGAGAGTAGCAGGAAGATCTCCTTCCATGTGGCCTCTTATGAGGCCGATGGCAAGGCCGAGTACGACAATGGCGAAGAACGCTTGGAAAACGCGCAGGGCGATCGGAACGGTTACTTTGGATGACATGGTTGATTGATGTGGCTATAAGGGAAGGTGCCATTCTAGAAAAGCATGTACTAGGAGACTGCTGAAGACAATGGTAAAGGGGGCATAGATATCATTTAACTTGTCCATTTTCGCGCGACCCTAGTGTCATACAACTCAACCCTAAGAACTGCGTACTGCTCTTGTTGAGTTGCTATCCAATACAAGCTATCGCCCGCAACACACAGCATGAGTACAGTAACTCGACATCGTTACTTCGTGTTCTCGTCTGTGACTAACATCGCCTCTCCCGCCAGTTTATCCGATCCTCTCTCTTGAACAGACCGGCTCGCAATCCAACATGGGGTTTTGGGTTTCTATTATTACGTTGCTCATCCACTAGACTGACATCGTTTATTTTTCAGGGTATCGGATTACAAAAAAAGGTCGTCATTATTCCGTGCAAAGTAACATTCGCACAGCCGAGTACTGCATGAAGCTATTCGAACTTCCTCGCACTCCAAATCCACAAGTACACCTCATCTACTTTCAAATCCCTGCTTCTCATCAGCTAACGTTCCACACAGGCGTTTAGAGAAAGCCACATACCTTCCTCGTCTTCCACCCTAGTAACCCTTCCTCATGCGCAGAAACGTGAAAACGGCCGATACGGCAAGCAGAAAGACGGTGAGAAACATGAAAACGGTATCCGCCTGGCTAACTTTGCAGAGCGAGAGGATCTTCAATGGCTCAGTGTACCAGTAGCAGATGGATTTCGATAAGCACCCTCCGTTGAGCATGTTGTTTTCAATCATTTTTAGACTGTTATCATCGCTTCCCTCAACTTTGCACTGAACGCCATTTAATTTTACCGCCATGGCCTACGCGATCTGGTAAGCACAGTTCACCCTTTATTAGAATGGAATAAAAGTGTACTTACGATGCCTCCCGCAGCATTGATGACCGCCACAACGCCATCGATGATCAGCCCAACAGCGCCATCTAGCATTGATACCCAAGTCGCAGCTATGCCTACAAAAGCGCCCAAGATCGATACACCTGCTACGAATGCTGCGAAGCCGAGTGTAGCAGGTAAGTTTCCCCAGTGATGATGACGGATCAAAGACACCGACAGTCCGAGAATGACAATGGCGAAAAGGAACTGGAACCCGCGGATGACAAAGTTCACAAGTGGATTCGCCATGACGCTTGCTGGACGAGTAAACGGGATCGTGAGGCACAAGTCGGCAACGTGCAGGTACGTAACTTTTCTTTCTTAAGAGATTGGTAGATTGGGTTCACAGGAAGGAACCGAGAAAGCAGGAAATAGAGCAGCGAAACTTTGCAGTAGGAGTAACCTTTGTATTCAATGTGATGAGTGATAGTGGCACTTTGCGTAACACTGCGCCGCACCCTATTCTTAAATTTGATCCTCTCGTTAGGCGCCCCCAAACATTTTCACGTAAGAGAACGCTTATCAAGGTATCCAAGGCATAGAACCAGGCAGCCATCTGCAATCGTCTATTTTCGATGTGTTTCCGCAGTGCATGCCGAGGCTTCGGGCGTGACAGCACATGTCGAATACGAGCTGGGTGCCTAAGCAAGATCGCCGCGAGCCAACAGCAAGGCTGAAAATTACAGGGGTTATCCAATCAAACCGGAGAGCACCGTGATAGTTTAGCAGATCCTGTAACAAGGAATCCCCTGTGTGAGTCACCCAAGCAATAAGATGAGAGAAGGTTGGGGTCGCTCACCGGTCGTTAGCAGATCAGCCTCGGAACCCGAGCGCGTAACGGTCTCAGAATGGGGCGGAGCGCCTACATGATTCTGAGGCGCAATTTGCTAGACGTACCATCTCAAGAGTCTACACAGGTGGGTGTAGCATCTGCTATTGCGACAATAAGTGCAGGGGGAATGAAGTAGAGTAGTTCAGCAAGAAGTCCAACCAAAGAAATAATTGCGCACGACTCAACCAAGCACTCATTGCAGCGGTTAATAACAACCAAAGACTCTTGGAGTGTCTTGGCATGAGTGATGAGTTTTCCAACCCTGCGTCTGAATCGGTGAAGGTGGCGCAGTTATCTCGGTGTTCCACCAGGGTTATCTCAAGTATTAGGCGTGACTAGCAACTTTGTGTATTTCTCTATATCTTCCCACTTCTACCCTCAAATGGAGTAGCCTACTCCAAATACACCGGGATCCCATACACCACAGCAGCCGCACCATTCAAATATTTCAAAACACATGCCTTCCTCGCCTCTCTCACTGCTTCATCCAGACCCATCCCTTTATTTACCTTGCTCACGGTCCTAGAGCCTCTCGCCCCCTCCGCTTGGTCTACTAACTGCGCGGCTCTGCCCTTGCCCTTTGATTTCTTCGCGGGTGTCTTCGCGGGCGTCTTAGGCGCATTGACAGCAGCCTCTTCCTGAGGCTCAGGCCACAGTCCCCAAAGCTCACCCGCTTTGACAGCAAAGCGGTCACAGTCCTTGTCTGTAACGTCCCAGAGCATGCCAACCACAGCAGGTGCACCAGCGGTGAGGTATGATGCCAACATCCCTGAAGGCTCATAGATACCATTTTCAGTGAGATGGACAGATGAGCAGCCGAAGAGGAGCGTTGTCGCGCAGCCGGGCTTCTTGTCGTGCTCATCCTGCTGCCCAGGATAGAGACGACGGACGGACTTTGACTTGATGTATTGTGCGCCGCTTCCGTGGCCGAAGTAAAGAACGAGGTCTTTTTCCCGTAGGGAGTCTTCAAATTCCTGCTCCGATGGCGCGCGGTTTGCAATGTGCTTCCATGGACCCTGGAGATCATCTAGACGCGGCTTGATCGTTTTTGAGGTATGAGTTAAGTCGCCAGATGGATTAAGGATGCTTGTGCCTCCAGTATCAACGCATATGTGGTGGCCGGGGGCTGCATCTGACCGAGTTCTTGAAGTTCTCGCAGCGAGTAATCGTTCGCGCAGGGCAGCAAGCGAAGGAAGGCGAGAAATGGACAATTGCTCAAGGCAAGGCAGCGATTCCCATGGGAAAGCATGCAGGTTCTTGTCGAGGATTAGTATCGTGTGTCGAGAGGCAGCATCTAGCTTATGCGATGCGCTGTGGTAGGCACATAATGCTTCGTGTGCTTCGACAACCATTGCATCGAAGTCGATCTCATCGTAGGCATTCCGCTCACCGTTGAACTGAAGTATATCGACCACAAAGTAGATGAGATCCATAAGTGCTTCGTCAAGGTCAATATCTTCGTCGGTAGCGTCTCCCAACCCAATAAATAGCTCCAGGACTCGCGTGTCCAAAACGGGCCGTTTCAGCGGACTTTTCTTCCTGCGAGACGGCAAGTGCTGGTTCAAGATGTTCTCTAGAGACTTTCGAAAGCGTGCTAGCAGAGCAGGCTGTCTCTCAGTTTGCGAAAAAACGCCTTTGAAGCCACCGAGCCAAATATTCTCCATGTTGATGAGGAGCTCATGTAGTCGATTGTCCAGAGCCTCGCGCTCGGCCCACCATTGCTGCCGAGCCTCTCTTGAGGTCATGTCCTTGGCGGACCGAGTACTGAAGTCACTGAGTTCGATGATCTCGTCGAAGTCTCTCTTACCATCTTCAAAGGAAAATTCTTCCTCATCCATCTCACGAGAAGCGTGGCGAGCTAGAGGCAACCTCAACACGAATGGAGACGCGCTGCTCTCGAAGCGAGTAATATAGAGTTCATCGTGAGCTTCATTGAGCGCCAATGACACGGCCGTCCAGGTCTCAGGGATAATGTCGACGTAGTCCTTCTGGAACTCTGACACAGATGTAAGGGCGAAGTTTGAGGGATTGAATACTGGCCATCGCAAACGTTCATCGCGCGACATCTGATCCTTTTCGCCCTCTGTTGACTCTTGTGCGAGCCTCAGGGCATTGCATTTCGGGATCTCTGTTATTTGTTAGCTGATTTCTTCCCTCAAGTTTGAGTCGTACTCACCACTCATATATGCTGCGTACAACGGGTGAAGCGAGCCGCGCAATTCTGTCCCGGAGACTGCTGACAAAAGAACTGTGATATGTCCCAATGCCATACAGATTTGTTGGAACAAATGATTCGATCCATTAGCGAGGGACAATCCATATGCTTCTACGAGGTGCTCTCGGGCGTCACGTAATGTCTTCAGGAAATCTTCTTTGGTCTGCTTTTTTGCTCGAACGCCCTTGGATGTAGTAGAAGACGCAAGGGTGCCTCGTTTAGGAGCCGACCCCTCAGATGACCTTCGTTCCCCAAGACCGATAGCCGGGAAGGCGATGGTAGATTCGGGTAGCGTGTTGACAGTAAAATCTTCGGCAATCTGCTTGACACTCTGCGCAACTCTTGCTTTGAAGGAAGCCCACATGTGCGAGACTTCTCGAGTCAGACCGTTTTGAAGCTTCTCCGCCCGTGCAAGTAGATCCAAGGCGTTGGCGAGGTCGTCCTGCAGGATATTCGCAAGGACTCCGCGGTCCATAATATTAGTTTGCAAGACGCACAGTATGGAGCATTGGTCAGCAGCACTGAATGTATCTGGAGCCGGCGGTGCAACAGCTTGACGTTTGGTTGTCGGAACTACGTTTGTAGTAGCTCCTGTACCGGCTTTAAGGCGAGCCTTTGTAGCAGGCTTTGAGACCGCTCGAGGTGCAGGTTTGGATGCAGGTTTGGATGCAGGTTTTCGACCTCTTGTACCTGGTTTCACTTTTGACGTCTCTGTGGCTTCAAGACTCATATTCGAGATCTGTTCTGTAAGCGTTTCGACCGATGGTAAAAAGCTTTCCAGGGATTTGATATATGCTGGTGAACTAAGATCACCCAGTAGCTGTTCCAGAGTGCTGTATAAGGCAACCTCCTCTTTATATCGACCGTTACAATGTTCGGTTCGGGCGAGCGCTGAGTGGTAGCCTGCAACCGATAAACAAGTGCGCGATGAACAATGTTTGAGAGATTCGAGGATGGCTTCGGCTTTGTCGGTTCTGCCACTCTGAGCCCAGCAGTCTGCCCGCCAACTAGCGTTATCGGTCATGAGTGTTGGTGAGTTGGTGGCTGAAGCTACCTTCTCGGCTTGTTCTGCAAGATATAGAGCCTCATGTAGCAGCCCCTGATTGGCGAAAACCTGGGAGTGTTGCATCAATGCACGGTATAACGCAGGGACCAATGTCCAGAAATCAGCTCCACTGAGTGCATCGTGCGTGACAGACATAACAAGAGGTACGCCGTTGTCGTTTCGCATGGAGCCCAAGGGATCGATAGCCGCTCGACTCGAGCCATCCACATCTGATCCAATATCATCAGTAGAATTAGGCTTCTTCACACTGATTCTTGACTCTAATGCAGCCCAGATATGTCGGTTGAGCAATACACACTGTCGTGCATGCCTAGCACCTTCCTTGTATGAGCCAGCCGCGGCCGCCAAAAGCGAATAAACATAGGAGGCGTCCGCCAAGATCCTATTGAAGCGTAACCGACCAGAAAGGGGGGTCGAAGGCTTCGCCAGAACCATGAATTGTTGGTCTGCGAGGGCCACTGAGTGAGCATCCGCCATGATCGTTTCACTAGCGAAGTTAGCAGAGACACGGAGAGGTTTCCACCAACCGTTCTTACCATTTGGTGATGTTTCCGATTCCTAAGAGATATTCAGCGTAGCCGATATACCACCGTAACTTGGTCTCAGTTGAGGTACTCTGACGTGCGATCAAAGCTTCGGCTTTAGCAAAAGACAGTCCAGCTTTTCCAGTATACCCAAGGCGTAGGAACTGCAAGCCCAGTGTACACAAGGCAGTAGCCAGATCTGACGCTTCTGGACACTTCTGCAACTCGTACGCTTTTACCAGGAGATGAAGTACTGGCAGTACAAGATATTCTTCACCCTTCGCATTGAGTAACTCGACGCTGGCATGGACGTCTTGTAGCCAATCCTCGACGTTGTCCACATGACCAGCCAAAGCGTCCCATGAAGAAGCAGAGTTAACAAGGGATTCCCAGATCGAGAAACTCTCCCGAAATGTCGATGTAGGCAGATTTCGTTGCTGCATAGACCATTTAAGGCCATACAGTGCCCTCAAGTGTCCTTCAAACATCTTTAATCCGGAATCTTCTGAGCCCGCAGTCGAGATTACGTTCGCGGGTGACGCGTCCATTGGTAAAGCTTCTTTGGGCAAGATGTGTGGGTGGCTTTGTGAGAGGTGAAGAAGCATGATGGACACCCTGAAGCTTCTTAGGGGATATCTATCTGGTGCGTAAACTTCACGAAGTCGCTCCGCTAGGCAGACTACCGAGTTGTTTAGGTTGGAATCCCATTGGCGATTCCTAGAGAGAACACGCACGTAGAGCGCCAATTGCCACTCCAACAAGGCTCCTCTAGCCCCGGCTTCAACCTCATCGTTGTCGTAGAATGCCATTTCACCCGCAGTTCGAATACCGTAATTGAGGAACGATCGGTGGTATACTTTTAGCACCCTAGCCAGACCATGAAAAGGTCCGTCACAATCGAATACCTTTTGCACCGGGTATTTTGCCGCATGATCGGAAAGAAGTTGTGATATAGCCGGGTGGATATGGCTCTGAATGCTCTGAGCGAAAGCCTTCCGGGAACGTTCCGCGTGGTCCAGACTCTCTAGACTTTCTCCTAATTGTTCAAGCTTCATAGAAAGATGCGCTGCTTCCTTTTCGGCTTGTGATCTAGACTGCACAATACTTATGGAACGCTGCATGGCTATTATGAACCACTCTGGATCCAAGCGGGTTTTCCGTAGCTGTAGATGAACAGCCCAGTAAGCACTCGAAAGCTTAACGATGCATGCCTGAATGAGCTGGTTCTCTTGGGAATCAAACGTGGTAGTACTTTCATACTCCTCCTTGAATCGTTCCAATATGTGCAAACACTCCTGAAATAAGGTGTCCAGCTCTTTCCATTGATCTTCAGTCTCGATGGTATGCTTGCAACATGTTAATGCAGAATCCACCATACTCTTTGAGCATTTCCATGCCATAGTAATCCTTTCGCTGTGACGGAGTTGCGCCTTCGAATCAGCTCCTGTCTGAAGCTTTGTACCGATAAATCGAGCCGAGAAGCGTACAGTTGATGCGATAACAGTGATAACCTGTTGTTCGATTAAAGGGCGCTCGGGTAAATCTACAGACTTCGAAAGGCATGCAACTAGCAGTCGTGTAGCAGTGCGTCTCAGAGAGTTCACCTCCATGAAGAGAGATTCCAGGTCCGATGCAGATCCACCCAAGCTCCCTTTCAAAACATCAAGTGCGCCTGTAATAGTCTCTTCTAGGCTGGAGTTGTTGTCACCTTTCAGAAAAGGTTCTATCGAGATTGTGGCAACACGAACAAGTCTAGCCGCTTGCTTCGCTGCAGAAGCGCTAGAGGTTGGAGATGAGCGCAACGGTTCTAACCAGCGAAGTGCCTCGTCAGCCAATCCTGCAGCTTGAGCAAGAGAGCATAGAGTCTTATTGACAGCAGTAGCAGGCCCTTGAGCTTCATTTTTGGTCGGTCTTGAATCACACTGCTGCTCCATCAGATCCACACACAAAGATTCGGCCAGTCTGTACTTCTGACTTGGCGAAAACTGTGACCTGCGAGTGAAGGCGATAACACACTTGGCGAATGGTTCTAATAGCTCTTGCTCTTCGTTCCCTTGATGTTTGGCCAGGGTCCACCATTGCTTTCGAATTCCGAAGGCCAAGTGCTGTAAGCGAAGCACAATCTCCGGGGACGGTTGTAGTTGATTGCCATCGCATGCGCTGGATATACTTGGACACAGAGCGAGGAGTGTCTGCGCAAGTGATTCGAGCTGTCTTGCCACTTTTGACTGGCCATTCGTGGTCTTTGCAATATGCCAAATCAGATTTGCGGCGGAGGAAGGATTGTCCAACTTTAGGTACTCCCAGGCAGCTTCCACGATCCGAGGTCTCTTCATCTTTGCGATGATTCGCAGTGTGTAGGTTTGGAGGTTCGTAATGAGTGACAAAGCAGGGCTGTCCAGATCAATTGTCCCAAAGTCTAGGAGTGTTGCTAGGCTCTCCTTCTCCGTAGTCGCAGCGCGTTGAGGACCTGCTTTAGCACTTTCAGCCCCCGCTGCTTTATTCCCGGTGTCATGAGCTATATATCTATCCAATCTTTTTTTCAAGCTCCGCAGTTCTTTGATGGCAAGACCGTCTAACCCAAGCGCAACGAGCTTTCCTATCAGAACAAGAAGACCATTTTCGAACTGCAACTCTTGTGAGTCCTTGCCCAAGACTTTTATAGCTTCCGTTGTGCCCAGATATGCAAAAGCTATCCTTGCGCACTCGGCCGTCGCGACCAAGCCAGCATCGGGGCCCGACGTTACTAGGGAGGAGAAGGACGAGGATCGGCGGATCGGTGGTTTTCGAGGCGAGTTGTTCATTTGAGAGACAGATCGTTCCTTCAGAGGCTTCTGCGAGACCGAGGCCGTCTTTGCGTGACCGGTGCGTGGTCTTGTAGGCTTGCGCGCATCGTCGCTGATAGCGGGTTTCAATTGGGAGGAGGGTCGCGAGGCTAGCGTAGACGGTGGATTCTTCAGAGAATCCGCGAGGGTCTTGAGTGTTAAATTAGCGACCTCAGTCGCCAGTATGTATCTCTCCTTTGGTGCCAGCGCGTTCGAAGTCTGCTTTGTGGCATCCACCGACGCAGTGGTCGTCCCAGCTTTCCTGCGCGCCGTTGCCTGAACTTTGACCCTGATATTCTCCTTCTCCGGTAGCTCCTCTTTCTTTTTCAGGAGCAGGTCCTGTAATGAGGTAATCGTCGCATTCGAGCATGTCGAGGTTGATCGTAAGTCTGCTTTGATGTTGGCGATGCGTGTGCGCGCTGTCTCGTCCTTTACCGCCATCTATTCCAATACTAGAGATTAATCGGTGCGCGTGGTGATTCATAGGGTTCGTAGATTATACATTAGTAAGAAGACGGGTGCGCAGGTGGGTATGCTGTTGTACGAGGCGGTCGATGATGAGACGCGAAACCGCGAAACCGCGGCCAAACAATTCGATAAGCATGTTACCATATCCGGGTTAGCGTCGGGCATGGTTCGGCAGTCACATCTGTCAACCGAACTACAGGCTTTCACGCTTCCAACACAACTTGCAATCTAAGAACCACATTTTTCGACCGATTTTGTAGGTTCATCGCCAATTCCATGATCAACAAAGCATCACGGGAAATCTGATGACGTCTTTATGGTCTCTTCCTTATGAGCAATGTTCAAAATTATCGTAACTTGAAAGTAGCATTTTACAATAATCACGAACATCTCCGCACCCAAAGTACCTTCACAGAATCAGAGATAGCTCAGCTAAAGCGTATGCGCTTTGAAAATCCTTTTCTTAGCATTTGTAACGGTAGCAGTAAGGACAGTCAGATTACAAAATCCCAGATGCCACATCGGCCCGTAGCATCGATAGACGATGGCCCATTACCTCAACGCCCCCCACTCCCCTAGTTGTCATTGCTCACCACCCATAATTGGCCAGCGTGTCAATAGTTGGCTTCGACAAACGCCACTTCTGATTCGGAGTCTGCGGATTGTTCCTAGGGTAAACCAAAACCTTTTCGCCACTAGCCGACGAGGAGCCCTTAACATCCAGCACCAGTCCGGGATACCTCATGCTTTCAATCTCATAGTATCCATCGGCAAGCCTCGTGATCTTCCATGCCTGGCTCGAGATGGCGTTTGGTTCAAAGTTCAAGACTTGGGCCTGTTGCAAGTCAGTGTTGGGATTGGATCCGGTCGATGCGGTGATGACTAAAGGTTGAGGTACGAAGTCAGTATATGTCGCACATGCAATTGGTAGTCCAACGTTACTGACCAGCGCCGAGGCGGTTGGCGATGAAGGCATAGCCCGAGGGTTCACTGGTGATGTACCATTGCTGGAAACGCTCATTGCGGCTGGACATATGTATTAGTAAGTGTGTGAGGGGTTAAAGAGTGTATAGGGGTGGAATTACTCCGAACTGTCGAGCTTTTGGGTAACGTCATTATACGTCAGGTACTTGGTAGTAATGGGTAAGGCGGAGCTGATGTTGTAGTATCCGGAGAACTGTGACAATACAGTTGGAACAATTGCCAGGGAGGCAGCAAAGATCTGGAGAAAATGCATATTGATTCAAAGATCGATGTGATGGAAGCTGATAGGGAAACTTGGAATGCTTGTGACAGAAGATCTGAGCCAGTTGTTCGTTGTTGTCCGTTTCGTGATCCGGGCCCATCTACTTATACTTCTTCGCGTTCACCAGAAGTTATTTCGAGATGAACTTAGCCATCCTCACGCACAACCTGAACGTAACTTTGGCGAACACCACATGACACCACACCCTTCCCTTTCCCAGGTACATTGTAATTAGTGCAACATGTTCTGAGGAGATATACTGGAAATGCGGGCACCGTACATCTAGAGGTCGCATTTGTACACCCTCGTGCAGCTCCTACAGCCACAGCGTGTCACAACGATACATTGAGTACGTAAAAGCCCAAAGGCAGAATAATATGTGCGTTTACACAAGCTGTGGTATGTAAACTCAGCGGTATATGTCGCGACTATAACGGCATTGGCCACATTACAGGTTGCGACTACCTGAAGCGGAAGCAGAATCTTAACCGCATTACATATCCACGTTGTCACATACAGCTCCAACTCTTCCAGGGCCATCCAACACCAGAATTGCAAGCAGTATAGCCTCCCACACAACTCTAAGAGGCGAAATAGAACTTAACTAAGAAGTGTAGGCTGCTCATCTGTGTAGACATGGCCGGATGCTTCGTATCTCCTCAGCTGATATACCCCTGGCTGCATCTACTGTGAAAATACTCATCTGCTGATTCCAGCTGTAACGCAAGTACATTTCCCCGCATCCTCGTAATACTCAGAGTTATACGGGTCTTCCAGATATCTCAACCTGTAAACCACCAATGATTCTGTCATTCCATCGAGGAACCCTTGTCCTCTCAGCACACGAAGCCACTACTACCTAGCCAACAGCTCGATATTCAGTGCAATGATCTTATGAAAATAGAGAGCCGATAGCAGCCTTTTTTTGCTACTCGCCATATGGCGCTGAATAGAAGTATGAGTTGCAAAAGGCGTGGTTGATACAGCGTACCTCTGAGCCTACATTATCAAATGAGGTGAAGAGTAAAGTGACATGCCCAACATCAGAGGGACATAGAAAGTAATTCGTCTAGACTATGATATTACGTACGTCACAGCGTATCCTGTTAATAGATGTCATCATTGCAAAGCAGGTAGCCATGCGTGGCGTACGCAGACAAATTGGCAGTATCTAAGCAGCAAGCATGTTGCGCAGAGTAACGCCGCGAAACTGCATATTCCCGAGCTGTGCTTACTATAAGAGTATAAGTGAGGGTATAATTGATTTCCACCAATCGATGGGTCACCTACTTTCTCCAGAATTTGACTTTTGACAATGACTTCATCGTACCTTACGTTTCAGATGTATCGCTTGTCTGTAGGAACCCTACGGTGTTTCCTCACTGGGTCGCTGCATAATGCACATGACAATCAGCTGATCCGGGGCATGTTATGTAGTTGGCGAAGGGAGCAGTGTCTCGGCTATGCATGGTACAGATTTTCGGTCCTACTTGCAACAGGTTTCGATGCATGCTGCAGTTGGAGGCGAACGTGCGAACCTGGTTGTGGAGGTGGAGACGGTAGCTGATCAAACAGGTTGCTGACACTAGGGTATATCGCGGATGATATAGAAGAGCGGCTTGTCTACGTAATAATCATCTCAACTGCCTTTTGAATAAAACAACATAGATATGCCATAACGATTGAAATGTGATAGAGAGAGCTTACCCTAACTCGTCCTGTGAGGTTGGTGGTATTGTATGATAGACGCAAGATATCCGCTCCAGCGTGCGAGCACCGGGATCAAGCTTCGATTACATCACCCCTCAATTTTGCATGAACGCGATCTCCCTCAATCTATGCGGCCTTAGATGGGGGGTATTGGAGAGCTGTAGAGAGCAGCGCACACAGGTGTGGGGCAAGGAGGATGAAACGTGGAGAGACGCTTCGGGGACTAGCGGCGCAGGATCGAAGCCCATGACTTGCATATTGGCAAGTGAACGGCTTCGTTCGGGGGAGTCTCCTTTTGGGTAGCCTTGGACTACGTCTGCCATGAGACTGGGCAAATGTGTCGTGAATACGAGACGTTCGTCTTAAGCAAAAAAAAACCGCGGATAAGGGCACTGTCTCCAAACTAACGGACCTACACTAGCTTGCTGAGTCGTGTCCTAGCTGCGCCGTTGGAACGGGAAGGTGGAGAATAGGGTAAAAGAGAACAGACTGCAAGCGACCTTGCGAATAGGCTGAGCGACGGGCTTGTTCTCGTTCATGGACTTTCTTGTCGCGAATGCAACATGACTAAGGGCGCCATTTGACGTAAGCTCAAGGCTTGGGACGACGGAAGGATTGAACGTTGTGATAGCATGTTGAACTTGTGGATATTTGCAGATACGAGACTGGTATGTATCGTTGTGGAGGTTGTGAGATTGGCTGCCGGCTGGCCGGTTAATGTGTTGGACGTTGGTACTTCGCCCTCACCGATTGACTGCGGTAAAGTCGGATTGTTGGTATCGCAACTTTTTTCCGTGTGAGATGTCCTTCGCACTTTCTTTCAGCAATCGCTAGATGCAGTCTGCAATTCCGTTCGCATCGGTCCGTTGCCGCTGGCCACAATTTGTATATAACAGCGCATAATAAAATCGTACCTTGTCCCACGATTAACGTTTGAGACTGACAAGGAGGAAAGGATTGTGGGAGTAACGTACTAGATTGTATGAGGCATCATTGCCGTTCACCACGCGCTTGTCACGCCTTTTGCGCTTGCGGGGTACATTTCCCTGAAGGACTCCGCGTGTACTTCGCCTGAGCAACGAGTCTGGAGCTTTGGTAAATTAACCATGGCCGTACTACGGTGATATTGAAGAGGACGCCTGAAATAGGATCGGACGGATCGGGGTAGTCTGATTCGAGCTCTTGCCGGCAGGGTCGATGCGACTACTCATGTCGCCAGTATTTGGGAGGACAGTTTCTTGGTACGATTGATTGACCTCATCGCTACCAAGGCGCAAAGAACTTTATCGAACATTAGAGTTGCCGCATCGATCCAAGATTCTCTCGCTGCAATGCAGGCCAGCATGCCGGTAACATGCAAGCCGCCCCTTGGTTTAGCGCAGGGTACCTGGTTGAAAAGGTGTTAGGATTATAGAGGAAGGATGCATTAAGTTTGAACGCCAAATGCCAGCGATGACGGGTTCCACGCCTATCATTGCTCTCTCATCGGCAGTTGATTTGGTTCATGGATGACGAAAAACTGCACGTAGCTCTGGAGACGAAGCCATGTATGCAGACATATACGTATGTCAACAATAGCTGTTGATACGATGTATGCAGTGCGTGTTGAACGAGTCACGCCTCATGAAGACGTTCTGGAACGTGTCCAGCTTCATCCTTGGTCTGGCCTACATAGCGTGGTGTTGGAAACCGTGGTGGCTGCGCTTGTGGCTGTCGATTGATTGCGGTTGATTGCGCACTCTCGGCATCTTTCTCAGAGCTTCGAATCATGCCTCGGTCCTTCCCTGAAGCCTGGATTTCCGGGATGTCGTAAGCACTTTGCAAACGCTTCCGTCGTCCGTGTTGGAGTCCCGAGCGCCCAGCCAGCTATCAAGGCCAGATCAAGGGAACTTTAGTATCCGGAATCATCATTGTCTTGCCGGTACGGTCAATTCGGGCCGCACAAAACTCGACTTGTTGGCAATGCCCTTTTCGATACTCGCTTCGTGTGTAACCCCTGATAGCGCAAGAAACTCTAGAGTGTACCGGGTTAGCAGCTGCCCATCTAGCGGTTAATCCCCCAGAATCTAGCTAGCTAGAATTGCTGCCCCGCAAACTGGCTACGTAAAAAGGAGGTCGCGGCTGGTGTGAGAGGTTCCTCAGGCTTGAAGTCGAGATGAATGGAACGCGCCGCAATTTGAGTGCGGCGTAGCTCACCCTCGGACACGGTCACCATCAAAGACCAACGGACTCGTTTCGACGACTGGAAAATTGCGCAAGATTTCGTATGCATACGGCGAGGGCGCGCGGTTGGCACCGCTGTAGCACCGTCAATCACCCTCTGGATTGGTATTGTAGCGGCAGCTGATGTGCTGTACGGGACGTGCTCCACGTGGTGGCTGGCACTTGTTCCCACCAGTATGCGCTCGAGACTCATCACACGACAACATCCCCGTCCCGCTCCCTTCCACGTTGTTGTCCCTTATGCTATGGTGCCTGGCATGTCTTCGCTAGAGCCTTGAAGCTTGCCCAGGAAGCCCTGACCGGCTTGGCCGGTTGGGCTATTCTCGAGTCGTTCCCTTGCACCAAGACGCTGACTGACTGGCAAGGAGAGCACGCTAGATGCAGTGGCCCAACCCAACCCTGCATAGTGTAGCGTACTTAGGCGATCTCTGGCATCCGTCAAACATGCTGCACCTGGGCACCTGCATTTCCATTTTACCTAGATACAGCAGATACTTTGACGATCCCTAGCTTGAAAGCATATCAAAGCGCCCATCCTGTATTGGCACTAAGGCTTAGGACCCTCTGACAAAATCCTCCTATTCTATGGTCGTTCCCTCAGTATTTCCCCCCCGATTCCAGGATTCCATACTTTTGCGGAGAATATCGGTGTTGACCACCTCTTTTGTGCCTTTCCCCAAACCACTCCTGACCCCACCCTTCTATCAGACAAAGCACCACTACCCAGCACACCGCGAACACGTAACCGACGAGCTGCGGGGCTATCCATCGGGAGTCTGTAAGGCACGAGACCAGTGCGCCTTCGTCGCCAGATAATCCGACCAATCGCTGCTTGGACAACCATGGTGTCCTAAAGACTTGAAAGTACGGCTACATACCCACACCCATAACCAATTGCCACGCGACCAGTTGGTAGTGAATTCACTACCGGAGACCACCGTGGTACCCCTCAATATGGCTTCCTCTTTGGATGCTCGGTCGCTCGAGAAGCGATACTCTGCATTTCCGAATAGCTTGGATCCATTGACGCCTGTGTTCCGGTCTGGGCTTATTCCGGTTACTATTTTTGCTATGATGAGCTTGATATCAGTCACGGCGCTCCTGATCTTCATCACTCATCGAATGGTATCATGGCGAAAGCACTATAAGGAAAACGTCGGGTACAACCAATATGTCATCCTCATCTACAACCTCCTGCTGGCGGACTTACAACAATCAATCGCCTTCTCGATATCTTTCCACTGGCTTCGTATAGGCAAGATTATAGCACCTACAGCACCATGCTTCGTCCAGGCCTGGTTTCTACACATCGGAGATATCGCAAGCGGATTTTTTGTTCTCGCAATTGCAATCCACACTTGGATGGGAGTCGTTAAAGGATACAAGCTACCTTACATGTGGTTTGTTGTATCAATACTGGGCATTTGGCTGGTAGCCTTACTCCTCACCATACTGGGTCCAGCGTTGTACCAGGGCCGCTTCTTCGCTCGGGCTGGAGGCTGGTGTTGGGTATCCACCGACTATCAAAACGAACGCCTCTGGCTGCACTGTAAGTATCCATGTACAAACTACGTGAGAGATACTAAGCTGACTTCTCTCGTAGATTTCTGGATCTTTATTGTCGAATTTGGAACTATTATCATCTACGCTCACATCTTCTTCCATTTGCGCGGCCGCATTCGTAGCATCATGGCCAATGATACTTCGAAACTTACGCGTGCGAATAAGTTTATGGTCCTCTACCCACTCGTATACGTGATCCTCACCTTGCCTATCGCAGTGGGTCGCATGGTCGCCATGACGGGTACCCATATGCCCGACATATTCTTCTGCGTCGCCGGCTCCATGTTGACATCATGCGGTTGGATCGACGCGCTCCTATACACCCTAACCAGACGCATACTCGTCTCGGGCGATCTTTCCACAGGGAATTACAACCGCACCCACGACGTCACCGCCATCGCAACAAACGCCGCGCGCCCGGGAGACGTCAACGACTACGGCCTACAATCCATGTCGAGCAAGGAGCCCATAGCCGGCTCCGCCCGCACCGTCACCATCGTCGGCGGCAGCAATCGTCTCTCACGCTTAGCCGACCACCGCCGCGGACGCAGCCATACGCAGCGCTCACGGCAGGAAGAGACAATGCACGAGGACCTAAGCCCGACGAGGACGGGTTCCCAGGACTCGATATACAAGCCTATGCATATTGAAAACGCAATCAATATTGTCACGGAGACGAATATTCAGGTCGAGAGTGCGAGTGAGGAGTTCGATATGGTGGTACCGCAGAGGGAGAGGAAGAGTACAGAGTATACACGACGGTTATGACAAGCATAGTAATGGACACGGCCTTGTCATGTGGAATGGGATGAGATGAAATAGTTATACATATACCCCGGATCGAATAAAATCTAATTACATAAAATCAAGGCAGCCTTCTTATCTCATTCAAGCGCACATCAATTCTTTTGAAAGATAGTTGAGACGGCGAGTCATGCCATGCACGTGTGACTCCCTTCCTTTGAATGTGGTGATGTTGCGTTGATCGCGGATGATCTATACCATAGTCCTTCTGCCAAAAGAAGGGAAGGTACAGCAACGACTAGCACTGAAGCGGGAAGAAGATCATGGCTGTGCTATATATTCTTCATGTATTATGGGTGATTGTAAGGGGTATCTATATGGCAGAGTAGGGTATATATGTCGACAGCTCGCACGATTTTACACTCCTCTCGAGCGCAATTTATTTCTTGTGGGTAACTGGATACGTGATCGCAGGCGTGCAAGAGCTTCTGGTGGCGATTCGTCGTCGAAATCAAAGCCATTGGAAGAAAAGACGTCACCAGTGCTTTTGACAGGTGCCTGTAATGATCCCTCTGGTTTGTGCTGTGGTGTGTCTCGATTGGTTTGATAGCGCTCGCGTGTCGTCGATGCACGGCGTCTTGTCGCCATGGCCAGTTTCCGTTCAAGTTCTAAACTCCTGCGCTTCCATCGAATGATCTCCATTCTTTGCTCTAACTCACGCACTTCGGCCTCGTTTTCAGTATCGCCTGATTCAAGCGTACTGCTCGGACTTCTTGCACCTGGTGTAGGTGGTGGAATTTCTTGAGAAAATGGGTCCTTTTCAGCCATCTGGGATTCCCAAAGCTGCACGCCTTGTTCTTGAGCAGGTCTATGACGATCCATGGAAGAATTTACACCCCATCGACCCGAAAACTCCGCAGGTGCTCGATTTGGCAGATCAAGGCTTTTACGGCGGGCCTTGACCTTAAGATCCCGGAGCTGTCTCTTCTCCCTCATTTGAGGGCTTCGTATGCCCGCATTGCTTGAAAATAGAAGCCCATTGCCTAAACGGACGTTGGGGTGCAAAGTTCCGTCAATAAACGTGCCCCGGAAAGTTCTCAAGGCTTCACTGTTTCGCAGTCTATGCTCAATCTTCAGCTGTGGAGCCTCCTTGAACTGTGCAGATGTAGGATGGGATCCAGACTCGTCCAGTTTCAGAGCGATATCTTCGAATGGTAAACCTACTACAGACAGTCTCTGGTTGTTGTATGCATTTCGGGCTAGTATATGGAAGGTGTTGTGTTTCAAGTCCCTCCCATCTTTACTAACATGACTTTTAGCTGCGATCTGTGTGTGAGAAGTGCATCCCACTTACTTGATAAGGATAAGTCGACTCCTCAATGGATCTTCTTGTCGTATTGCCTGTATCTTAGGAGAAGGACTGCTTATGAATGATGCAGCAAGGCTCATACGCTTTTCAAATCCGTGATGAGGGAGCCACCCGTACGGGACAATGAAGATGGATCCATCATCAAAGTATGCCCATCCAGGAGGTCGTGGTACTTTGATGCGCGTGTATAGGTTTCCCAGGTTCACGAAATTCTTTTGCACCACTGTCATACCGAAAGGTGGTACAGTACCCCAAGGTGGGATGCTATAGAACTTGCCCAGGTTGACAAAATTCCTCGAGACGCGTACATAGTGCGACGCCATCCTCCGGACCCGAACCCTGTCTCAAATACCAAATTGTCGTCACGCACGGTGGGTTATGAGCAGCCGAGACTATCGATGCCGGCGATTGGATTCGTACGCTGCCTGGGATATGCAGTCGAGGGAACCATTGCAACTGTCCGAGACTATGCGGGGAGGGTCATCGAAGGGCGAGGACGCGCATTACATGACAATCGCGTGAGGTGTGTATGGGTACTGAGTACTAAACAAGATAATTAGCCTATAGGTCCATTTGGGCTAGTGGCATACTTCATGCACAGGCTCAGAAGAATTCGGGGGAAAACGTACCTCGTGTCTGCTGCAAAGGTGGTTTGGTGGCTTCGAAGGATTCACGATGCAGCGCATAAATAATTTGAGCACGAGCCAACTACCCGGCAGACGGTTCATAGCCCGAAGTCCCTTCGATCGACATCTTAATCCCACTTCACGTCTTGTCGCACATATCACAAACTTCTCCCGCGCTGCTTTGCTCATGCTGTTGCTATGTCACAGCTGCTACATTTTTAATCTTCATTTGATCCTCATCTACATCTAGATGCACGAAAACAGTTTACGGTTAGTGCCTTTATCTAGCGTATAACTACAAATGCACGCACGATGGGCAAGGTCTTTTGTAGGGCAAGAAAGTCACATTCCCGAGTAAGATACTCTTACTTCAGAGTCACATCTCATTCGCTATGTACGCGTTCCTAAAGACCGTCCTGTACATGGCTCCTCGGACGCCCTCATGCCGCCCACCCCAACGCCGATAAACCAAACACCAGAATACTTTTGGAAAGAGCGATCGGGGCAATGCCTTGGATATCTATTCTAGCCCGTCTTACTATTCGCCACGATAGACGCTTACAAGGATGTGTTTTAGGCCTGCATCCCTGTCTTCCTGCGTTGAGCAGGATGGCCATTGTGTTCACGAAGTGTGGAAGAGCCGCAGAAGGCCAACCGCAGCGAGTATATTCGGTTGGCTTACTGGTGATGAGCCGATACTGGTCTCTCGGCGCGCGTTCGGTGCCTAGTCGCGTCCGGTTGTATGCTTTGTCCCTTAGCATAGGCGTTGGGCTCAGGATGCATCCATCTTATCCACGATGCTGTCGATTGCCATTGATCGAGTCGAAGGCGTCGTTGGTGTCGGTGGTGCCTTCCCTTCAGACTTGTTTGGTGCGGGCAGAGGCTGGGGTAAGAGCTGAGGTTGGGTCAAGGGTACGTTCCCCACGTCGTCCACGATGGGTTCATTGTCTTCTCCAACCATCTCGTCCACTTCTCGTAACCAATTTGCCTTCAGTACTTCCATGGGAGGATCCAGATCGCCAGGTTTGCCGCCGCGTCGAGCCTCTGCAGCAGTCATCTTCCGTTCGCCGCGTTTATGGGGATGGAAGTGCATGCGCCGGAGGTGACTTGCAGCGTTATAGCATTCGTTATACCTTTTGCCCGTCTGGCATGCTTTGCAGTTTGCAAGAAACGTCTTGTCGGGCGAGGTGTCGATGGTAACCCAGACTTTACGCGTCTTCCTGTGAACGCGGTTCGTATGACGTCGCAATTCATGCTCACTGCGGAAACCGTCGGGATAGTCGGTGCATGTTGGACACTTCAGCCGCAGTACTCTGCGAGACGGGGTCTTTGATGTTGTTTGGGCAGTGGGTGATGTATTAGGCGTGGTGTCAAGAGGCGATGCTGTAACAATGGTTTCCCTTGATGCTGACGGTAGCTCAACAGGTTCGCTGACTTGAATCATTGTCGAGGTGGTAGCCGGCGTTTCTTCTTTCATCCTGGCTCTTGACCTTGTTGGAGGCATCAACACTTGACAGTCTTTTAGGGGTCCAAGAGGACTGGATGAGCGCGGATCTATCCCGTCTCGAAGTGAACGGACTCGGAAGTTGATTTGTTCCTTGGGAGTGGGGCTACTGCGGCAGCTCTAACGGCGACTAAATCTGAAGGGTTTAGACGATATGGAGAGTACGGCCAGGGTGTTAGAGACGTGTGATGTGTTTCCAGGTCGATCTGGGGAGCGCGGGGCTAGGCAGGGAAATAAGTCCAGGCAGATAGTTGATTTTTGCTGGGACAGGCGGAGTGGGCACGAGCTGCAAGGCTGGGTTTTCAGCTCCCGCGTCAGTCAGCCTCAGCCTGAACGAAGTCTGTTGAGCTCAGGGCGAATCAGGCAACAAGACGCGGATAGCTTGGGTAGGACCCTTTGCCGGTTGGACCAAACAATAAAAAAGAACCAAAGGATCCCAGCCAGAACCCTGCTCGGATCATTCCGCTATTGCGAAGAACAGCAGGTCCAAGAGGGCGAGAGTTGGGGCGAGCGAGCTGTTGTGATCACCTTGGTCATGCTTTTCCTATTTCGAGGGTGATGGCTCGCGCCTAGTTATGCGAGCTAATTCCCGTGACGACGACACCATCGCTCACGTTGCATCATCGTTTCTAGCACCAATGCATCCTCTAAATCCTGTTAGCAAGGGCACCATCAGCGCCATTTGGTTTTCTTCTCTAGTTTCGTTCCCTTGTTCAGCCTCGCCGCGGCCAAGTACCGGATCATCCGCCTCGTTGCGGTCCAAGCGGGAACCGCGGGCACGCGAATCAGCGCTCCGAGGGACTTGTTTATTTTACGAGGAATCGCCGATTACGAGCCAATGGAGCCTTTCCAAGGCTACAAGTCCAGCTGGACATGGGCAGCCTGCACTCGGAATACAGATTTCTAGCCTCTCGATCGGAGGTGGCCTTCCATGCACCATGCAGGTGTCTTGCTTTGATTCTTTTGTCTCAATCTCAAACAGCTCTCGTAGTGGGGCGCAATACGACTTCACGAAAAGAATGCTGGGATGCTAGCCCACAAGCCCCCGCCTCGTTCAAGTCATGCTTGGCTGTCACTTTCGGTTTGCGGAATATGGGCATTGGGCATAAGATCGGTCCTCCTGTTCCGCGGCTGACGTGCAGCTGCCACAAACCTTGTTCAGCGTTCGAGTTGAACATGTCAACCATGCCCCAACAACAAAATCCTGGACAAACGTAACATCAATGGCATTTAGGATTCTATCTTATGTTGAGTCTCTCGTCGAAAGGATTTCCGGTACGGAGGGCATGCCATCAGCTAAACCATCTGCCAGACTAACAATATACCATGACGCCTGCCCCGATGCTACGCTGACAGGCTTCAGCACGCTTGTCAGCCTCCCCGCCAATAGTAGCCCCACACTTCCTTCCAAGGTAAAGGCGCGAGAACACGATTATTGATTCGTAAGCCTTCAGCGAGAGGACGACTCGGTGTTTCAGGTCTTCGACGTCCTGGGAAGTCATGCAGCTCGCTACTTGTTACCTGTTCGGGATCGCTTGCAGCACTGCAATTGCTTTACCTAGGTATCGCAAGTGCTGCTAGCTACTAGATAAACAAAGCCATTGCCATCGTACCTCAGCTAGCACTGAAATCACCAACAAACTCGCTTGTTCGTCTGACCATCAGTCAAGAGGAATAATAGTACACCGACGTCAGGCCCTACGCTTCCGGATGCGAACATAGTCCCGCGAATTCGGTTCCAATACGAACCGTCGCTACTTTCACTCGGTGGATTTTCTGAAGCGCAGTGCAAGGACTGACAATAATCTAGATGGACAACTCTACTTCATGGGTTGGCTCCTCCCAGCCTCTCAACTAATAGCAGGTACCCACTGACACGTTGACGCCGGATGTCTTCGGCTCGATGGCAAAGACGGGACATCCATCACATGCCTATGGCTCCTCGAATGCCACTCATCCGTACTTGCGAAGCACCCACTATTGAACAATAACAAATTCCTTATCCACGGGCCTGTCGCATCTTTTCCACGCTTCCGCTTAGCCAAGCCGATCGAAGTTGCTATGATCGCCATCCTGCATTAAACAGAGCTCACGAGCAGTCGCAAGTGTTTTGGAAATATGGACATATATCGCTCTCCTTGTCATCAGTTGGCCGAAGGCGGGAAGTTAAGGGATGCCAGGGGTACATTGGCAATATTCCGACATTCGCACATCACCCCGAATGTCTCATCTTTCGGGCGACCTATGTTGCATATAGACTATGGCTTGCAGAATCCCAGCGAGGGACACCAATTATGGCAAGACGCCGTGGAAGCACGTGCCCAATGCGGAACTATCAGCTCATGACGAGGCGTTGAGGCTGAGTGTTTCACGGACTCCCGCTGGTCTTTGAACATTAGAGGAATATATGGTAGGCACAAATGAGGAAGTAGATCTTCTCGTTCCCGCTTCAGAATCATGGTCACTGAGGAAGCAGAACAGATGCAGTTTGTATAAACCGACGTGCGCCCCTCTCCACAATAAACGATACGAAACGTTGAAGCAGCAGCAGTATATTATTAGCTTCTGGGGGATGCTACGACGCGGATATTTTCGCTGGAATAGATCAAGCTTGTTTTGAGCACATTTCTGCTGGAAATCAGGGAGGCGAAGACAAACAGATTGCCAGTTGAACAACGGCTGCCGTACGACGAGTGGTTGTTGGCTAACCACCAACCACATTCGCAGACTTTTGGTCACTCAAGGTGTGCTACTGCAGCTTGCGCTTTTGATAGCAGGGAAGGCGTCTAGCATTGTGGAACAATATCCCAGGCGATTTCTCGGTATCCTACTACACGTATCTTGCATTGGAGGGTTAGTAGATAAGCTCTGCACCCACTCTCCAAAGGCCAGGATCAGGTCTGAGAGTTCAAGTATATTAATTATAATAATAGTAGCTTTTAACTGTCAACTTGCTCTAGGAAGAAAGGCCCTTTCAGGTTCTCCGAACAATAGCGGTTAGTATTGAATGTCAACGTGCTGGGTCTAGCCGCGAGGTTGAGAAGCATGTCACAGCGAATGTGGGAGATCAACTGCAGATCATCGCGTACTAACACAGCTAACCGTGATTGGGCCAGTAGGCGGGCTTTTTGTGATGGAGAAAGGGGCCGAGGTTTGTCTGCGCGGTTGAGTCGAAGGTTGAAGACTGATGAGCATAGTAGTCAAGATGAAGCTGCACGTTGGGTGAAGTGCGAGGCAATGGCAGATGCAAATGGAAGGCGCTTGGGCCTGTTGACGTATGAGGAAGCGGCTTCCGGAGGTGCAGCCGATGATGCTGTTAATCGAACTACCCATTATTATTAAACCCCAGACGCGAGATGCACCTGTCGTTTGCTGAAGACTCACACATGATCTTCCCCACGCGTGTCGATACACTCAACAGCCATCCTCGTACGATTCTCACACTGTCGCCCACGCCCGCGCCCACCCCTATCTCGGTTGCACCTCTGCGCCGCGCAGCCTTCGTCATCGCAATGCGACCTCTTCGTCGGACAAGGTGATCGAGCCGCAGCCTCAAGACCATGTCGGCGCCCTCGAGCGATGGCCGCCCCTCAGTCTCCTCGGAGCCCTCGGTGGCGTCTTCCCCTACACTCATTTCACAAAACTCGGGTGCCTACGCAGACAACGGGGAAGGCAGCTCTTCGCCGCGGCAGAGCGTTGGCTTCAGGCCCAATACGGGCGCGGTGAGCGGCACTCAAAGGGCAGGGTCGGGGAGTCCGCTGTCTGTGGATTCGATACAAGAGCAGGACTTCGCCCGTCGCAAGCAGCGCGCACGGCGCTCGGGAGGGTTTCTGCTAGACTCGAGCTTCCCCAGCGGTCCGAGGACACAGCATCATGAGACACACGAGAACAGCGGCGGGAAGGAGGTTCGCTCGAGGAAGAGACTATCTCCCAGTAGCTCACCCCTTTCGCGAGAAGTGCAGGTCTATGGACAGAGCGCTGCAGAGAGAGGGTCCCACCTTGACTCGGCCGACTCGCAAGAGCAGAACCGTGGCCAACTTCGCGTTGGGAAGACAAACAGGAACACACATATGGTGCCGTCTACCGCCCATGACCGGGACCTGTCACCCACCACACCGCAACGGCAGATGATCGATCCAAATCAGCTCGTACATATGGCTTTGAACCTGAGCGAGAGTCGAAGAAGGAATATAAGTACTAGTCAGCTGCTAGCATCTCAGTCTCGCGCCACTTCAGGTTCGCAACGGGAAGGGGCCCCGTCCAACCATGGCGCTGGCAGCAGTCTAAAGCACTATCTCAACGAGCAGCGACGAGCATCAAGGAACATCTCCCCGATGGGCGCCAAAGCCTCGCCTTCTCGCCATATGTCTACATCCATACCGCGAAGCGGATCAATTGCCTTTCAAACTACTCAGTCAATCAACCCCTCTACTGCTACACTGATGCGAGTTGGCAAAGCACGCGCATACATCGAACTTCAAATGGAGTATCTACGACTGCTAGAGTATCTGCCCCCGCTGAAACCAGACGCCAACGCACCCGGGAACTTCGTAGTGACTTCAAGTAACGTTCCAGGCAGTACGCAAGCGCAGCTCACTCGCATACCGTCTTACGCTGGCAAGCAGTACGGCCTCGGTCGTCCCTACAACCCGCTACAATACATCCGCAACCGAAGAACCAGAGCTCGCGAACGACGAACGCTCGACCACTCTCCTGAAGAGTTCATCGACATTGGGCAAGTTCGAGAGTGGGTGGATCGCATAGAGCAACATTCGAGCCACTCTAGCTACCGTCGAGGCGATGCTGTACAGTTGCCAGAACTACACGCTGAGCATGCAGTAGAGGGCGCGCCAAGCAAACCAACGAGGTCACAGAAGGGCTGGGTCCTGAGCCCAGAAGAGCTGCTTGCAGATGTGCACTGGGTCGAGCAAAACGACAATAAGACGCTAATCGAGAATCGGCATGGTCGCAGGATCTTCCCACCAAGAGATGTACAGAAGCAGGACTATCTTACACCGCGCACAAGCAAAGAATACTCCGAAAAGCGCAGAAAAAGCTGGGTGGAAGGCTTACCTGGTGTCGCAGCTGATCCTACGACTGGCGACGAAAGCGAGAAAGGTAGCGAAAGGGGTCGCAAGCGAAGGTTACTCCCAGCAATTCGCACTGATAGTCCCAGAGGTGGCAAATACTCTAGGCGAGGCTCGCGACTACGGACGAAGGACGATTCTGATTCCTCTGGTTCGGATACCGATCTTGGGAAGCGCAAGCCCCGCCTTGTTGTGGATGTTGATCAAAATACTGGTCCGCTTGCTTTGTTGTTAGAGCAACAAGCAAAAGAGGTCCGAGCGAAGTCGCCGGCTATTATTTCGCCTGATACCCCGGACAAATGGGGGAGGAATGACATAGAGTTGCCTGAAAATAGCGGTGCACGAGACTCACTGGAGGTACCTCGCCTCGGAAACGGCTTCGCATATGTCAAAGACCACGGGAGCTTCAAGATACCTCCACGAGTTCGTACGCATACTAAGCTCTCCATCGACGATACTGAACCGAGATCGTCCTTCGAAGACTGGGACAGCACAGCACCGAACACACCACTACATTCAAAACGCTTCCCTCATATTGGAGATGACCTTTCTCCACCACAGAGCCGAGCAGGCTCCAAGAATAGGAAATCTAAGCGTAGCAAGCTGAATATATTTCATTCACGCGAGACTAGCGAAGACCACAAGCACGAGTTCCGACCAGAATCGGCTGGTACAGATAAGCAACAAAGTTCCCGGCAGGCAAGTGAGGAAACGCAAGATGAAAAGCATAGAGGAACACTAGCAGCTCCGGGTGCCGTGAGGAGCCTCCTCGGCCATCGCAAGAACGACAGTGTCAGCAGCTTGCCAAGCCCCGACAAACTGCGCCGCAGAGAAACCCAAGAACCACACTCTGCTGTCTCTCGATTTTTCAAAGGCGCGAAGCGGGAAGGGACGAAAGTCGGAGAGTTTATATTTAGAAGAGACCGACCAGATGACTCTGATGGGGAAATATCGTCGGGTCGCAATTCGGTGGATTTTGGCATCGACCCTTACACCAAAATTAGGGCTCCCATACGGCCGGCGACATCTCGCACGGTCACGACAGAAAGCGTTGCCTCCAGGAAACACGGCCGCTCTCACCTTGAACTCCCCACTTTCCGCCCAGTCAATCAAACACACCGTGACGACGAGTTCGGTTCGGATGTGGAGCATCACATCACTCGCCAAACCCGAGAGCGAAAGAACAGCCGTTCACCTCGTTTCAATAAACTCGCACCACCTCGAATGGACCTGGGTACCCTCTCTCAAAACTCGTCCACAACATCGCTCAGCGTCATCCGCAGTCACAGTCAAGACCGGATCAATAAAGTTCTCGAGCGTCCTGGAGCGTTTAGTGTGCCTGGCCTGCCTCCTACAGCGCTTAGGAATGCTCAAGGGCCTAATGGCAGACAGCGAAGTAGCTCTCGACCAACGCTTGATGGCAAGCGGCACTGGAGTATTGCAGACAATGGTGAGCATGCGGTCCAGCGCAAGGCCACCAACATCGTCGCGCAGGCTGACATCGCCCGCGTTCGTGCACTCTTCTTATGCTCTGGTGTTAAAGCCAAAGAGATCACCCATCGCGCCTATTCATCTAGATCACCAGCTCCCGCCTTCCTCACCCGTGCTGCAGCCACAGCCAAAACGCAACTCTTCCCCGTTCCAAGGAAGGAAGAACATGTCTTAGCTGCCCGCATACTGGTCAAAGACCTCGAGTCTTCCACCAAGGCTCTGCAAATATCGCTAGAAAACTTCCGCGACAGTGCTATTAAGGAGCTCACTACCCAGATATTGCAATTGCAATCCCGCGTGGACTCTGACCTCATGCCTCGCATTTTAGACGGGGGCGACAAAGCGTTGCGCATTACGAGTGAAGTATCCGGGCAAGGACCGTTACAAGTAAAGGAAATCACAGACGAAATCGACCGCATGCTGCGGGCACGAAGACGCAGAATGAGATGGGCCCGAGGCCTCGGCTGGATGCTCGTCGAGTGGGCATTGGTGGCCGTCATGTGGTGGTTGTGGCTTATGGTTGTGCTTGTGGGTTCTGTAAAGAGGATTCTTGGTGTAGGTTGGGGGCTTGTGAGGTGGTTACTATGGCTGTAGGAAGGCCACCCCATTCACCCCATTCTAGCATTAGATATGCTATGTTGTATAAACAGGCGTTGGGTTTAGGCTGTATTTACACTGGTTTAGGGTTTGGGTGTTCCGGTTGGATTTCTAGGACTGGACGGTGTGATACCATGGGCAAAAGAACGGTGTTTGATACAGATTGTTTGGAGACACGTAGAACTTTTAATATGTAAATAAATACACATCTTTCGCACTAAAACGCTAAATATCCTTCGTCTGGTCCTCGGAGTTGTGCTGCCTAGACGCAGTAAGCACGTGTGCTCGAGCTGGGTGGCGCGCACGCGCCACGCGTATACGTCATAAACACGGCAGCTCGTCGTTCATGCAGGCTTCACTTTTCGCTCTCATCAATACCATTCCACAGGTGAAGTGCACGTGAATTACCGTTCGCTTCCTTTCGTAGCCGATCTTCTTGGTGTTCTCGACAGCAATGCGCACAGGCTAATGCGCAGTCTGATCCATTCTCTTTCTATATCGAACGCCTTCAGGCGCCCACATCAAGATGGATTTCCAGACGGTTCTTGTCACCAAAGGTGACCAGTCGGTAAGTAGTCAAATGTTTCCAGGCGTACTCGAACCGAATCATCTAACAAGTCACGTCTTGAAGCAAAGCGGCCCTTCTTCTCTAGCAGCGGTCGTTGCAGCCTTCGTCCCAACAGCTGTGATAGCAATCCTATATATGATTGCTTTCATCTTAGTCAGACGCTACTATCCCAAGTTTTACTTTCCACGCACGTACATTGGAACTGTGCCGGAAAAAGATCGCACGCCATGTCACAGCCGGTCGTACTGGGATTGGGTCCACACGATGAGAATCATTCCTGATAAATTCATTCTGTACCATCAGTCGCTGGATTCTTACCTTTTTCTCCGGTTCCTTCGGACATTGATCTTTATTTGCGTCGCTGGCGCTGCCATCACTTGGCCAATTCTGATGCCGGTAAATGCCACGGGTGGAGGAAAATCAACGGAGCTCAATCGCATCTCAATTGGAAACGTGAAAAAGAAGAACCACCTCTACGCCCATGCCACAGTTGCTTGGGTGTTCTTCAGTTTCGTCATGTTCACCGTGGCAAGGGAACGACTTTGGCTTATTGGTCTACGACAAGCGTGGAATCTTTCCAAGACGAATTCGAAGAGGCTATCGTCGCGCACCGTCCTGTTCCTCTCCGCACCGACAGCAGCTCTTGACGACAGCAATATGCAGCGGTTCTTCGGCAATGACGCGGTCAGAATATGGCCCGCTACGAAGGCCGATAAGCTTCAGTCTTTGGTATCCGCTAGAAACTCGAAGGTTGAAGAGCTAGAGGCCGCCGAGATCGCACTCATTCAGAACGTCAATAAAGAGATCAAAAAGACTCAAGGCGGAAACAACGACCGGAATATGAAGTACGACAGCCTGCCAAAGCAGATGAAGAAATCCCTACGACCAACACATAGCCTACACACACTACCAGGTGGCAAAAACGTCGACAGCATCGACTGGTTTCGGGATCAACTCAAAGGGAAGGAGCGTGATGTTGAAAAGGCTCGTGAGTCGAATGAGGGCGCGGAGAGAGCTAGTGGAGCAGCGGCAGTATTCGTCGAGTTCCGTACGCAAGCCGCAGCGCAACAAGCTTGCCAGCAAATCGCTTCATCGGATATCTTGTCACTCACGCCACGGTACACTGGAGTTGTGCCAAATGAAGTAAACTGGACCAACCTCAACTTAACTCCCGCGCGCCGCATATCGCAGGGAGGCATCGCACTTGCCCTCGTCATCGCCACCATCATTTTCTGGTCTATTCCTGTCTCCCTTGTTGGTATCATCTCGAACATCGAGTACCTTGCTAAGAACTTCAAATGGCTTCATTTCCTCAACAAGCTTCCACCCTCCATTATGAGTCTTCTGAGCGGCCTAGTGCCTCCTCTACTCCTTAGCGCGTTGAGCAGATACGTGCCAAATATTTTCAGATGTACGTACCCCGTGAAAGCTGGTCTCAGAATCCAAATAGCTTACCAACGTAGATATCTTCACCACCTTTGGAGAGCCCACCAAAACCTCGACTGAATTGAAGGTACTCAAGTGGTACTTCGTTTTTCAGGTCTTGCAAGTCTTTCTCGTCACTACGCTCTCATCAGGGGCTACAGCTGTGGCGTCTCAGATCGCCAAGGATCCGGCTTCTGTTCCTCAACTACTTGCCGAGCGTCTACCACAAGCATCAAACACGTACCTTACATACTTCGTCGTTCAGGCACTAACAAACGCCCCGAGCAATATTCTGAACTACTCTGATGTTCTGTCCTTTCTTTTCTTCGACAAGTACTTTGATAAGACGCCACGTCAGAAGTACAATAGCTATGTTACTTTGAGGGGCATGCCGTGGGGCAAGCTGTTCCCGAAGTATGTGAATTTTGTGATCATCGGTAAGAGAACACCGTGGAAGAATCAAGGGCATTATACTAACGTCATTCAGCTATTGCCTACTCTTGCATCGCACCCCTCGTCCTTGGCTTCGCCGCCATAGGCCTCGCCATCTTTTATGTCAGCTATCGGTACATGCTACTCTACACCGTGCAACCCAAAATCGACACGAAGGGGCACTGTTACACACTCGCCCTTCAACAAATTCTCACTGGTGTCTACATTGCCGAGCTCTGCCTCATTGGCCTTTTTGGCTTGCGCCAAGCTACTGGTCCATCAATCATGGTCGTACTCCTCCTCATCGCTACTGTAATCTTCAACTACACCACAAATCGTTACTTCGCTCCGCTTGAGCAGTTTCTTCCTGCAGACTTGGCTCTCAGTTCCGAGGACGATGAGCAAGCCCCTCTACTCTCAGCCGCAGAGGAAGGCGAATCCGATGCGCTACACAATGCGGAGTCGAATATCAACCGCCTGAGCAGTCGCACACGTGTACCGCCACACCTCGTTTCACCAGTTGCGCACTTCTTGCAGCCGCATGTTTTTGCGAGCCATACCGCGATGAAGGCTTGGCTGTGCGAAGGCGACTTTGATATGGACGATGCGCCGGAGTATAGCGAGGAAGACGTGAAGAAAGCGTATCTGAACCCTGCGTATACGAGCAAAACGCCCGTTATATGGTTGGCAAAGGATGAAGTGGGTGTAAGCCAAAACGAAGCCAAGGAGAATGAGGAGAAGGGCTTGAATTGTAGTGATCAGGGGGCGTGGATCGATGAGAAAGGGGAATTGAAGTGGAGTGTGGATGACTTTGAGGAGGTGCCGGTGTTCAAAAAGGCGATACGTTGGTAGAGATGACGGGGTGCAGAAAATACGTCACAATATAAAACACGAAGCAGGCAGTACATAACCATAAAGTATAGTAAACAGAGCACCAAATATATTTAGATCAGGCTTGGCTGTTCTGTTAGTGCGAATACATGTTTGCGATGAAAAGATCAATAGGGCTGTCGGCTGAAACTCAAAATATCAATATAGCAACACAATTACCGATGCAGTGGTAATGGCAGTGAGCTACAGTCTTGCATACTGTAGTAAGACGTTTTCACCTGCCTGATCGGCGCAATGACGTAGATGGCTAATAATCTGCCCCTGTCTCAGACATCCGAGCTTCCTTTCAACGTCAATCTCATTCGGAACGTGAAACCTGCTTTGTCGTTTAAGACACAGCTCTCTATAAATAAGGACCCTCTTCTTTCTACCACACTTTTAGCACCTGAAACTGACAATACTCAAAATCACGATTCAATATGTCAAGTCGCAGGTCAGGCCGTGCGAAAGCGCCAGTCAAGTACACATCAGACTCAGAAGGATCAGATTTTGGAACGAAGAAGAAGAAGGCGTCTGCGAGCAAAAAGAAGGAACAGGCAGCTCCCAAGAAGGTAGCAAAGCGCGAAGCTGAAGCTGACGCCGAGGTACCCACAACAACACCAACAGCAAAGCGACGCAAAAAGGACCCGGAGATCTTAGCTGCCGAGCTGCGCGAAAAGGCCAAGGCACAAGAAGAAAAGGCGGAAAAGGCGCACCACAAGAAGGACTGGGAAGAGTGGCAGAAAGCCCACGATGTCGACGGGAAACTGCTAGATGCTGAGCCCGAGAAAGAAGAGTCAATCACGCAAACAGACAGCCAGAAGAAGTACGGTCTGAAACCAACCGAGCTGGGCAGTTTACTGCATTTCGAAAAACGACATCCTACTTACAACAACACGACAAAACTATTCCTCGAAAAAGACGTGAAACAACTCGCGTTCAGGAAACACGGTATTCTAGCCAGTGGCGGCAAGACGAAGGACTCTGCGCTTCTACGGAAGGGAGAAGAGGTGTGGAATGAAGAATACGCCTCATCCGCTGCTGCTGTCGATGACGCGAAGAAGAAGGCTTCATCAGAAAGAGCCCAGAAACCCAAAACGCCCAAGCAGAAATGGACCGAATACGTCTCTGCACATGCGCTTCCCACCGACGCCGACAACAAACTGGTTGATGAGCCAAAGGTGGCTGTCAACCAGACTGAGAGCAAAGCAAAGTATCACTTGACGCCCGCGGATCTGGCTTGTCTCCCGTTCTTTGCTAAGAAAAATCCGGCGTATGGGAATACGATCAAGTTGTTTAGCGAAAGTGAGGTTCAGGGGTTAGCTTGGAGGAAGGCTGCTGTGTTGGCGGGTGTGGAGGAGGGTGATGATGAGGTGGAATTCTTGGAGAAAGGGAGGGAGGCGTTTGAGGAGAAGGAGTAGGAGTGACTTCACGTGTGTGGGCGAGATGGTGGAAGGCTGGTCCTGGAAATGGGGATTTGAGGCGAGGGTCATTTCGATCCTCGCACTTCGAATACGAGTACGTGCTTGGGTCTAGAGAATGAGCAGAAGAAGTTGTAAAGCTTAGAGAGCTCTCTGCAAATGATTTGGAGGATGCTAATCCGAGCAGATCCATGCTAGGTTTCAGCTTTCGTCGTCATGATACGCACTTTCCATAATCAAATTGACGTAGCGTTAGAAGTTACAGAATACGTCTTGCCCTGATACTATCCATTCCAACAAAGCCTTCACGCAGCCTTCTTCCCCTTGATCATGTCCGCCCCCTTCTCCGCAATCGCATACACAAGACTCACAATATTACCCTGTACATGTAGCGGGAAGATACTCGCGTCCACAACCCTCACATTGCTCGTGCCATACACCTTCAGCTGGTTGTCCACCACACCGCCCTTGTCCTTGGGCAGCATCGTGCAAGTGCCGATGGGGTGATACTCTGTGGCCGTATTCGTGCGCAAAAACTTCTTAGCTTCGTCGATGGTCTTGGGCAGGACACCGCCGGAGTTTTTAGAAACCACGAGGCCGCCGTCGGCGTCGCGACGGAGCACGGACTTCAAAGGCTCAAATTCCGTGAAGTTGATAGCGTGGAGTATAGCGCGAGCCATTATGTCGGCGTCGAGCGGATGTTTAAAGTAGGCAGGGTCGATGGTGGGATGGGCGTTTGGGTCCGTAGTATTGATGTGGACTGAGCCGCGAGATAGAGATCGCGTGCTACACGCGGCGATGATGCACCACATACCGTCGTCTTCGGAATTGAAGAGCTTGCTTGGTATATGTACGTTCTCCATGTTACCACCCGTAGGTAGGGCCACCATCTGGCAGGCAGCTTCCTTCGGATCCAGGAGCTGGCGGGCGAGCAGCTGGTCACGGCCCGCCAAGTCCCCATCTGGATACTTCTTTGCGTGCTCTGCGACGAGGGATTGGATGTGTTGTTCCGCGTCTGGGAAGTCGGGCTGGATTTTCTCCAAGGAGGCGAATCCAGTAGCGGTGGGCGCGCCAACAAATGGACCAGCTTTGTGGTTGATGTAAGCGTCCAAAGCTTGTTGCATGATCTCTGGGTTCCGAGTGAGAGCTTCTGCGGTCGGATATTCGTCCTTGACGCCCTAATGACAAGTTAGAAGACAGATGTGAAGGCAGAAAACGGAGAACCCACCAATGCGATGATACTCGCCGTGTGGTCATTCAAGTTTTCCCCAACAGATGGAAGATCGGCTATGACCTCTACACCAGCCTTCTCCAACACAACAGGTGATCCAATTCCAGACAATTCGAGAATCTGAGGAGAGTTGATCGATCCTCCACAAACAATGACTTCTTTGTTAGCCTTGACTGTATGAGTCGTGCCATCGACAATGAATTGGACACCCGTGGCCCTCGCATCGCTACCGGTCTTCTCTAACTCAATCTTGGAGACCAAAGCGTGTGTCAAGACCGACAGGTTTGACCTGTCTGCGTTGGGCTCATAGTAATCTCTCGCGGCGTAGCTCCTCCTATTGTGCTTAGGGTCGATGGTGTTCAGCTGATTAAATCCACCGATTGCTGAACCAGTGCGAGGATCTCTTGTCGGCTTGTACCCTGCGTTCATCATAGTTTTAGGCCACACATCCTGGACCCAAGCGAGGTCGGTGTCTGGGAAGCAGATCTGTAAGGGTTAGAACGTGATCGAAGCATAGTCGGAAGACTAACGTGAATCGGGCCAGATGTGCCACGAAGCGACTTGTCGAGATACTTGTCGTTGATTTTCTCTGCCAAAGTTTCCGAAGAGGGGTGATAGGTTTCAAACTTGCGGTAGTATTGCACCATATCATCGAAACCCCTAGGAGCCAGTTAGAATATGACTTGCAGATGGGATTCGGAAACTCTTACCAGCCTTTGTTTCCCAACTCAGCCCAGTTATCCAAGTCTTGCTTCGACGCCATGCTGAACATGTTGAAATTGACAGCTGAGCTGCCACCTAGAACTTTACCTCTAATCCATCCATGAGTTCTGCCATCAGTGCCTTCCTGATGTTGATGAGCTCAATCCAACGTGGAAAACCAGGACATACAAACCTGGGGTATAGTCTTATAATCCCAGTCGTACTGCGGCTTTCCCCACAGTTGTGTAAACAGATTTGGACCATCGATCAAGAGGTCATTCAACCCGTTTCCTCCAGCCTCCAAGACAGCAACAGTCACGTTCGGATCCTCGGTGAGTCGGGCAGCAATGACCAGGCCAGCTGTTCCGCCCCCACAAATGACATAGTCGTAGGTCTTGTTCGTAAAGTCTTCAACGGACATGATGATTGCTAGGGTTTGCTTGGATCTTGGCCTTGTTGTCGAAGGAGAGTTTGTTTCATCTGAGTCGAGCGACTCTGCGCTTTATACGACCCCCCATCCGCAGTATCCTCGGTTGACAGCTGAGATGCAACGACGCGGGGCTGCGCGCCAAATGTAGATCTTCAGATCCATCCAGACCAGTAGATCAATTGCTACTGATGTCTTGAATCATGCTGGACCAAGTTAGTAAGTTTGAGAATGCGGTTAGTGGCTGGTCGTATAGGCTCACGGGGTAGTTACTTGCATTAGCCCTGGACTTGCAACCCCGTTTCGTCGTTGTGATGACTAGGCATCCCGTACCGTCGTTCTTAAACTTTAGACTAAGACAATTTTACCGTCGATCGCGTGAGAACTAGACTGATAATACCCCGCTTCGCATCTTTAGGTTTATTATTATCTACTTGACTAAGCTCTTCGAAGCCTATCCTGGAAGAAGCCAATGTACTCACAAACATCTCCGCACTCAAAGTACTTTCATAGAACTAGCGGTAGCTCAACTAGGGCGTAGGCGCTTTGGAAATCCTCTTGACTAAGCTCTAACAAGCGCAGCGCCTTTCAAAGAAGCTTACTGTGTCTTGAAGGATGGAACATAAGAGTTAGGTCGAAAATTTGAGACCTGAACAAGAGTTTGAGGATATTTGAGAACTTTGAAAACATCCGACCAAGGACGAGGCTAAAAAGTGAGTGTTTCGTGATGCTTTTCCCGTGATGGGTAGCGCATCTCGTCCAACATCAGCTATGATCTCACCGAGGCTTGACGCGCACGGGCCTGTTAAAAAAGTTCCACCCAAAATTCCTAGGCGGGTTGAGCTTGTGAACAACCAAAACCTCACACGCGGTGGACGATGCTCACCGAACAATTCGTAGCCGCGATATCCGCGTCGACGAAGCCAAATACGGGCGTCACCAAAGATGCGGGTATCTTTGTCCACGAGTACCAGCCGCTGGCGGCTCAACGGCATGTCTTCAAGAAGAGCGCGGCTGCGCCCAATGGCATTGCTGTGAGCAGCTCGCATATCTTCGCTGCTCAGTCAGACAAGGCAATCGTACATGTATACAGCCGGGAGAAAGGCAATCAAGAAGCCATCGTGCCCTTCCCTGAGAGGATCCATAGCATTGCGCTCGCAGCGCAGGACACAGTCCTACTGCTAGGGACTGAGAGCGGGCGAGTGCTGGCATGGGAGGTTAGTCTCCAAATCAGAAGATACGCATATATTCAGGAAAATCTAATACTCTTGCTAGATCTGCTCAGGTCGCCTCGTTTCCACATCCACTGCGCATCTCCAACCCGTAACCTGCATCGTCGTTGATCCGTCCTCCAACTACTTCCTGTCAGGCTCCTCAGATGCCATGATACACGTATGGGCGTTGCCCTCGATACTCTCTTTCTCCCCCGACACTTCGCGCACTCCTGTCCATACCCTCTCGACCCACCGCGGCCCTATATCGTCCATCGTCTGCGGACACAGCTCGAGTACCGCAAACATCGCCGTGTCAATATCGGGGGATAAATCTGCCATTGTATGGGACTATCACAATGGGCAAGCGCTGAGGACGTATCTGCTCCAGGAGACGCCTACGGCAGTAGCCCTCGATCCGGCAGACCGGGCTTTCTACGTCGCTTACGGAGACGGTAGCTTGCAAACGATAGACTTCTACGACGAGGTGCAGAGGACAACCTCGATCGATCTTCTTCGTGAGGCTTCTTCTTCTCACCGCCCGATACAACCTTCGCCGAAGACACGCTTCAACGCCGAGTCGCAGAAGCTCGGTGGGGCGCTCAGTCTCAGCTTGAGTTGGGATGGTACAACACTCATCTCAGGTCATGCGAGTGGCAAGATCGCGACGTGGGATATTGCAAAGAGCAATTACCTCTCCACCTTGACAAACTTCCCGGGCCCTGTCTCAAACCTGCAGTTTCTTGCACCGACGGGCTTTCCCAACCCGCGGGAACCGACCTTCAAGATCCAGACCATTGTCAAACCAAAACACGATGCAGGACTTACAAGCAGCGGAAATGGGCTTGTGCCGTCGAACTACACTTTGAGTATGCAATTCACGGGTCGGTTACGCAGCCCCCACGTGTCCGCCACAGATGGGAGATCAACCAAAAAAAGCTTATTTGAGGAGGCTCTTACGCATCCCAGTTTTCCCGCCGGCATGCTAGAAGAGAGCCTAGCCGAATTAGAGACGTGGGGTGCTGCATCGAAAGGCAACTCTGCTCCAGCAGCGGACTTTATGGCTTTGGCTCAAGACGACAACGCTAATGCATCGAGTTCTTCTACTAGTGCAGCAGAAGTCAAAGATTTGAAAAAACAGCTCGCCAGCCTCCAGCGAATCCAAAAAGTCACGTTCTCGCAGCTTTCGGAACTACGCGAGGAGAAGGAGTACTTCATGAGCCAAGAAAAGAAGAGAGCAGAGCGTACTAAAACACGAGCGAAAAAGAAGCTGGGTCTTACCAACGGTGCAAAACCCAGTCGAGCTGACGAGGACGTGCAAATGAACGACAGCGATGGCGCCTCTTCTGAGTCTGAGTCAGACGATATTGATGCCTGATCAGTGCTGGGCATTGTATATTGGGAGTCTCCGATGCGATGATGTTTTCCATGGGGCAGGATGTCGGACCAGATAGCTCGAGCGACCCAGAAGAAAACAGTAGCCGGTCATGGTAGAATCGCTCTTGATTACCCTGCATCCTTCGAAATGCTGTAGCCGTGCGGTTTGTAGCACCCTCGTACCGACCGCGGCTTTGTCGCCAAATATGTGCACCACGACAGGCCCACGACTTATCCGTGCCCTCAACACATACGAGTCTTTGTTACAAGTCTTCCGCCTCTCGGTCGCCAACCGGACAATTCCGCTCACCGACATTCAAAGTCCCATTACTAGGACCATCGTATGTCCGACCCCTTCAGCATATCACGAGGAGCCTGGCTGCGGACTTCAGGGGCATTTGAAGTACGAAATCAAGCCTTTGCAAGCCGCGGGTCCACGGAGCGGGGTAGCTCGTGCCTCTGCCATTCTCTCTGTACGACTATTGACGGAGATGCAAACTGCGCCATTTCGTGCGTCGTCTTATCAGCATCACACTTGGAATCGCGCCAACGGGACTCTGGGAACAAGCAATTGAATGCAATGGCGAATCTTGCAACCACGCACCTTCTCGCGTCGTGCTGTTGTCTTACAACGCGGCTTGCGCGGTGGAGAAGGGGTTCGTGCGATAGTGTCTGGTGGTCTGCGGGATAGGATATTATAGGACGTGAGGGGGGGCTTGACGCGGTGATACTGTGGTGCAGAGCATACCTTCCTTTCCCGGAGCAAGCCAGGCATCGGTCTTTTTCTGCGGGAATAATGGAGCCGCATGGAAGGAGAGGCAGGCAATGTGCACATGCATGTCTTGCTCGGGGCTTAACGCCAGTCAGGTATAGCATGGAGCGTGGCCGCGCCTGACTCGACACGTCTACCCGTCCTGCGAACAGCCGTTCATAGGCACACATGCGTTAAGTAAGCATCAAGCGTTTCTACAAGCATCACTATAAAAACCGGTTAACGAATGGTATCCGCCGCTTCGCGCTCCCTGCTTTCCACATGCAAGTGAATTGATCGTTACCTGGCAATTCGTTCGAATCTCGCAAGGTCAGACGGGTCATAGATAGTAAAGTGCATCCTCTTATTCGCAAGTTGCCACGTCTTGCTCACAAACCCTCCCAAAATTAAAATCTAAACCCAAAAAACACAGATTGCTACTCCACTAGGCCAAACTATGTCACATTACCCCTCTTCCTCCACCTCACCCTTCTCCAGTTTTCATATCAAAATTTCCTTCCCAACGAGCCGATGAAGCGGACACGCTCCACACATGTGGAGAGGAATTAATCTAATCCGTGTTTTACAAAAAGACGTTTGTATGCGGGAATGGCGTGTGCAATGCATGCGTGGCGTGTAAGATCTGCGCACCTGATGGAGAATTAAGCGCCGATCTTATGGTAGGGAGTGGGACGGAATATCGGAAGGGTGGGTAAATAGTTCATTTAATTTTAATTTTTTTGTTTGTGTGGATAGAGATGTGTATCTGGGATGTCGAGAGATTTTGTTGTTTTTAGGTCAATCTCTATTCAAGAGACCATGTAAATTGAAAGAAGAGAGAGAGAGGGGTAGTAGTGGATAAGGAGTTTCAATGGAATTCTCGATTGTTGCTTTTTGAGATTCCCAAGAATAAAAACATTGCATTAAGGTCAACTTTAAAACATCAATAATACATCACCAAGCACGTTATGGGTATGTGACAGCACTTGGAGTGAGATACCTCAGTTGTATTTTGTTTGGCAGTCTCTTGACCCTATCTACTGTGCTTCACAAGCATGCTGGTGTCTAAAGCCATATTCAGTGAAACATGGCCAACGCTAATTCTAGCAACGCCGAGCCAGTACGCCGTTCCTGGTGGCATAGGTGTTGCTATCCTAATGCCCATCAGTAATTCCCGAATGTGACCTCGGTGGGCCGCTTGGAAGAGCTTCATCGTAGACCGAACGCGTTCCGAGCGAAGCAAGAATAGGTTTGGATAGGACGCGAGCAGCGGATCCGCAAGGCGAATCCAGGTGGCCGCGGGTGATGGCAGTGTGTGTGACGAGTGAAGGCCAGTAGACGGGATAAAGACCGCGCATACCGAATAGTGTTTGCATTAAATCGAGAGAAGGTTGTGATTAAAGGTGTCGAGGGCGGTGAGTGATGGATGATAGTAGAGGTAAGCAGAAGCAAAAAGCCACAATAAACATGTTCAACGCTAAAGCGGTCACCCTGAGGTTGATAGTCTCGGTATTCGTTACGGTCGTACATCCTCGCGGGGTCGGCTCCTGGCAGTTTGAGGCAAATGAAGAGAAAGTACAGTACTCCGCCCTAGGAAGAAAAGAAAGTGCTAGTAGATGGATGCTAGGCTGAAGCAATGCGTGCCGCCGAAGAACCAAGAGTGCAGGCACGTGGAAGTACCGTCGCTTTTGCATATGTAAGAGTAACAGAGCGATGTTCCGAAAGAGACTAATAATGGTATTTGGTCGTCATGCGTCGTCGTGAGTGTTGGTAAGGCCGTGGAGAAGATGATGCTGTAGGTAGCAGAGAAAGTACCGCAAGCTCGAGGAACGCCACGCTAGTAGTCGCTAAGATGTCGGAGAAAGCCACCAAGGAAGCGCAGATGAGCTAAAAGTGTGCAAAGAAAGGTGGCTATGAGGAATAGGACTTGTGTCGTCCTTTGTTGCCCGTGGCATAATCGCCATCTGGACACCACTCCTCAGGCTGGAAGTCGGGATTCATGAAGTGGGCAGTGTTGAAATGGGAACTTGGACATGGTCAGGAACAGGATACCAATAGGCGAATCATAAAACTTACTTCCGAAAGATGGATGTTTGGAATGGCTGCACTTGCATGGAAGAGCCAAAGCCGGGCTCTAGCTCGTACATTGAAGGCCTGAAGGGGCCGCCTCTTTCAATGGCTAAAGGGGCTGTTCTTTCGATGCTCACGGGTGGTGGACGGGGTGGATGGATGGGAAGTGTCACGGGAGGTTGGTCGAGGTGGATGCTGTGATGGCTTGGCGCGTTGTACTGGCTGGTGTGGATTGGTGTAACAAAGTCCAAGTGAGAGGTGCTAACCGGCGTAACCGGCGTCGGCGCAGGTGGGTACGGCTGAACAGGCGTGACCTGAGCCTGTGGTGCGGGGCTGGTACTGAAGTCGTACGAGAGCGAAGGCCATCGCTGGCCGAGACCCGTTGGATACATACCCGGAATCAAAGTCATAATGTCGGGCACGTTGGACGCTGTGGGTACAAATTCATCCGTGTAATTGGCCAGCGCCACATGCAGTGTTTGCTGTGGAGGAACAGGCTGGTGCTGGATGGGCTGTGGAACATCTCCTGCCTTGTAGAGGATGTCATAGTGGCCACTGTTTGGGAAAGTCAGTGTGCGACTAAAACATGTGGTTTGGGGGAGTTGGCTTACGGTCTGTAGAGCAGTCTCAGCATCGGGGCGTTTTGAACAGGGATGTGGCCATGGCCTGTTGGCTCTGCGTAGAAGCTCCGGTTGATTTCTTCCCCTGGGGAGCGATCTAGATACCAGACCTCGAGGCCAAAGCCAGCAGGCTTGACGAGGGCTTCAGCGAGCGCAGCGACGCCAATGTTGTCGGCTTCACACTGTGTAGGCTCAATGTTGTTGGCGCAGTATGCCTTGACGTCGCCCATGGGTACAAAGTGCCTAAAGTCATCTGCATGGGATTGCACCCAGGCGCTGGCGAGGAGCTGCACGAGTCAGCCAGCTGTGCCAGAAGAGGGCAGCTGCATAAGGCTTACCTTGACGTAGGTGATGATGGCCATGGACTGGCCCATGTCATTGAACGACTGGAGGAGGATGTCGGGTGCAGCGCCGTCCATGTTGCGCAGCGAGTTGGCCAGGCTGCGCAGGAGCTCGAATGCCTCTTCAGCAAAATCGATCCAGATGTCGCGCGAGTAGCCAATGTGGTCGAGCAGGTTGCCCAGCGAGTTGAGGCGAGCTTCCTCATCCTCGAACTTGGTCACGTCGCCCACGCGCAGCAGCGCTTCAAAGTAGGTGAATGCGATGGCTAGGGGGTGGGGGTTAGCACTGCAAGAGCACACGACAAACAAACAAACATTGGGTAGGGCAGGAGCGAACGAAACATGACATGACGTGACATGACTTGACATGACTTACCTCGCCAGCCGCAGTGGCCGTCGCCGCGACAGGTGCGAAAGTAGGCGTATTTGGCGGGCAGAGCAGCAGTCTTGACTCTGTAGACGGGATCAGCAGTAGCATACTGCGTCGTGATGGCAGCGCTGCTCTGGCGTTCGCCGACAAGCGGGCCCTGGTGGGCAGTCAGCGCGCGTCCCCAAAAAGCACCCAAAGAATGCTTCGTAGTAGCGAGAGAGAGAGGGAGACTCACAGTGGCCTCGGGCTCGTACTCGCTCGACAGCTTTTGCAAGTGGGCCAGCTCCTCGTCCGAGGGCATGTAGGCAGCGTCCGTGGCCATGCTGAGGTGCGAGGGGCGGCCGTGCTGGTGCTGGTGCTGGTGCCGCTGCTGGAGCTGCTGGAGCTGGTGTTGATGGTTAAAGCCGGCGGCGGGAGCGAGGACCGGGGCGCGCATGGGTACGACGGGTAGTGGCCGCGCAAAGGCCAATCCCGACGACGAGTGGACCATGTTCTCGTAGTGGCTCGGTCCTCCCACCACTCCTCCTCCTCCTCCTCCTCCTCCTCCTCCATAGTGTTGTTGTTGTTGGTTCTGATGATGATGGTGATGGTGCGTAGCCAGAGGGTCGTGGCCCTGAGGGGGGAAGCCCGTCAAGACGGCCTGTCTGCTCATGGTGTGCATATACGTGTGTGTGTGTGTGTGGGTGTTTGCGACGCTTCAGCCAGCGGTGATGTGTACTGGCGATGGCTCTCCCTTTCCCCCGCGCAGTGTGCGCTTCAAGTGTGTGCGTGTGTGCGTGTGCGTGTGTGTGTCCCTGGGTAACTGGGGGGAGGCGGCGTGACGGGCGGGCAATGGCAGGCAATTGGACGTGGTGATTCCACAGCAGACTCGGCAGCGTCGTAGGCAGTCTCAAGCAGCAATTCGTCGACGAGCCAGCAGCTGGACGAGGAGAGCAGCGTCTTTAGTAGGGTGCAGAGAGGCCCGTGGCGGCGGGCTGCAAGCTGTGTCGTTGCTGTGCTACCCACTTCGACTCCCCCAGGGGCACGCCAATATATGGGAGAGAGACAAGGAGTGCAATCCAACTCGCTGCCAGGCACAAAGCCACTTCTGCAACACTTTCGTCCACACGCTTTGAAACGGCGAGTTTTCTGTTGCACCGGACGCCTGGGAGACGGGCAGACGGGCAGACGCACAGTATCGATCTCGCAGTGCTAAGGGCGCCTCATGCACATGGAGCAATGGGGCTGCTTCAAGTGAAACCGGAGGGAGGAGAGGGCGAGCGTGACGGTGTACAACTAAAGGGAGGGCATCTCTCCTGCTTCCCAAGGGCGGACGCACTCAGCGCCTAGAAGGGGGGCCCATTCGAGCAAAAGAAAAGAAAGAGAACAAAAACTACACATGGATGTGATAGCATCCATGAGCGTAAATGAACCGCACCATCATGCAACCCGGGGTGATATCGCTGCTCATTTCCAGTTCAACTAGTCTTCCTTCTATCTATCAACTATATATCACAACAATTGGGCATTTGAATTGAATTGAATTCGCTTCTCTCCTTTTCCACATCACACTGTAAGCCCGAGAGAATCACGAGACTGCGCCTATTGCACGAGTGCCGGAACAATTGCGGAGCGTGAGGCTGGTGTTGCATGCACCAGACGAGGAGAAGAGGTCCCATTAGCGGCGCTGTGCAACCCCGTGGGAATGCACTCGTCACTTGCATCATCATCCAACTAACTACATGGATGGGCGCGCCCGAGAAGACCACCAAGAAACTTGAACAGACCACTGCGCCCTTTGACCGCTCCTGTCACAATTCGCCGCCATGCATGCCATGATTCGTTCGCATCGACAGTGAAAAATTCAAGTACCGGGGACCTGTGATCTGCTACAGTACATACAGAGAGTTACCGTCCGTCCCCACGTCCCCTGCAAGCGAGCCAGCCAGGGCTATCCACCCAGACTGTGCCCCATTAGCTGAGAGAGCTTCGCTAGAGAGCAGCATCCTCGTCCTCGCCCGCTTCCCCGACGCTCCCGTACTTGGTAGTCGCTCCTCTTTTCCTTTCTGATTGGCACGGGTTTAGATAGAGTGAGGCTTCAGGAAAACTCGCTGCGACACGTCGACTTCAATCACAATCAAACGCACTCTCGTCGCAACCATCACAATACGGGCGCGGCACGCAATGGCTGTGGGCGTCCGTGAGGACCGCGCCATCGGGTTTCTGGGCTGGATGCAACGAGAAAACGAGGCCATGTTACATGAGGAGAACCGCTGCTGACCGCCGCCGCCGCCGCTGCCTGTGCATCATCTGTGGCAGATGCGCCCAAGCGCAGTTCCGAACATGTCCGCCGTCCAACCCCTCTGTTGTTGAGACGCTTGCTGCTCATGTGGGAGCTACTTCCTAACCTTGTGCTACCCGATCGTCCAACCCTGCTGCTCGCTCGAGGGAACCTAGTCCGCATGTCTCAATCCTTCAGGTGGACAAAAGCCCTCAGTGACGGTAGCGTGTAACTACAAAAGTCCCGTGGCCTCCCCGAGTACCCAGTCAGAGGTCGTTTGTGAACCACTGGTGACCCATGCTGCAAGTCATCCTTTGCTCGCGACCCCCGGCAGTCGTCCCGAGGGGCCCTTGCCTTTTCCTCTCCCAGATTTGGCTCCACTCGTCGCGCTTGGATTCCAGCCCATGCTGTGGGCGCCCGAACCACCACCACCACCAGGTGTGAACTGCGAGCCACTCTCGTCCGACTTGAAGCCCTCACCCTCGTTGAGAACCGTCGCCCACAGGGATCCAATGGCCGCGCTCCACTCCTTCATCGCCTGCACCCGATCCATGTCGGTACTACTCTCGATCTCCACCGTTCCGTTCTGCTGGTTAATCTTACCGCGCAGCCGTTTGTCTACGATGAGGAAACCCACAATTTCCTGGACCTCGGGAAGGGAGATCTTGAGTTGCTTCGAGATGAAGGCCAACGTGAACCGGGTGTAGGGTGCGACCAGCTTGACCACGGCCTTGGTGCGCACGTTCCGCGTCACTTCATCAATGTTCTCCGCAATGAATGGGTCCTGGAGAAGGTCCTTGTTGTTCTGCAGAATCTTCTCATACGCGTGAATGTCCTCGCGCTGATAGGCATTGACAAGGTCCGTCATGGTCGAGATGCGGGGATCATTCTGGTAGGGCTTCGTCTCCTGTGAGTCAAAGGGGTTGATATCCGAACCCGACAGCATGGTCGCGAGAACCAAGTACTTCAGCACCTGGATCCGTTGCAGCGAGCCAGCCTCATCGTAGTTTTTGAAACTCTCAAAAAAGTCGCTCTGTGCCCCCTTCCAGTTCTCTGCGACGAATTAGCGCTGGTCGGGTACTTCGGAACTCGAGCACTTGCCTTCGCTCATGTGCATCTTGCCGCCACATTCTCGGATGATACCCATGATCTTGGGATGTGGAACCGCCGACTTCACCTTCAGCGCCCGTTGGTACAGTGCCTGTCATAGCGTCAGATCGGTATGCAGACCACGTAGAATGGGGATAGGCCGCACCTTTAGCCGCTTGTTGTTCCTGGTCTCGGCGTACATTAGGATCTCTAGAGAGTAGACCTCCAACGAGTATGTGCCCTTGCTTGGGTCATCGGTTCCATCTTCCTTCTGACATGCTTTGTGCAACTCTCGAAGCTTCTCCGTCAGCTGGCGGTAGTCTTTCCGATCTAGCCACAGTCTCGCCAGTTTGATGTTCGTCTTTAGCCATAGCCGCTCGTTGTTAGTGCTCTGGAAGATGTCCAGAGTCAAAGCGTAGAACTTCTCCATGCAGCGATACGCCTCGGTGTCCTCTGCAGCCTTCTCGATGAAGTCAAGCATGTTATTGATCGACTTTTCCGAATAGTTGCGCGTTACGGCCGACTTGACGTAGGTGAGAAGCTCCTTGTAATGCTCCACCGCCTATCATCATGTCAGTCACAGTTTGTGGTAGTGGGCAACGGGCCTGCGTACCTGGTCGTAGCGCGCGAGCTTGAACTCCAGCTTGATCGCCTGCTTCAGTCCCTTGAAGCCCCTACATGTCCGTCAGCACATATCCAATCCGCCAAACATATAAGTTCCATACCAGTCCGACTTCTCCTCTTCAAGCGGGGGGACGCCTAGGAATTCGTCTATGGCTGCCTCGGGGTCGTCGGTTTTAAGCTGCTTCGCGTTGTAGTATTTGTTCTCGATATCGACATCGCCGCTCTGCTCGTCATCGTCGTCTTCATACTCGAAGTCGTACCTAACAATAATTAGACCAGAATCTGCCTTTGCGCAAAGGCACTTACTCCTCCTCGCCCGAGTCTTGCATAAAGTCGTCGTCGTCAGACATGGCTGCTGCACGGACCGCGAGCTCGAATAGTGCGGTCGGCCTGTAGTTCTATCGCTGGAATCGGAAACTGGAAATGAAGCCGGAGTAGGGTTGGAGTGAGTTTGGGTAGCAAAAGGCTTGAGCTTCAAATGTGAGGTTGTTTACCCTGCGGTAAGGCGGTGTTGCCTGCGGTGAAGCCCCGCGCGGGCGGCGGGTCACGCTAAGCGCTTCGGGCAGGGCATCCCACCTCACGAAGTTGACTTGTTGTAAAGTGCATGTCTATGGTAATAAGAAGTAGAGTGATGTTAGAATATAAATTCAACGCTCAACTACAGCTAGAATTGTCCATAACGGTTCACGGGCTATAGTGCTGCGATATCAAGTCGCAAAGCTTCCAGGTGCGTAGCAGAGGTCAGAAGACGATGACTTTAGAGGTAGACGTGTATGGATTTGACATGTATCACGTACTATCGACTTTGCGGCACATGTGTATATCCTTTCACTATATGATAGGTCGAACTTTCGGCAAAGGTGAAGATATCATATACCAGGCGCTCCTGTCGCCAAAGGCAATATCAGGACAGAAAATCGACTGATGTCAAGAGTCGATATCTGCCCTGGCGGATAACGGCGATTGCTTGCCAAACAGCTCTCTATGGCCTGTGAGATTGGTCGTTTAGCCTCAATTGGAAGCCCAGTGCTGCGACTCATAGTGGCCCAAATGACCTTCTTCATTCGGCATCAAGCGGGCTTTCGTACGTGTGGTCCTAGGCACCAAAACCCGACTCAAAGCAGCACTACTGTGCTTGAGATGTCATGCTGTTTATAAACTGCAAGGTGTTGCAAGGTATCCAGGCATAACTTGTGCGTTTTGAACACGCTCAGGAATGCGGGACCAATCACCAAGTAATGGAAGGATTGGAAGAGCTTCCACCGAGGCTTCCTTTGAAGTGGTCGGCTAGCGACCCTCAACCTTGGTTCACGCTGATTGTTCGCTCGGCGTCATCTCAACGCTAATCAACATTTCTTCACCCCAAAAGTTCCAGGTGCTTATTACCCTCAACATCTTCATCTCAGCTGTAGCCACACTCTCACCAGCCACACTCTTACTGTCCTCGTAAGTACACGTATCTCCTCACTTGGCGCTTCTGTTGGCAAGCGCACTGCGTCAGCTTGCGTCAGGCTCCGGCGGGACGTGTGGTGGTGGAGCTTGGAAGAGGAGTGTTCGTGGAGGAGAGCAGTGTTAACGCCACTTTAGGTTTAACGCTGGTGTTGGTGGATCCTCAACCCCATCCATCCACCTGCACCCCCGTCGCTGTATCTCCTAGCCGGCTTGACTTCTAGATCATCGACCCTCGCCCTCGCCCTCTGACACTGCCACTCGCTCCGCTTGCAATCGCGAAGCCTCCAGGCTCTTGTATCACCACGCGTGCGCGCTCACATCCCTGCGGTGACGGAACGCCCCTCGAATTCCTCCAGCTTCCATCCGACCAACCTTCGCGATGCCTCTGTGCGGTGGATCGAAGACTGTACAGCGCAAGCTGGTACTTCTGTGCGTCTTGTCATCTGTGGGAAGTCGATGGGCGACTTGGAGAGCTTGAGACGGATTGGAGGCTAACAAACATCTACAGCGGCGACGGTGCTTGCGGCAAGACATCGCTGTTGAACGTTTTCACAAGAGGGTAGGTTGAACACATCCAACTACGATTTGCGCAAAACTAACATGATTGCAGGTATTTTCCAACAGTATAGTGAGTGACTTGCGCCCTCGACGTATGCGCTGAGGCTAACCATAGTCTGCCATAGTGAACCTACAGTGTTTGGTAAAGCGCCCTGTTTAGAGTTCAGATGTTGACTGTGCTAACAATGCGTGCAGAAAACTACGTACACGGTTCGTCGCGCCTCGATACCAACTCCAATAGAACGCTTGTTGATACCATGTGCAGATATCTACATCGACAACACACACGTAGAACTTAGTCTGTGGGATACCGCCGGACAAGAAGAATTCGACAGGTTACGGTCCCTCAGCTACGATGACACGCACGCGATCATGCTCTGCTTTTCGGTACAAGCTTCTACCTAGTCCAGATGTGAGCACTACTTACACCTCCACAGGTTGACTCGCCCGATTCCCTCGAAAACGTAGAAACGAAATGGGTGGGTGAGATAACTGAGAACTGTCCAGGCGTTAAGCTTGTCCTGGTGGCGCTCAAGTGCGATCTGCGGAAGCGAGAGGATGATGATGCCGAGGATGACCAGCCGGCGAAGCCGTGTATCGACTACGACGAAGGCCTGCGCGTTGCAGAGAAGATCAAGGCGCTGCGATACCTTGGTAGGACATTTGAACTCCAGCTCATGTTGAGGGACAATGGCTGACTTCTTATAGAATGCTCCGCTATGAAAAACCGAGGCGTCAACGAGGCTTTCACAGAGGCCGCCCGCGTCGCTCTACAAGTCAAGACAAGCAAGGACAAGAGTGGAGGTTGCACGATACTTTGAGCCTCTGCTCTTCCTACGACTTCAATCTTCCCTTCCCGAACATAATTACTTCCTTCGATTCTTTCCAGTCTTCCGTAGACTGGCTTATACCCCGAGTCCGGCCGCTACCTCAAGGGAACCAGGATATAATATCGGTCCCCCTCTTCCTCTGCGCACCGTTAACACCCCTCGTTATACTCGTACTATATCTCACGTGGCCAAAGGAGGCCGCCCTGGCTTTCTCTGCTCATCTTCCCATTCGCGATTAGCAATGAGATTGAAACTGCGAAGACGGCTGTTTTCTCAGTAACCCCTTTCCTCACTGGTGCGAACACTTTCTCCGGTCGCACCAACGACTCTAATCGCGCATGTGTCGATGCTTTCGCCTTAATTTCGTACGGCTATTTCTCTGGGAGGTTGATCTTGCATAGACCTTGATATTGCATCCTTATACTCTTCATTGTACATATTTGCGTTAGCTTTGGCGACATTATTTCCTTTCATTCCTGCCTTTTTCGTTTTGGTTCAACGGAGACGACTGTGCCTCATGTATGCATCGCTGTTGATTGACAGTGGCTTGGATCTTGGGTTCGCTAGATAGACGAGTCACATAGCTTCATGCTCTCTACGCTGACCTGATGCTAAACTATGGTGCCACGTTATATGGTATCCGCCCTCCGTCACAGAAGCCAAGCCCTACACAAGGCATCGATTATTAACATCCCATCCCGCTCGCTGCCCTCCCTTCACCATTAGTACGAAGAATCATCAGTATATAGTCTAGTAATCCCCCCTCCCGGCCTACCCTCGCTCTCTTGTTTCCCTCTTTCCTCGCCCACCTTCTGCCTCGCTTCTTGCATTATCCACAACCCACTACTCGTTCCTAGGCGCGTCGCCCCCGCCTCGAGCATCTTGACCGCCGTTTCCAAGTCCCTCACTCCTCCACTTGCTTTTACCTCCATCTTCCTTCTTCCCACGCCTCGAGAAGCTAGAGACTCGGCTGCGGCTACCATGAGTTGCACATGCGGCAGCGTGGCGCCAGGGCCGTTGAAACCAGTGGAAGTTTTGATAAAATCGAAAGAAGCGGCGGCAGCGAGATGGCTTGCGGCTAAAATTTGCTGCGTATTCAACTGCGATGTCTCCAGGATCAACTTCAAAGTGACAGGACTGGGACAGAGCGAGCGTATAGACGCAAGCTCGGTGAAGATGGCACTGTAGTCTGGAATCTCGTCCTCCTCGCCATCTCTACTACCCGTGTTCCTAAACGTGTTGGCCGCTGTGATGCTGTCAATTGCTGAATCCTTGGAGCTGAGCACTCGGTCGGGAACGAGGCTGGCTTTGTTGTGCCGCGTTAGAATGGAGTGGTTGAGCACGACATCTAGCTCGGATGCGCCGGCTGCCACGGCAGCACGGGCTTCATGGAGCTTGGAGTGTAGATCTTGGGTGCCTTCGTGGAAGCCTACAACGCAGGCCACGCGGATGTCGGTACCCCTGAGGTCGGCGACGCAGCGTTGGACCCAGTTCAGGCGGACGCATACGGACTGTTGGGGATGTTAGTCGATAATATACCACATGAGAAGAAAGTAGAAGAACGTGTGGAATTTTAAACCACTTGGGAGGTTCAACTCGTTCTAAAACGAAGAATCTGAATGTAGAGTAGACTTACTTTGAATCCCTCTATCCTGGCCTCACTGCACAGCGTATCAATCTGCGTACTCGTCGCATCCAATTTCAACACGGTATGATCGACTGTCTTGGCCAACTCTTTCAACGCTTCCTCTCCATTTCTCATCCGCGGGCCCTCATACAGTTTTCTCGCCCTCTCTCCACTATTCACCTCTTTCATTACATTTTTCACCGTCTCGTCGATCTGGCTCTTCCACTCCTGATTTGTATATCTGTCCGTCATGGTTGCGACGGGCCCCAACGACGAGCCTAGCGCAGGATTTGCGGCGAGCCAGCCGCGGATGAGGACTTCAGATTCTGTTAGGGGGATGGGGTGAGGGTCTGATGATGGGGTAGACATGTCGAAATTCGGGCACGAGCTTGAGTTAGTTGATGAGCTTAGCTTCTTCGTACCGGTTCAAGCCGCGGGACGAGTAGCTTTATTGGGATTGACGTGGTGGCTGGCTGACTGATTGCGAGTCGTGCGATTGTACAAATGCTGGGCAAGGATAAGCGACGACTCTCCTGAACTTATATTCTCATTTGAATCCAGGACTGGTTATCTATTATATTTTTCAACTTGATGTCGGAGGTCGGCTAAACTCCGCTATCTGCATATCATGTGGTGCGGGAGGTGCTACTAGGACGTGGGGCTGGAATACGTTCTCCACCTGTGAAATGAGAAGACGCAGCCAAGGCCGAGCTCCTGCTTCTCTGGGTCAAGTTTACCAGTCTTCATCGGCATGTCTAAAGCGGGTGAGGTTACGGCTTAGGATATAGAGAACAACCATATTGAATGTAGAGCTGGATGGTGGTACAACGTAGATCTGGCGTGCAGTCCACAAATGCCTCGTACACACGATTGACATCACGTAGCAAAGCAATCTCATCCGTCGTCACATTAGTATCAATCCCGGGTCTGGCTTGGAACAGCGTGAGGAATTGACTTGTTTTGATTTACAAAGGACCGCTGGCATGCGTAGGTGTCCTCGATTGCAAACCGGTCCTCACCTCGGACGACTAATCCAAAGGCTCTGAGATGCCATCTCCCCTCCCACATGCATGTACATGAAGCTGTAGAAGACCATGCCGAACAAAAGGAAATAGATTCGAGAAAAGGGTTGTCCATCAGCGCTAGATATCCGGAACTCCCGTTTTGACTTTTGCATTGACTCGAGTCGAAAGATCCCTCTTCTATCTTGCGGTCGAGTCGATCGGCGCCAATGCGATCTACAATCCTAATCCATGATAGTCGTCATCGTAACCCATCAAATCCCCGCTGTCGTCGCTCCGGGTAGACATCTACTTCCTTCGGAAAGAGCAGCCCTCAGTCAACCGCGCCTTGCCACCAGTGGGCTGGCACCTGTTCCAGATGTTAGCCTTGTCCCGCCCATGTCCGAGGTGGATCCTTGACTTACAGGACCTGCGAGCAGCCCTGGCAGACGACGACTGTGTTGGCGTGCGAGAAGACGGTGGTGATGGTGAAGCAGCCGGGGCACTTGACATCCATGAAGAATGAGCGGGGAGCGGGCACGAGGGTCTTGAGCTTGTGCTTGCGGGCCTCACTGAAAACTTGTTAGTCGAATGTCGAATGTCGCAGCCTCGGGGTTATATGCGTACGCGGCCGGGGTGGGGTTGAGAAGGTCAACGGCGAGAACCTGGAGTGCTGTTAGCCAAAATTCTCATGGCGTTCAACTTTGCGAAGTTGCAGGCGGCGAAAGGTTGCGATGTGAAGATTTCGTGGCAAACTCCGACGGTCTCGTGTGCCTGCTCACGAAACCTCCTGGCACTATTCTACAGGTTCGCGAGGGCGCAGACTCACCATTTTGACGGTTTATGGGGAGTTTAGAGTTTTTATGAACTGAAGTCGATGGATTGGGCGCGAGATTCGAGGACGCGGACGGCTTGACAGTGGAGGGGAGAGGGAATCGACGTGGCGGCAAGTACTCGCCTACCACGAATTTTGTCGTGGGCACTAACCTTTTTCAAGCTTGGCGCCCGGACACCAATTGGGCAACACCATTATCTAAAGCACCGCAACATCGACCAGTTTACAGGGTCCGGAAACTGGCAGTTGCTCAAAAAAAATGATACAACTGAGAATGTGAATTCGCTGGCAGGTAACCGTATCTACACTTCAGTTGTACTGCTCGCCACAACGAAAAGCACGTGTAGCGCAAGGCTGACTCAGTCGTTGATACTCACCGACCGCATTCACTCTGCGACGATGACAGACTTATCGAACATCTTCTAGGCAGCAAAATCTTTACAGTCGCTTCCAGTAGCCTTGGCGCACTTTGAGGCATCTTTGCTTCTATCATAGCGTAGCAAATAATGTTTTGTTAGGTGTTATATGGCGAATTACGTAGACTGCGTGAATTAAAGCCATGTAGGGAAGACTAAAGCTCTTAAGCACTCATGAACATTCTCAACATGATTCATATTGCAAATACCATAGGTGTGCAATCAAACACGTCGCTCTCAATTCTAGTTCTCGGACAGATACCATCAATCGCACTCGCGCATCTTTTGAGAGGCCAGAAGTCGTTCCGGCTAGGCGGGCCTTCATACTCCACGAAAGGAACATCTGTCAAAGAAAAACAGTTCATAGCCTTTATCAGGCCCTTCAAGCGCTTTGAAAATCCTCTTAAGCGCCAAACCGCAAGTTATTTCCCCCTTTGACTCTGAAGCTGTTTTCTCGCTTGCGGAGATCCGATCTTGTTCACCCCACTTAGCGTCGATTGTCTGTCCAGAGCATTTGGTATATAACTACTAGGACACAAACACTTTCTGCATCCTGGTTTCACCAATCACTGAGTTCTTGTGCAAGAAGAGTTTGGATATCATGGCAGCACAGACGAAGAACCTCCATGAGCTTGAGAAGGCGAAGAAATTGAACCATGTACCCTGGTGCGAAGAGTATGAGAAAATGATCTCAGGAATGTTGTAGGTACTAATTCATTACTCTCAAGTAGTCTCCTAGTTTCTATCCGTGTATACTGGCTATTCTGTTACTACATATGCCGGATATCTTCAAATAATTTTCCGATATGAACAGGGTTGCATCAGCCGTGAAGCTGTCCCGCCTCAATCATACCAGGGTCATCTTTTCAAATGACAACCAATACTAACAACCCTCAAGATATAATGCCTTCACTTCTGAGCTGAACGAAGCCCGCTTCAAAGGCAGAGCTTTTGCCCATAGATTCAACACATGGTTCCCCAGCCCATCCACGGATCCCAGCACAGGCTTCGACACGCTAGCAAAAGAGCGTCTGAAGATGCTCAAGGACATTATCGGCCATGTCGGTGATGATGAGATCTGTATGCACCACTAACGCTGAGTACCACTGCGAGTGATCTGTGGGAAATAGAGAGCTGACTTGCTATCTACGCTCCAGTCATCGAACCCCCCTTCAATATTGACTATGGGTGCAATATCTCCCTTGGAAAACGCTTCTACGCAAACTTCAACCTTACCATCCTGGACTGCAGCCTCGTCACTATAGGAAACCGGTGCATGTTTGGCCCAAACGTCTCCATCTTTGCCGCAACACACGAAGCAGAAGTACAATCGCGGCGAGAGAACATCGAATACGGGCGACCCGTGGTGATTGGTGATGATTGTTGGATAGGCGGGAACGTTGTGATCCTTCCGGGAGTGACGATTGGGAGGGGTTGCACTATTGGAGCCATGTCAGTCGTTTCTCGCGATATACCCGAGTTCAGTGTAGCCATGGGCCAGCCAGCAAAAGTAGTCAAAAAGGTTCAGCAAGTGCCGCCAGAAGAGGGTGATGAGGTGGTAGCGTAGGGCAAGGTATCGTTCGCGTATCGAAACAGGACGAATACTGTACAAACAAAAGTAGGCCTAGTTGTCTTCAGTATCGTTTGTAGACTGCAATGTGAAGTGCATAAAGCATTGACACTGTTTAAGCTACACTAAGTTCGCGCGTAACTGCTATCCGCGGAACTCGTCCCAAGTGCGTGGTCATTCTGGCGCCGTCGATGTTCAATGCCACTGATATGTCTCCGTGGATATCTATGAACATGTCGTGGAGGGGAGCTCATCGATTTTGCCTGACGGAGGGAGTAAATTGTCAATGAAAGACGGTAAGAGTACTTGACACACAAGTCGGAGAAAACACAGATGATGGTAATTGAAGATTTTTAGGCAGAAACTACATGTGGTAATATGTAGACCAGCCACTAGCTGAGACCTACGCAGGATATGCTGCATTTAGAGACAGAGCAACTGCTCGAGAAAACATCCCGTCATGCCCAACGCCAATCATCCGTGAATCATTCCTTTTGGCGTATAATCTACTCCTCGTCCTCCTCACCGGCATCATCATCACCACCCTTCTCGGCGGCCTTGGCCTTCTTCCTCCTCACACGGCCGGGGCGACCGCCACCGAATGGCGAGGTCAGGGCGAAGTCGATGTGCTTCTGGGAGTCGAGGCGGACGATGAACGAAGGAACGTTGACGATCTGCTTGCCAACACTGACGGGTTGTTAGCTATGCGGTTTTTGTGAGCCATCTCATTAGGACATACCGGATGTGGCGCTGGCGGATGAGCACACGAGCGTGGTGGATGGACTTGGCAAGACCGAGCTTGTAGACGCAGGTCTGGAGACGGCGCTCCAAGAAGTCCTCAATCTTCAGGGCCAGGACGTAATCGAGCTTCATGCGGGACTCGTCGAGCACACCGACACGAACGAGACGGCGAATGAGGGCGTTACCCTCGAACAGGCGCTTGGGGTCCTTCTCGTCGAGAGTCAAGAGCGAACTGCGCAACGATTAGCGGCCGTGTGTGATTTTGCGAGCTGCGCAGTCAATGCAATGAGAGCGCAATAGTGAGTGCTTACCGGGCAGCACGACGGATCTTGGACAGAGTCAACTGCACACGCCAGACCTCGCGCTTGTTGCGGAGACCATACTCGCCAACGAGCTTCAGCTCAGTATCCCTAACCCAAATTAACCAATGTTCCCAGACATAAGCGGAGCAAGCTCTCGCTCAGTGGCCGTGGGATACATACAGACGAGCGGACTCGAAAGGACGACGGGGGACGCTGTACGTCTTCGAGTAGGATCGGGGCGCCATTTTAGTTGTCGATGGTTGAAGAGAAAGTCGTGAGATGGTGTGGTGTGGGCAATGAAAATCAAATGGTGCGTGCTTACCTAATGTATCATTGGTGGGCTAAGCGAATAGCCCACCGCCGCGACCGCCGCGACCACACCAATTTGATATCTTCTCACGAGTTCTTCAACATCACCGTACGAACACCGAAACCCTCCACAACTCACAATGGGTCACGCAGCCGGTCTCCGCGCGGGTACGCGCTATGCGTACGTTTTCAAAATTGCTGCCTCCCGCCACGGTTACTGACGCTCCGGCAGCTTCTCCAGGGATTTCAAGAAGAAGGGAATGATCCCGCTCTCAACCTACCTCAAGCAGTACAAGGTCGGTGATATCGTCGATGTCGTAGCCAACGGTACGGAACACTTTAGAACTTGATAAATTGGTGCGGAGGCTCATAATTGCGCAGGTGCTGTCCAGAAGGGTATGCCCTACAAGGTCTACCACGGCAAGACCGGTATCGTCTACAACGTCACCAAGTCCGCCGTCGGCGTCATCCTCCAGAAGCAAGTCGGTAACCGCTACATGGAGAAGCGCATCAACGTCCGCATCGAGCACGTCCGCCACTCCCGTTCGCGAGAAGATTTCCTCAAGCGCGTCAAGGCCAACTTCGCCAAGCAACAGACGGCCAAGGAGACTGGCGAGCCCCAGCAGCTGAAGCGCATCCCCGCACAGCCAAGGTTGGCGAGGACCATCAGCTTGAAGGAGAACAAGCCGGAGAACATCACACCTGTACCTTACGAGACAACCATCTGAGCGTGGAGAATTAGTTGGTGTGTGGACGGCAAAATGGGATACGGATGGTCAACGGCGTGGTTTCTCGGATCTCTAAATTATTCTCTCTTCTGCACTTTCACTCGCATTGAAAGCGGCGATATCACATGGTGCAGATACAGTGGTGTGCCAACATGGCCATGAGTAACCTCTCACGCCAATAAACATCATCCTCCAGTCCCAGTTCCAGCCATGTTCACCGTCCTTGCAGCGTTGCTCGGTCCCCCTCTCGTTCCAGCTCAAAGTTTCTAGCACCATTATCCCTGTCCCAGTATGCAACACTAACAGACCCTTCCCCAATATCAAGATACCTCTCCTCAGCCCAGGTACCCAACACTGCCTTGATGAGAGACATGACCTCGCCTTTCCAGACCTGCGGAACCATGGTCTCCACCGAATCTCTATCCTCGCTCACAGTACAATGTGCCATCGTATGCGTATCCTTTTCGCTTACATTAGTCCATCGTTTTGCTCTAGTCATTTACATCAATTTAAAGCAACCAGTCCTCAGCCATACTTTCTTTCAGGTTCTTGGATAGGACATGTGCCCCTTGGTCAGGCTAATCATGCACTTCGCTCCTCGGATAGCATAAGGTCAGGACTTAAAAAAGTCGTGGTAAACCATTTGTATTGCAGTGAGATCCACGACCTGTTAGACAACCGCGGGTAGATGCTCTACTCTCAAGCGACTGTATAGTAAGACAAAGCGTAAGTGGAAACGCCTCAGATCCTTGCTAGATCACCGCTGACACTAACGAGCAAGAGTCGTGCAAAGTTTCTATCATGTAGCTTTCAATCTACCAGAAGGAAGCCGAAATATGCTTCATTAGCTGCACACTCATCACCAGCCTGGAAGATTGTTGGTACTCCTCGTAGTGTATAAACTACTCAAAAGCTAATTTCACCTCCCTTCATCGTATACTACCATGTATCATTGGAATCGACGTGGTTTACGATGGTTCTGTTCAAGATCAATAGGGTAGAGATAGATGGAAGTGGCTAACGAACTAGGGATAAGCCCACAGTAGAACAGCGCCCAGTATCTGTGATGTTGTAGTTGTCGATGAAGGGGGTCAAGGTCGCAACGGTTGCTACGAATCACGAGGAAGTAAACAGTTTAGCTGAGCACACCTTTCGCGTGTGAGCATAGTCAATACAAAATCACGCCGAACACGCTGGCAAGGTAAGTAGATGATTAGAAACGCTGTATGACACACGCTCTGACCTCTCCACCAAGTGGCTTTGGCCATCGCCCTTCCGCAGTTTGTAAGCAGCGCTAGAAATCGATCAATTTTACATAAACCCTCGAGTTGACCGATGTAAGATGATTTCTACTCTATATCGCTGACCACTTGCATTACTTCTTACGGTGTGCAGCCGGGGGTAAGCTTAGCGGTACTTGCGGTTGGCGCGAATCGCTCGTGAGGTCTGGCTTATTGTTCAGGGGGAAGGAAGATCATATACGACAAGTTCCTATACACCTCGCGGTCAGTGTTCCGTGCAGGTCGTCCGTCGCGACTGTTGCTTGGAACGTAGATGACTAACGGTGCAGGGTAACCCAAGTGCTTATTAAGACCACCCACTCTGCTCACTCCGCTCACAACGCCATCTCACTCCGCTTCCGCCTGTTAGCAGCTTTCTACGCAACTTCATTGTGCATTCGTCCAATCATCTCAATTGTGATAGTTTCACGAGGTATCCTTTTGGAGATGGATGCAGCCAGTGGCTGGATTTAACAAGCAGTGACTGAAACTGTATCGTACCTCTACCTATTTCCGCCGGATCCCCGCCAGAAACGTGCTTCGCTCTTTCCGTCACTTCCGCACAACCATACCTAAGAATGTTGCCATTATGGTGCTCCCTAGATGTGCCTCACATATTATCATTGGCCAACAGCTTTGAAAAAGCCACAATGCTGTACGACCAAAAATGATGCAGATATAAAATACGAGTAACATGCCATACATGGCTAGGAATAGGGCTTTGGGTACCACCACATCACCGTATTTGTCTCTCATAGCCTTCTCTCCTCTCCCTCTCATTCTCTTCACTTCCTAATCTCCACTAACCATGCCCTACCTCTTCAAACATTCCGCCGTAGGGACCACAGCCCACTACATCAAGCACCGCAGCTTCGACTTCTCCCGCAGTCCCAGCAAACTCATATCAGAAACTTCTTCGGCCGATGGCGTCCCTTTCCCTCCTACTGCCGATGATGCCATTAACGCAGAGCTCAAGCAAGACCATTCCAGCCTCGTCGACTGGAGCGGCCCGGATGATCCGTCCAACCCCCAAAACTGGCCAAGGAGCCACAAAATCCTCATGACCGTCGTCATCTGCTTGTACACATTCGCCGTGTACGTGGGATCCTCGATATACTCCTCTTCAGAGACAGGCGTGGTCCAGACATTTGGCGTCAGTCACGTCGAGGGGTCATTAGGATTGGCGCTATATGTCTTGGGCTACGGAGTAGGATGTCTCTTGTTCTCGCCGCTGTCGGAGATACCTGCCGTGGGACGAAATCCCCCGTACGCAATTTCGGGATTTCTATTCGTTGTCCTGTGCATACCGACTGCACTGGTAAACAACTATCCAGGCCTCATGGTTCTCAGGTTCTTACTGGGTTTCATGTCGAGCCCGTGCCTAGCTACTGCAGGTGCTTCGCTCGCAGACATATGGACACTGGCCGAGTTTCCCTTCGCTGTCGCGCTGTGGGCTGCAGTTGCATCCTTTGGTCCGGCTCTGGGACCTACGATTTCCTCATACGCCGTGAAGCACCTTGGATGGCGATTTTCAAGCTGGGAACTAATGATCATCTCGGGACCGTTGTACCTGCTGATGCTAACAACAATGCCGGAGAGTGCTGGGCCGACGATTCTATACTACAAAGCGAAGCGTCTGCGGGAAGAGACGGGGAACCCGAGTATCATGTCGGACGCGGAACACAAGCAGAAGAACCTGCACGCGAGCACGCTGCTGTACGAGGCGTTTATCAAGCCGTGGGAGATCAACGCGCTGGACCCCGCCATTCTATTCACGACCGTGTACATGGGGCTTTGTTACGGAATTTACTACTCTTTCTTCGAGGTAAGCCAGCATGGCTCGATTCCCAAACTTCCACCTCCGGAGGCCTGGAATAACTAATATCTTTTTTCCAGTGCCTCCCACTCATCTACCCCGTCTTTTACCACTTCAGCGCCGAATCGACCGGCCTTATCTTCCTCGCCATTGTGCCCGCTTGCTTCCTAGGCTTCGCAATCCAAGCCGTATACCTAAAGTTCAGAGTCTTCCCGCGCCTTACCGACGGCACGTTTGGTGAACTAGAAAACCACCTCATCCCCGGCATGGTGGCAAGCCCGTTCATCGTCATTGGCCTCTTCATCATCGCGTGGACGGCGCGCCCGAGCGTGCACTGGATGGCGCCCACGGTAGGTCTGGCTATTGTCCTCATCGGCACATACTTTATCGTCCAGTCCATCTTCCTGTACATTCCCAACATCTACCCTCGGTATGCGGCGAGTATTTTCGCTGCAAATTGTCTGGCGCGCGCGTCGCTTGCTTTTGCTGCTGTTCTGTTTGCGCGCCCCATGTTTGAGCGCCTCGGCGTTGCTGGGGGTGTGAGTCTGTTGGCGGGCTTGACGGCCGTGTGTACGGTCGGTATGGTTGCGTTGTTTTGGTTTGGAAAGCGGTTGAGGGAGCGGAGTAGGTTTGCTGTCGCTTAGGGTGGGTGGGTACGGGAGTAGTAGGACGGCTTGAAGGCATGGAGTGATACAGCGGGGGCTGTCGTTAAGAACAACATTCTCTTGTGTTGAGCTGTTTCGAACCCGACATTGCATGGTGGTAACGATGGATACTTTTGGCGCTACTAGACGGTGTCTCAATTAGATAAATAGATAGATAGATATATTGGGGTTTCACACACTTTATTACTTTCCTCGTTTGATAGGGACTCATAAAGAATTATAGCGATCATATCCTTTTAATCTAGCATTACATTCAGTAGGAAAATAACCCGACTCTCCATTTCATCTTATCATCCCAAGTCTGCTTAGGTGGTCGTAGAGATTCTTCAAGGCGGATAACATATTTCATCCTAAAACAACGAAAACTTCACATCATCAGCACGCAGCCAGCGAATCAATCATAACGTTGAAAATGTCATTTGCATTGGTATTTCTTCCTGCGATACTCCCATACTCCGCTCCCTACACGCCCCACGTATCACCCTTTTCTTCCCCCTAATCCCGCTTCGCTTCGCGTCTGTCCGTCCTTCCACCGCACCCCTACTACGCACCACACAAACGCCCGGAAACCCAAGTCCCCTCCCCTGATTCCCAATTACTCAAGAAAAGAGAAGCGCACATTTATACTACTTTATGTACAATGGTTGGATTACTACGTCCCCATGGCCAAAAAAGCAAGTAAGTAAAGCAAGCAAGCAAGCGGTCTTGCTTTGGTGTGGAAAAACCGACAAGACTGGACGAGGCTTGATCGGTAGCAAAGGCAGGCCGCTCGCTCCAGCACTATCGTCGTTTGTCTAAAATCCCAATCCGTTTAGACGAGGGATGGGAAAAAAAGAGAAAGAACAGGGAAAAAAAGAAAATGTTGTGTGTAATGTGTAACGTGTGTGTGATCGTGTTCGTGAAGAGGAAGTCAAGGTTGATTCGCCCCCCGCCCCGCCCCATGAAACGAACGACTAGAAATTAAGTATATCAGAAAAAACCCCGGGTGAATGCTTCGAAGAACGTGGTAGTTGTGTTCGTGAAAGAAAAAATCGCAATGGCAATGAAGAAGTCGCAATTACGAAGTTTTGTACATCGAAAGGAAGGAAGAAAAGAGGAGTCGAAGGCGCTTCGCGGGGAGCTTCGAGAGACTTGGAGAGGCGTGTAAGAGGAATGCTACGTCGATGGATAGGCGGTGAGGAGCCGGAGCAAGTAATGTCGTGGATGGACCATTGTCGAATGTACTTGTTAGATCTCCGAAAGTAACTGTCCTCTTGACAATCACAGTATCCGTAAATGGCCTCCGTAGATAGTGCAGCCCCCCTCATTCAAAGTGGTTCATGCTCTTACTTTGCACCCAGAGCTCGGCCAGCCCTACATGGCGTTCGCACCCGGGTACCTGCTCTGGTTGGTAAGACCCGGTCCTTGCCCCATCATTGTTGCCGGGGGTGGTGGGCCGATCGCACCACCTCGTCCTCCCCTACCCCGCCCTCTACCTCTACCCCCCCTCATGGCGCCCGGAATCGCGAAATCAGGATTAGCCGCATTGGCCTGCAGAATCGCGTCTTCCTGTCTCACTGGTCGCCTGCCATTATAGGGAGCAAATTGTCCGGCTGGTGCACCCAATTCAGGTATCCAGTTTGGGTTCACGGGGCGCTGGGAGACGGATGTAAAATGCGATGCTTCAGAGACTGCTGGAGAGCGGGAACCCTCGGGTAGCTCATCGTAAGAGGCAGTGCGTGGGAGGTTGGGATCGCTTGAGTTGGGCGCAGCGAGGAGGTTGGGGTTAGATGAGGAGAAGCCGCCTGGCATGAGCGAAGCAGGCATTATCGGGGGGGCATTGACTCGCGCGGGTTCCGCAAATCTAGGGTCTACGTCCTCGTAGTAATCAGAGCTGCGGTCCATGCCTTTTGGTGCAGGTGCGCCGACTTGTGACAATTGAGCTGGAAGCTCGACGGGCGAATCTGCAATTGGAGAAAGGCCGCGGCTGCTGTTGTCCAACGTAGAAAGTGTCTGGTCAGATGGCATCTTCTGGCCGTTCCAGCCCGCGCGTACTGGGACATAGGACTGCTGCGGTTGTTGTTGTTGCGGCTGCAGGTTTTGGTTTGGCAATTCACTATCAAACGTTAGTTATAGACTCTGTAACATTGGTGGGTAAATCTTACTTTGTCGAATACTCGCTGCTAGGACTCATCACACCGTCACTTGGCCGCCTTTGAGGTGCACCTGCAGGGAAGCCGCCCTGCTGAAGCGCCAACATGCCTGCAACATCGCCATCGCTCTCCCTAAGCCCGTAGTTTGTCGGTGGTGTGCCAGTGCGGTTATCCATCTCAATGGCGTGCCCGATTGGCATCGGCCCAGGTGGCGGTGGTCCCCTGTTGCCATAGGGCGAGGCCTCACGCGGTGGTGGCCCTTGGTTGTAGTATTGGTTGTTATTATTGTATCCAGGGGGAGGAGCTCCTCGACCCATAGGCGGGCCTTGCATTGGTGGGCCTTGCATTGGCACACCCTGCGGTGGACGGCCGCCCCGACCATTTCCACTCCATCCTGGTGGTGGTGGACCTCGCATACCACCTCTTGGGCCATATCCTCCTCCTCTCGGTCCTCCGCGCTGTGGAGGCCCGCCTCGTCCCCGATATGGGCCTCCTCTACCACGTGGGGCCCCATTCATCATGTAGGCATCGTTTGGCATGGGTGGAAGTGGGTTACCATACTGATCAACAGGCTGTCGACGTCCTGGAGGACCCCGCATTGGCGGTGCCATGATATCCGGCCTATTCTCTCCAGCACTGCTGACTGTCTTGAGCGAGGGGTTGCGTTGATTAAGGGGCGTCATATCATCAGGTTGCGATGACTTTTGAGAATCGAAAAAGGCATTGTCGTGTCCTTTGGTTCCAGACATGACTGTATCGCCAGACAGGGGAGGCGGCGACTCGGCCTTGGGGAACTCGGTGGTGACGGTAGCCTCGTTGGCGCGGTTGGCGTAGTAGGTCTGGCCGTTCATCTCGTCGTTCTCTGCGATGCGCCTCTTCCTCGCCTTGCGGCTGACCAGGGTCCGCCTCATGGCACATGTTACGATGCCACTGGCTACGATGATGATGGTGGCGGCCAGCACGATCCAGCCTCCCCAAGCCACGTGGGGCACAAACAGTAGAATGTCGACGAGGAAGGCGAGCAGCGTGACCAAGAGGGTGGGGAAGGTGAATATTAGAAGCGCGAGAAGGTAGCGCGGCGAATGGGCTGGCGAGTGGAAATGCGCAGCGACAGCCAATCCAAAGCATATCAGCGTCATGAGGGCGGCGACGGGGTGGACGATGAGGATCGAGGACAGGGCATGTCGCGAGGCTGCGGGCAGCGAGAAACCAGAGGGCGAAGCTTCGCCAAACAACTTCTCCGTGTTGTAGCCGATCATGGGCCCGGCGCACTTTCCATTGTTGCAGTAGCCCAGGACGCCAAAGTCGATGCCGCGATAGGTAGCGAGGGGAATGCTCTTGATGATGGGCGACGAGAGGGTCGAGAGCAGGAGCAGCACGAAGGCGACGAAGAATAGAATGGATAAGGGGGTGGCCGGCCGGAGCATGATGATGGCGAAGAATAGGGGAGTCTGCTACGAGGATCCAGCTCGCCAGAGGCCGGCTCTCGAGACTCGGTGAGGTGTGGTGTTGAGCGAGAGAGGGTCGGTGTACCCAGGCCTGCAAGTGCGGCCTTGGGGGAGGAAGTTGAGCGCACACAGACGGGGGAGCGTGGGCGCAGCAGGTGGTGTAGAGTGGGTTAGGCGCGGTGGGCCAATAGTGAAACGAGTGACGGTTGGGGTTGGGGTTGGGGTTGTACAGAGGATGCTTGGTATAGCATTGGGGGAGGCGGCGACCGTGTGCGCTGAATGGAATGTGAAGGAGAGACGGAAATGGCGCCCAGCTCGAGAGGGTTGGCAATGGCAGTGTTGCGGGGAAGCGTGGGCGTGGGCGTGGGCGGGCGGTGGATGGTCGTGGTCGTGGTCGCGCGGTCGCTCGAGAACCACAGGAGGCGGACAGCAGCCAATGGCAGGGGGTGGAGGCTGGAGCAGGCGTTGAATGATTGATGAAATCCATGCCTCCTGCTAGGTAATGTCTAGGTCATAGAGGCAATAATAATCATACACTACTACTACGATTGTACGTAGAATCTTGCTCGCCTCTCGATCAAGCAGGCTTTGTTGCCCCCCCTCCCCCTCTCGTGGATGGCTGGCTGCCCTTTGTTCGCAACCCCATTGTCTCTCTCTCGCCATGTCCTCGAGTCTCACTCCGGCCTCATTTCGCACCCGTCACACAAGCCGTCTGCGCAGAAGCGACTAAGCCAGACTAGCACTGCCTCTGAGTGGCGAGACAGGGGGGCATGCAGATTGCCATCGGAAGCTCGCAATCAAAACACTCTCTCTGTTCCCCGTCACCATGCTTTTTCTGCATCAAACGTTGGTGCTCAAACACGCAGAGCCTCGTCTGCCTGAATCCACGCGAGCAAAAGAGTATAGTCGGGTCCCTTGGAACAAGTGTCTGCAACGTCGCGCTCAATTCTTCTTCATGGCCTCGCCCAGCCTTTGGTGTGCCGCATCTGCAATCAGGCCCAAAGATAGCGCCTCCCCTATCTCTCCACGGCAAAATCCCCCAATCCGTCAGCCACCAACAATAGCATCGCCTTGTATCGCTTCCAAATTGCCCTATATACTATATATTCTTATCCTTTTCTATAGAGTATCCTTGTCCTGCCTCCCCACAAGTCATCAGCGACACTCCGAGTCCTACATTAGTGTTTCAAAAATTGTGGGCACTCGATGTTGGATCATCCCAATCTCATCGTTTGTTGAGTACATGTGTGAAAGCTTGTATTGTACATGACCACCAAGGGGTAGCTTAGGAGTGTGCCCAAGTCCAATATCAGTGTTCGTGCAATGGTTAAACTTCACTTTACAGCTCATTCACAAATCATCCACGTCAAGTCCTTATTTGCTTGATTCGTTCTCCCCACAAGTCGTCAACGAAGGGGATAGCTTGGGGGTTCGACTGGGGAGTAGCTGGAGGGACAGTTCTAGGGAATCCAAGTCCAACAATGTTAGTAGACTGTGGAAACTTCACATCATAAGTTACAACTCATTCACGAGTTATCAACGTCAAGTTTTTATTTGCTTGATTCGTTCTGATTTGGTGTTCATATGATTGAGATGCTCCAGATCCCTTGCAGCCTCCCCACAAGTCATCAACGCCTAGTTTTGGGAATCCGAGTCCTGCACCGATGCTCATAGAATCATTCCAACTTCATATGCTAATCTACCTCTCTCCAGCCATCACACTTACTGGCCAGCAATGGCGTACGCCCTGCGGCGGTCACGCTCGTCAGCAATCGAGAGCTTGACACCCTTACCCTTGGGCAGCGAGATCCATGGCTTCTCCTTTCCGATGACGCTGCATGTACGTTAGTAAAGACACTACCAAATCAAAAAAAAAAAGTCCAACTTACATGACGTTGGTCTCACGAGTGGTGAACTCGTTGTCAACGGCGTCCTTCAAGTGGACAATGTTGAAGCCTCCGTCGTGGCGCTCACGATGGCTGATGACACCAACACGACCCATGTTACGACCACCGGTGACCATGACAATGACACCAGTATCGAACGTGATGAAGTCGGAGATCTTGCCAGTGCTGAGGTCGATCTTGACAGTGTCGTTGACCTTGATGGACGGGTCGGGGTAGCGGATTCTACACGTTGTTTAGCATCATTTCATGACATAGCCAGACCCTGGTCGTATGCCTGGTGAAAAAGGTTTCCCTCAATCACCTAGCCCACACTCTGGTCAACGGCTGATGGAGCGGGAACTTACGTTCGCGCATCGTGCGTAACCAAGTAGGGAATGCCGCCCTTGCCGAGCTGGACACGCTTGACCTTGCCAAGCTTGTATTGTGCCTCCTCATCAGTTATCCTGTGGACGGTGAAGCGGCCCTTGGTGTCGTAGATGAGGCGGAAGTTCTCGCCAGTCTTCTCGATCGAGATGACGTCCATCAAACCAGAGGGGAACGTCGAGTCGGTGCGGACCTTGCCGTCAACCTTGACGAGGCGCTGCATGAGGATGGCGTTGACCTCGCGGGCGTTGAGCGCATACTTGAGGCGGTTACGCAGGAAGATGACGAGAGGCAGCGAGTCGCGGAGCTTGTGAGGACCGGGGGAGGCCTTGGGTGCGTAGGCACCTGAGAAATGTCAGTCCTGCTTCTTTTCGTTGTTTCGAGCGACTGCAGTCGCAGGAGTCAGCATACCGGACAGCTTGTCCAAAAGCCAGTGCGAGGGCGCGCTGAGGCGCTTCTGGTGCTTCTTTGGTCCACGGCCCATTTTGACTGTTTTGTGAGGTTAGTCGTCGAAGGTTGTCGGAGTCCTGGCGAGTGTTCAGAATCGGTGGTCGAATATTGACATCTGCGCTGTGCGAAGCGAGGCCTTGGCGCGCTAACCCCGTAAATAAAAAATCGACCATCGCGAGCATCCTCACATGACTTCGGGAGTGCACCAACAGCAAGTAGGCTAATAAAAATCTTTAGTGGTCTTTACAATTTTTCATTAGTGATGTAAATACCTCAAGTACCGTCAGACGTCTTATGGCAAAGAAACCTACACTTTCACTTAGCAACGAATAGATATGTCAATTTGGCAACATATATGCACGAGACACATTCCTCGTATAGTGAACGGTATTTGATTTTTGGTATCTTTAATGTCTATTGAAACCTTTTGGACGCCAATCTGTGTCAAACCTATGCATATCCCTTCAGCACCGCTGCCTCTGCGTTCAAAATCGACGACCCAGCAGCTCCAATGACAGCTACGATGGATTAGCTCAGTCTTCCGTTTCCTGAATGTAGTGCACTTACTGTTGTGACTGAGCGCAACAAACTTGATGTCAAACATGCCCGCCTCATCCTCTCGTATCCGTCCCACACTAACAGCATACCCCCGATCCGTCTCCCTATCCAACCTCGGCTGCGGCCGATCTGGCTCCTCCATAACCACAATCGCATTCTTGGGCGCAGACGGACAACCCAGCTTCTGCGCATCAGACACATACTCGCGCATGGCCTGCTTGACCTCTTCCGCACTTGGCGCCGGACGGCGTTGGAAGCGCAGCGACACGCATGCTGTATGTCCGTCTAGCACAGGGACGCGGTTGCACGCTGCAGATACCTTCATGGGCTGGTCGACGAAGCCTGTAACATCGTCGTTGACGCTGCCGAGAATCTTGGACGCTTCCGTCTCCAGCTTGTCTTCTTCGCCGGATATGAAGGGGACGACGTTGTCGATGATGTCCATGCTGCTTACGCCTGGGTAGCCGGCACCAGAGACGGCCTGCATGGTGACAACGGATACTTGGTCTACCGGGCCGAACTTCTCTTGTAGGGCTGCGAAAGGGATGACGATGCCAATGACGGCGCAGTTCGAGTTGCAGACAAGGAAACCCTTTTCCAGTTTATGGTGTGCCCGCTGATGCTTGATCACGTCCAGGTGGGGGAGGTTGACGGTGGGAACGACGAGCGGCACAAGAGGGTCGCGACGGTAGTTCTTTGCGTTGGAGAAGACGGCGAGATTGGACTTGAGGAAGGACATTTCTGTGTCATGGTTAGCACGATGCGCATCCTCTTACTCGGTTTGCATACCAACGTCTCCTGCAACATCGCTGTCCAGGCCAGAGAAGATCAAATCGCACTCCTTAAACTCTTCAGGCACACACTTCTTCACCACCAAGTCTCCAATGCGCTCCGTGAACGGCAGTGCCTGTTTCCACCGAACAGCATCCTTGTATTTCTTGCCGGCTGAGCGCTCAGAAGCTCCGACGGCGTGTAGCTCAAAGTGCGGGTGCAGCGCAAGCAAGAGGATGAAGCGCTGACCCACTGAGCCCGTCGCACCAAGCACACCTGCAATTGAGTGAGTTAATTGCTCAACCTCTAGAGCACCCATACGCACCGCACTTCTTCTTAGGGAATTCCCGTTTAGGCGACGTAAAGTGTTCAGCGTCCATCGTTGTGGTTACAGACATGAGTCAATGGAAGATCCCAAAGCTTTATGACGCGGGTGGGGTTGGAAAACGCGACACCACCGATCACGGAGGTCCGAACATCTCAGCCCATGACACATGATCCAACATCAGGAGACCCCGACTTTTCGGCGTCGCATAGCAAGGTTAGGGCCATATTAAAATGGAGTGATGATTGATGCCGTCTATATATGCTCCCCCGCAGATGCAGCGTAGAATGTCAAACAGCCGCCCAATGCAAGTTTGTTAAGAAATAAAGAACCAATGCCTATCGTGCCATGCAGACCTACTCCAGCGCATCCATGATTTTCCCTGGGTTCATGAGCCAATGCGGATCCAAAGCGCTTTTGATGCTTCTCATCACGTTGATCGTATCTATTCCAAGCTCCTTTTGGAGAGACGCCTTCTTTCCCAAGCCTATACCATGCTCGCCGGTGCAAGTACCCTCCATCTCAAGTGCGCGGTCGACCATGTCATGGACACACTTTTCAACAGCCGCCCGCTCTTTTGGGTCTTTGCTGTTATACATGATGCTTTCGTGAAAGTTGCCGTCTCCAATGTGACCTAGTATGCTTGCAAAGAGACCCAGATCGTCCATTTCTTTCTTGGAGATTTCTGTGGTCGAGTTAATACACCCCGGCATAGAGACTAGTCGGACCATTTCGTACCTATGATATCCGGGAGCCTAGAAATCGGAACAGCTACGTCTGTAGACCATACCTCATCACCCTCACGACGGAGCGCTAGCATGCTCCAAAGAGACTCTTTACGCGCTGACCAGAGAGTCTTTTGCTCTTCAGCATTGACGGCAAACTCAAAGTCCCCACTCTTATGTGCCCTAGCTATAGATTTTACCAGCTCGATGTTTTCCTGTACCTGTCATGCAGTCAGTTCCATTCCGGGTAATTGTATGACACACAGGGCTGAACCTACCCCTGCCTTTGTTCCCGAGAATCTGTTTGAGGTTATTAGCTTGTGCGCTTGGTAGTGCAACATGTTTGTGTAACTCACTTGAAGAACATAGTTGGCAATTCTTTCCATTGCTTAGTTGTTGACCCGGCCTTGTTGATGACACCCATCTGTACATCGTCCATGATCTCCATTGCAGCTACGGGCACACCTGCGCGCAGGACTTTGGATGCTGCCGCTGCTGCATCACGGATTGTGGGGAATGTTACGACCGCAACACTGGTTTCCTGTGGAACAACAGCCAGCTTCAAAGTAATTTCAGTCACTATACCTAGTGTTCCTTCTGAGCCAATGAACAAGTTGGTCAAATTGTATCCGGCTGAAGACTTCCTGCGTCAAGGTTAGGAATACGTACGATGCAAAAAGGATAGGGTCTAGTCTAGCATACCGCGGTCGACGTCGTGTCTTGATCACTGTGCCATCTGCGAGGACCACAGTGAGATTGATAACCCAATCTTTCATGGTTCCGTATCGAACAGCGTTGGTTCCGCTGTCAATTTGTTATTCGTCATCCCAGATATTGCTCAAGTACAGCTCTCTTACCTGCAGCTTGTTCCGACCATGCCTCCAATTCTAGCCTGACACGTTGGTTAACATCGGCTCGGGATGCCCCTTTGGGGATGCCGAAGCAAGGTTGGGGAAACTCAAAAGCGCTTACCGACGGGCCAGGATCGACAGGGAAAAAAAGGCCAGAGTCCTTGATCTGGTCGTTGAGGCTCATCCAGGGAACTGAGGGCTGAACGACAACATCCATACTACGAAGTCCACGTTAGTCCTGTTGACTCCAACCTCAAACGGTCATAGTTGCTGCTTACTCGTCTGCGTGTAGTGCAATGATTTGGTCCATGAAGGTGAAATCGATGCTCATACCACCGTATGGAGCGGCGAAATTGGCTTCCAGACTCGATCCTCCAGAATAAGGAACTGCACCAGATCAGCAAGAAGACCATAGTGTACCTTCGCGAACATACTCATGGGTATCTTGTACTTGTAACAGAGCTTTGCGATCTGAGAGACTTCATCTGTCGATTTTGGATACGCTACTGCCACTGGCAGCTGCTCGATGTTGATGGAAGACCATTCCGAGTACCCGTGCCTGAGTAGATCCTCGTCATCTGTACTAATCGCATCTTCGCCCAACGTCTCCCTTAACTCTCCGATGGCCTACGACTAGTATTAGCATACGAATGATGATTCAAGTACGAATGAGAACTTGCCTTTTGCATCTCTCTCTTGGACGCATATTGAGGACCCGAGGATTTAAGCCATGACAGCTGAAGCCGGTGAGGATCGTCGTTGGCACCGTAGAAATAAGTCGTCGTGCCAGTCACAGCCGAGAATAGCAGCACCCTACCAGAGTTCCAGAAAGGTCTCTGGATGTGTTTCGGTTTGAAAGTTTGCTCGGCTCCCGTTTGCGCTCGGGACCCACCCCGCTTGAGTAGAGGCGAGGCAAGTTGCCTCAATCGAGCTGCTGGCTGGCGGAACATAATGAAGTCGGACAGAAAGAAAGTGAGCGACGGTAGACCGTTGAGTTGCGTGATTGAACTAAAATGCAGAACCCACTTCGGATGGCCATGGGTCACGCCGCGAATTGTAAGCTAGAGTGATAGAAGAATAGACAGGAACATAGCTGCAGGGCTGGATGCGCTATGTTAGTGGAGTTAGAACATGGACGGTACAGAGCGGGGAGAGCTATTTGAGTTAAACGCAGTTGGCGCAACTTTCCTGAATGGGTGTCGCTTCGAGCTTTGATGGCCAGCGCACAGGCAAACACGCAACAAAGCATCTGAAAAGTCGCGGGATGGACCAGTGGCAACGTGGGAGGCTGATTAGATTCCGATATTCAGTATCAAATTTCTTCGGCTCACGCAACATCAGGATGGCATGCATGATCAGCTGCAAGGGGGCTTGAGCATGAAGCATGGTAATTGCGGGGAAGACCAGGGCAACGACTAGTAGAGATGTGCTGTCGAGACGCATCGTGGCGACAGGTGACGCTGAATGACATTCCGAATGATCTCAGTCGCGTGACAGGGCGTTTCCAACGGCCACAGACGAGCACCGAAGCTATGGCCCTGGATCACTCGCGTGCTGTGCTGCTGCAACCTGAACTTCCTTTTCTATAAAGCCCAGTCTGGGGACAGGCGAGGCGTCTGCCAGGGACCGCGCAGTAGCCTTCGGGTTTAGATAGCCGTTGCCCGTGGCTTCGAAGCTCTAGCGAAGCCCGACAAAGATACTTCCTGCGATGGAGCTGAGCGGCAAGTGACCTCGCCGACGTCTGTGATACGATTACCCTCACAAAACTCACTCCTTGTTTGTGCAGCACAGCACTGCTGGCTGACAATGTGCAGGTGGGGGACAAGCTCCGCATGGATGTTGGGCCATCTCATCCCACGCTCGCTGCTGAAAGCAACCTAGAGGCTCTCGTTAGTCGGTGAAGGAAGAGAACAGACGCCCAGACTCGGACAATTGCCGCAGGGACGGTGAGCGGCAACCCGAGGCGCGGAGTGAGCCTTGACAACGGTGTCGTTCGAATTGGCTGAGGGAGTGTAGAGCGTGGAGGAGACCATGGAGCCGCTTCCAAAAAAGCAATGAAGCGTGCAATAAAAAGCCGCCAATTAGGTAGCAAAGGGAGCCAGGGACTGTACAACCCCCGCAATGCTTCCCAGAGAACGGCCATATTGCGCGTCCCGAATGCACCGTCGGTATAGGCTGACGTAAATCAAGTGTAAGGGTGCAACAAGAGTCTGTCAGACGTGCGGTGAGTTCGTGGTCGGTGGTGTGCACTCCAATGCGGAAGCGTAGTACCGGTAATCCCGGCGCCTCATCGGTTGTCAGGGCAGCGGTAACGCAAACACTTCGGCGCATGGTCGAACTCACTCCACGAAGATAGTCCGGCACCACTCCGAATACGAATACCTTGCCTCAACCGACCGAGCAGTCATAATGGACATTGGCACAGCACTATCATCGGAAGTGACGAGGATCATTGAGTGTCCATACCCAGCCTCTCTTGCGGTGAGTGGCCCCTTCTCCGCAACTGTACCCCAGCTTTTGATGCAAGTCTGTGTCGTACATACTACTGTAGTAGAACACATGACTTGATGCATATGTAGGTAAAGAGTGCTGACGCGAGAGTCCGTAGGGCTTGGCCGATCTACTGGCTCGCGCCGACATTTCGACCATTCGAGCATGCATCCACAGCCGGCCACCATGTGCGGTGAGCAAGCTGGCAACAATTGTTTGCGAAGCTTTACCACTCTGGGCTTACGCGTTGCGTGTCTTGCATGCCCTGAGTATGTAATCTTCTGCCTTACAAGGCGGCGCAATCAACTGATCCTGCGATTAGGTCATGCCTCAGAATTCCGGCATGAACTATTGCTTCGAAATCCCGGGCTTCTCAATGCTCTGCTGACCCAAGCAAACTCTTCGCACCAGGACTTCAAGGATGTAAGTACAGGGTCTGACGGTGTAGATTAACGCTCACATAGTACAGTATACCGAGCTATGTGTGCTCCTACTTTCACGGCCCCTTCCGGAGTCAATCCCATTACCGGCTGCCGCACAGTCATTCTTCCTCCATGTCTTTGAGAAGGCAATACAAACCCCACATGTTGACACCCTGAAGTCGGTATATAGTATGTTGAACGGAGCATGTCGGCAAATTCTCTCCCATCTTCCCCTCGACACAAGACAACAGTTCGACACCGAACTATGTCAAATTTTATACTCGGAGAACGCCGCACGAGACTCCATGCTGTTGCTATGGTGTTTCGGTATAGTTCTTCTTGTAGAGCATTCTGACTCTGGCCCTGAGCCGTCAAAAACTACCGAAACCATGGAAAGACAATGGAAGACATCCTCGGGCAAAAAGCTATTTGGTTCGACAAAAAGCTCGTACAAGACAATTACACTAACATGTCTGAGTGTGATCTGGGCTCTAAAGGGCTCTGTTGGCGTGTCGGATGATGACGCTATTGAAGGCATACGTATTGCTTCAAGAACGTTACGGTTCGTGGATCAACATGTGAGAGAGAGCTGGCCCAGGTCTAGTTCCCTTGCAGGGAACACTGTCCAAAAGCTGTCGGAGAAGACCAAGCGAACAGCGATTAGTCAGCCTATTCTACTTGAGGCATTATCTTTTTACGCTACGATCGCAGGCCTGGAAACCCTTCAGTCGGAGACTGTGATGCAATACGAGCAATGCTTGGTGGAAGCGACGCAGTTCGCTGATCCAGACTGCCTTGGTGAGACTCTCGCCATGTCGCTCCCAGCTTTCGCTCCACGAATTCAAGAGAGTACCATTCGGGCGCTGCTCGTTGATATACTTGAAGCATGTGTCTCACCGCCTTCCTCACACGAGTTGACCAACCTCGTCATTCTGGTCGATGAGCTTAAGACTGGAGTTTCTACCTCCGAGCCGCTACGAACCAAGATATTAGTCGCGCTATCCTCGGACACCTTACAAAAGAAGTCGTGGCGTTTTATACAGGCTGGCATAAAGAACGAAGGTGCTAGCTGCCGTACATATGCTGTGTCACTACATGCGAAGCTGACATCGGCCACAACTGCTTTGTTATTGACGACAGCTCTTGGAACTCAAATAGAGGAGCCAGCATTACCTCATACCCTTGCCCTTGCGCTGATAAAAAAACTTGACCAGTATCCATCCGTCACCCACAAGTGTTCTCACTATTTGGAGACGGCAGACTGTCCTACCATATCCCTTTTCCAGCAGGGATCCACGCCGCATACCGGCCAGCACCTACAGGACTGGAGACATCGTCTTAGGTCGGAACTCCAGAGCCAGAGCTTCTATCAACGTGACTCAATTATTCGTTCTGTCGCGCAGATTTGCCAAGATCTCGAAACACGCTGCGACACTGTTGAGGAACCACTGCGAATGGAGCAGGAGAAATCGAAGGAGCTAGAGCAGCGGGTGGCTGCATTGCTTGAACAGATCTCGTCCCTTGAATCGCAGGCAGCTGACGACAGATTCCACCTAGATGGCTTAGAGGACGAAAAACTCAGCATAGCCGATGAAAACGACAAGGTCACCGCGCAGCTAGAAGCGCTGAAGGCTGATTTTGCAGAAGCGAATGAACGAGCGGATAAGATGCTGCGTACGACTAAGGAGAACTTCAATACTAAGGAACTAGAGTATCGGTCAACGATGCTCCGTCACGAAGAGAGCCTTGGCGCTAGAGATAGGGAATTGGATGAGCTGAAAGCTACGCTCAGCCAGCTTGAGGAAGCGCGAGAGCAGCAAGAGGAAGCCCACTACAACCTTAACGAGCAACAAGAGCACCTGCGGAGTCTGCTTAGCGACACTGAACAGAAATTGGCAGACGAGCGTGAAATTACCTCTAGACAGGTTGAAGAGGTCGCTCGACTCAAGAATCGAGAAAGCGATCTTGAGAACCGATTAGGGGTCGCAGAAACGGAGCTCGAGGTCATCAGCGGGCGTTTAGACGACCTACAAGTCACTCACCTGGAGCTCATACATTCTTCCGAAGAGGCATTAAGGGAGCTGAAGGTCAAATATGATAACTCCACGGAAGCTGCTTCCATAAAAGCCGAAGAAGAGCGCAATGAACTCAGTGGCCAGCTTCAAAGCGCCCTAAAGAACAACCGGCAGGCCAAGGATGCATACGACGAGACGCGCAAGGACCTCCAGCTTTTGCAGACTTCTATTCCGCCTCTAAAGAACAGAATTCAAGAACTCACAGACCGATGTTCAGAACAAGAAGTAGAGTTAGATGAGCTGCGGACCGTAAGGAAGAACGTGCTGGCATCGATGGGCCTGGACCTTGCAACCCAGAACCCGTTGGTAATACGGTCAGCATCTCGTTCGCACACGGAGGCCAATGACTCTAACCCGCGAGCGTCGCGAGAACATCGACGTCGCGAGTCGGCAAACAATACACAAGCCATTGTGACGAAGGTCACAAGTGATACCAATGGCAGCCCGCACACCGCAACAGAAGATATGGCGAACACGACTTTCGCCTCATCCGACCCTTACTCCTCACAAAGTGGTGGCTCACATCACAAGCGTCCTAAGCCACGCCCGTCGTTCAAAGTGCCTGCGATGCACACTCCCTACACCCAGAAACCGGCACTAATTTCGAGACCTGCGTCAACAAAACCGTCGCCGAGGAAGCGTTCGGCTTTGGGGCAGATGTCACCAAATCGTCGGCATACGACTGTTGGTTTTGCCATATCAGATAATGAAGACGAGCATCAATCCACGAATTCACACTTGATGAAGAAGAGGCGAGGCAGCCTGCAGGATATGGAGCAAGCAGATTTTGACATGAATGACGTCCCGGCCGGCACACCACTCACGCCCGGGAATTTCACGGCGGGTACTGGAAGGGTATCAGATGAAGACTATGGTTCCATGACTGATCTATGAGATACGTAAGTGTTCGGCATGGATTGCGATGAGTATGCAAGGTAGAAGGTTAGAAGCAGTCTGCGTATATATCTCTTTTCGATACGCCATGGGTATTCGGATTGCGATATACAGGAATTTTGACAGTTTCGAGATACCAAACGTTCTATGTTAATGCGCAGTCTCATTCTTACCTTTACCTTGCATCAGTATATTCCATAATTTACATCTACCTCTCTTGTTACCTTCTCCTCTTGTCGTCGTCGTCTATCATCTACACACGTGGCTAGACACCCTCTCATGCGCATTCCCAACGACTCTCACGCTTATTTCTCAAGATCTAGAGTTGCAGCCAACAGACACGCACTGACCTTGCAGGCTGAGTCAAGGAAGTCTCATAATTTGGTCTTAGACATCTCTCTACAAGTAATTGTTTGCGACCTCTCATCGTGGCTTCCTCACTTGGTCTCCAACCCCACCCACTCTCTTATAATCTACGACCCGAGCTCTCATTTGCGCTTCCGTCAAGAAGCTCAATTATCCAAATACGATCGTCAAACTCGCCTTTGGCCATCGCGTAAAGGTGGCTGCACCTGCAGTGAGTCGTTCCTGCCTCGTCAGGGCTTCGGCGCAAACGCTTGTTCGCTTCTCGACTTCGAGCAAACAAATACACAACCATCGGTCGAACCCATTCCTCTCTAACCACAGATCATCAAGCATTCGCTTACAGAACTTGCCGTCAAGCCAAGGTGTGCAGTTGGCTTTCACACCAGCCTTAGCTGCCGCTCCATATTGCCTTCTCGAAGTAGCAGTCACCTTCGATTGGGCGTCTCGTTGCCGCCTTCACCTTGATTCCTCCGTCGTTCCATCGAGCTGGCGTGAGCGCAAGCACGTCAACAAACAAGCATGGATCCAGCTCGGTATAACACAGGCTCTACCAACTCGACTCCATTTTTCCACAACACCGCACCCTCCCGCCTACACCAAGATCGGCACGCGTTTCCCCAAGCCCCAGACCAAACCGCCAAAGCATATAGTGAGCGCAGCTCCGAAACAAGTTCCGACAGTGGTTACAACATGAACCGTGGCAACAGCGGCTACCGGCGTGGTCGCGGTGGCCATCGTGGCCATCGTACAGGCTCAAACTCAGACAGTTCCAACGGATACAACCAGAATAGACCTATCCTCAGGCCCTCGCCCGCCTCCCAAGGCCATGATACGCCTCCTGAACAATCCACTCGAATTCCTGCCTGGTTGGACTCGCCGGGTTCTCCGGCTAAGCAACAATCATCCTTTACCATGAATGGCCATCAGATCAACGAAACTTACACCGAACGACCCGTTGACCTCGCCAGTGCATCACGGCACTCTAATCCACCTTCACCTGCACATGGAAACAACCAGCATCGCAATGGTCCAGGTGGCCAGCGCTCGCTACATAGACCGCTCACTAAAGACGGCGAAAAACACTGGGCTTACCAACAGGAGCGAAAGATCAAAATTATAGGCATGCCAAAGACGTTCTGGACTAAGGATGTTTATCTTGCCTTGTCACCATATGGGACTGTCGTGAGGATCGAAATTCAGCAAGGCGCTGTCGATAACAATGCGTATGTCACCTTCCGACCACCACCAAACGACCTTACGCATCAGCGTATTCGAGTTGGCACATTTATCGTGAATTTGGACGAGCTGAATCCATCCGTTACTACTATTGCAAGCCCATTGGACACTAAAAAGCAGTACTATGAGTTCAACATACTCTCCGCAAATTCCATCGACTTCGGCATCAAAGTTGCAGACATGTCCATGATTGCCATGCACACTGTGGAGTCGCATGGTGGGATACAGATGACTTTAAACTTGAAGCGCAAAGAGCTCGATATCCAGTTCCCTCTGAAATTCGGCAATCAAACGCGCAAGTTCAGATTTCGACTTCCGATTTCTTTACTCTCAAATATCTATAAAGTCTCCGACCCGAAAACCGGCCAAACCACTCTCATCATCCCATTCGATTCTTCGCCTCAATTCTTCATACAGAAGAACGAGAATGAGGAGATAGGCGGTCTAAAGCACACCAGCTTCTCTCGGAGGGACAAGATTTGGAACGATTGGGATACTTGGTTTCGCGAGACTGACATCGTAAGGAACGATTTGAAAGACCTCCCATTGATGGATCAAAAGGACAAGGCTATCATTGATATGGGTCGTTGGACTAGTTACCGGTTTTCTTTCGACGAGGCCACCTTCAACACGGCGAAGTTCAAAGATTTCAGCAATGCCCTCGCAGACTATGGTGTTGTAATCGAAGACCGTGACCAGTACTCTGTCAAAGAATGGATTGCGTCTCCACTGTGGAGTCTCTTACAAGATGAGATCTCTGGCACGCACCCGTACCTCGAGCCGCCCACGGAGTCCACGGAGTCTCAATTCAATCATCTAGTTGTAGGCCAGATTCATTTGAGTTTCCCAATCCGATATCAGCTCGAGGCATGCTTGTCGAATGGCTATCTCAAAGAACACAACATCACCCGAGAGTTCCTCGAAAGACTCCTTTCAATGGATCTTCGACACGCTATATATCTCCTCGAGAAGGTTTGTGACAAGCAACATACCTACTACAATCCGATGGACATCTTCGACATCCGCAGCAAGGATAGTCTCGAAAAGAAGATGCCAAATTATTGCATCCTCCAGCGCTCTGCAACTATCACACCGACCATGATCCACGTAGCTTCACCCATTATGGAAACCTCAAACCGAATAACTCGCAAATACGCGACAGATTCTGATCAATTTATACGCATCAAGTTCTCCGACGAGAGGAATGAAGGTGTCCTAAGGAACATGCCCAATGACAGGGCTGAAGCGGTGTTCGATCGTGTACGTCGAGCAATGAAGTACGGTATCGTGGTAGCTGGTCGCTTTTACGAGTTTCTGGCCTTCGGAAACTCGCAATTCCGTGAACATGGTGCATACTTTTACGCTCCAACTTCTTCCAAATCAGCAGACGACATTCGCATGTCTCTCGGTCGATTCGATCACATCAAGACTGTCGCAAAGTTTGGCGCTCGCCTCGGCCAGTGTTTCTCCACCACTCGTGCCATGTCAACTAACGTCAAGACGATAAAAATCCCGGACATCGAGCGTAACGGTTATAATTTCAGTGATGGTGTTGGCAAGATATCACTCTTTTTGGCCCAAATGGCTGCACAAGAGCTTGGACTGTCAAACCCTTTCGATGACCCACCACCATTGGTTCAGTTTCGACTCGGGGGATGCAAAGGCGTGCTTGCTCTTGACCCAACATTAACCGGAAGCGAAGTTCACATACGGCCTAGTCAGCAGAAATTCGAAGCTGAGTCCAAAGGTCTCGAGATCATTCGATCCTCAGCACTTGCAACTCCCTTCTTCAACCGGCAAATCATCATCGTACTCTCTAATCTTGGTGTACCCGACCACGTCTTCATACGAAAGCAGCAAGACATGGTCAACGACTATGAGCACGCCATGATTGACGAAGACATTGCCTTGGTGAAGCTGCGTAAGCATATCGACATGAACCAGACCACTCTCACGATGGCGGGCATGGTCCTCGATGGATTCATGAAGACCCGAGACCCTTTCATGATGTCTTTACTCAAGCTCTGGCGTGCTTACACCATCAAAAACCTGAAAGAGAAAGCTCGTATCGCCATCGACGACGGTGCTTTCGTGCTTGGTTGCGTCGACGAAACGGCCACCCTGAAAGGGCATATGGATGACCCACAATCGAGGCTCGATGCGACACGAGATGAGAAACTCGCGACTCTTCCAGAGATATTTCTCCAAGTTGATGATACCAACAAGAAAGGTCACTACAGAATCGTCGAGGGCATCTGCATCCTTGCACGTAACCCATCACTGCACCCAGGTGACATTCGTGTGGTTCGCGCAGTAGACGTACCTGCGCTTCACCATCTCAGGAACGTCGTCGTTCTTCCTCAAACAGGCGACCGGGATCTTGCTAATATGTGCTCTGGAGGCGATCTTGACGGCGACGACTATATGGTCTTGTGGGACAGCGACCTACTACCCGAGACTATTAACGTGCCACCCATGGACTTTACGCCGGAAAGGCCAATTGAGACTGACCAGCCCATCACCATTGCAGATGTTAGCGCATTCTTCGTGACGTATATGAAGAACGACTCTCTCGGCCAGATTGCGCACGCTCACTTGGCGCAAGCAGACTTCAACGCAGAAGGCGTGAGCAGTGATATCTGTAAGTTCTAATTTCTCGTGCTGTAATGCAGTGTATTGAGAGTATGGTAGGTCTCGATTTAGCCAAGTTACACTCGCAAGCTGTCGATTATCCAAAGAGCGGCATCCCAGCTGTGATGGATCGCGAGTTGAGACCATCCAAATGGCCCCACTTCATGGAGAAGAAGCACATCGCGGAGATCAGAATCTACAAGTCCAGGAAGATCTTAGGCATGCTCTTCGACCAAGTACAGCTCGTTGACTTTAAGCCCCATTGGGGGAATGCATTCGACAATCGCATCCTCGGCGCTTTCGAGAATGACGAGAGCCTTCTGAAAAAAGCAGCTGAGATCAAACTCTCTTACGACGAGTCTCTCAAGCGGCTAATGGCCAAACATGGTATACGCACAGAGTTTGAAGCCTGGTCGGTCTTCGTTCTTGCACACAACCATGAGAGCCGCGATTATAAGTTCGCCGAAGAATTCGGTAGAACAATCGGAGCGTTGAAAGCTCAGTACAAGGAGACTTGTCGGGCTGCGGCAGAGATGACCAACATGGCAGATTGGAATCGATTAGGACCATTCGTCGCTGCCATGTACACTGTTACGGCAGCAGAGATGGATGCGGCTTTGAAGGAGTGCCATGCCACCAAGATCATTGGAGGCCAGGAAGTACCAGTTCGAGCTATGGAGCCAGAACACATGCCGTTGATCTCTTTTCCATGGCTCTTCCCCAGCGAGTTAGGTAAGATAGCGACGGGAGCCACAGTCATTCAACGTCTGGAACCGGTCGAGACCCATCAAGAACCTTCGCATCGACATAAGAAGAATACCGGCGCTACTACTACTCTCGATGTCGGAGTTGGTGCTGCTGAACTAGGAGGATCGAGAACGAATGGAGCGCTATTGGAGCTGGAATTCGATTTCGCATCAAAGGAGCAGAAAGAAGACCAAAAGCAAGAAGTGTTACGGGATGTTACGGTATTAAAGCAGGACCATAAGCCAGCTGGACGAAAGGAGAGCCTGTCTATCTTAGGTCCAATGTCTACCTCTAGGGTACCGCCAGCATCGACATTCGATTCCTTGTCGCCGCCGGTTACCAAGGCATACAACTGGAAGCGAGATGCTAAGTAGGCGGCGACAAGGGCGAAGGTCGACTGCGGTGGAAATGACCCAGCCGTAATGGGGGACGATTAGTGTGCGACAGGGAAAGTAGGTATGACGGTCGGGATTTTGGCGTAATGATACAGAAAGCTAGCATATGGCTGTTTTCACCTCGTTCCTGCTGGTAGCTACCATGTTACCTTGCCAGGAGGGGAGGGTTGGACAAAAGGATACAGAAATGCACGAGCGGGGTTACTTTGCGGTCAGACGTGATGGATGAGGTCGCGTATGGTCGACCGTTCATCGTCAGGTATATTTTTGAAAAGCACAAAAAAAGTTTAAAGAATGTAAAACGATACACACGAATGTTTGCAATCCTAAGGTGTGATTTTGAGAAAGACGATCGAAGCTCTTCTCTTCGTGTATGACAATGTAGCGTCACTTATCGATAACGACCAGATTAACTCCGTGATGCGCCGCATAACATAATTTCTCCATGCATCCCCACTCGCAATGCCACCATCTACTCGCATACCGCCACTCCTCCAACCCTCCATAAACCTCCCGCGCGATGATTCGCTTCTCCTCCTCACAAGCACCCTCGGTGCCAGCGCGAATTGGCTGATAATCAGGTTCCTGTGCAATGCGCTGAGCGACAGTAGTACACGAGATGGTGGAGAAGAGGGACCAAATGTTGTGCTTGTTAGTTGGATGAGGGAATACGAGTTTTGGAAGCAAGAGGCGCGGAAGGGTGCGGGTTTGGATCTAGAGAGGCTGAGGCGGGAAGGGAGCTTTGCGTTTGTGGATGGGTTGAGTGGAACGGGGTCAGAGGCGATTGGGAATGGGATAATAGGGAATGAAGGGAAAAGAGCGCAAGTTGCAGGTTTGAAAGATGCTAGGACACCTCCAATATCCCTAACGAGGGCGCCGCCGACACTGCCTGTACGAGGACCGCCAGGACGAGTAGTGCCTGCGCGGGGACCACCAGCCCCAGCTACACCAGCGCAGAGGGATCCTACCGCTTCGAGCGTTGTAGTAGAACCAGCGAGTGCAAATCAGAGTGTGCCAGGTCATTACACCCTCAAGACGCTCGAACTCGCACATCTCAAAACCACAATCTCGAGCGCAGTCTCCTCACTCACCACGTCAACCCCGAAACGAAGGACACTTATCGTCCTCGACAATCCCGATCTCCTCCTAGCGCTTGACCCCACGATCACTCCCTCGGCGTTCACTTCGCTGATCCTCAGTCTCCATACACTGCCCACCGTCTCGCATGTCCTCACACACCTTCAATCCGATACACCGCTTCTCAGCCTCTCCACGCCGCCCCAACCGCTCGAAATCGCGCACCACAATCTCCTCGTGCAGTGCGCGCATATGAGTCGCAGGATACTAGGGGTCAGAGTCTTGGACACTGGCGTTGCGAGGGATGTTAGCGGGGTTGTGCGCGTTACTGAGCAGAAGGTGGATTGGTTGGAATTAGGATTTGAAAATGAGGGGAAGGAGGTCGAGGAGAGCGGGAAGGGGAGGGAGTTTCTGTATCAGATCAAGGGGGATGGCAGTGTAAGGGTATTCGACCGAGGAGCTGGTGGTGATGGCTGAGATTACGACACTGGGGACGTATGCAGCTTAATCACATGTGAATCTGTCATAGAAACTAAGGACGAAACTTCATCAAGCGATGTATTCGAACAAAGCAATGCGTGACGCAGATCAATGTCCTCGATATAGTCTATACACTAGCTATCTCGCTACAACTTCCCAATATAAGGGTATAGAGCAAGAGTAAGGAGAATGGAAGTATGCTACATGATGTGATAACAAAAGAGAAAGCCCATTGAAAGATTGTGACGCTTAAACACCATGCAAAATGTCCAGAGAGTTCCGATTTACAATCAAATCATCAGAGAGCATGCGGTTGTAACTCAGAGTGCCTCGTTTTCCACCGCTTTTTCTCAATATCCCCATCTCCTAATATCCCCTCGGTACTCTTCCCGCTCATCGCACTTCCACTGCCTCTAGCAACAGCTGGCGCTTCAATATCGACCGCTGTTGCTGCTGCTGCTCCGCCCCTGTTTCTCCAATTACTCGCTTGCAGCTCGTACACATCGTCCTTCTCTCCGGCCAGTTCTTCCAGTCTCGCGCGCTTACTTTCCGGAACAAGAAGACTCGTCAACATACCCAGAAACATGAACAAGGCGAAGATCTGCATCACGCCATGGATCCACGGTGTGGGGTTATCATGCGTAGCGCCCTTTTTTATCATGGGGGCGAAGAAGATTTGCGCGAAGACGGCGCCAAGTTTTCCCATTCCAGCGCTGAATCCGTGGCCGGTGGAGCGTACGCGTGTGGGGAAGATCTCGGCGGGCGTGATGAATGTCGTTGCGTTGGGACCAAAGTTGAAGAAGAATTGTGCGAGGACATAGAGCACAAGTAGATGTGTCTTTGTAAGGCCTTGCCAAGCAAATCCTAGAACGCAGAAGATTATGGTAAGGATGCCGAAGCCGGCGATTTGGATAGGTTTTCGGCCAATGGCGTCGACTGTGAAGACGGTGAGCCAGTAGCCTGGTAGGGCGCCGGCGCAGATTAGCACGATTTGCCCGGTCGCGGTGTTGCGTAGGTACTGATATAGGTTGGCGCGCTGGTCGAAGCCCATTGTGGACATTAAGGATGCGGAGGAGAAACCAAGACCGTAGAAAGCTAGGTCAAGGAAGCTGCATGGTGGTCAGAAAGTTGTCTAGGGTATTGCGTTGGGGTTGGGTAGATATACAACCACGACATAGAAGTGCCAAAGAGTCTGATAGCTTGGCGCTTTTGCGAGTAGAAGCGAAGGACCTCTATCAACGTCGGTTGAGGAGTTTTGTACTTCGCCATCTCGCTGCGTGCTTTCGCCTGAGTGACCGGGTTGACGACGTTCCCTTGCTTGCCATAGCGATACTTCCTTGCATCAACCGACGCCTTTTCAACATCGTAAAGTACATCAAAGGTGTATCGGGGTGTTTCCGGAACCGTGAGTCGATAGTAGAGAGCAAACCATCCGGGGATACCGCCAAATGCGATGATGATGCGCCACATCTTGTCTACCGTCAAGGCACACTGGCCAACACAATCTCCAACCGTGGCTACCGTGATCAACTGGTCTTTGTAGACGACAACTACAATGAGTGTCACTAGAGAGGCGGCGAGTTGACCAAGCCCTTGCCTGTGAAAAGTAGGTATACTGTTAGTTTGTGTCTGACAACTAGTTGGTACATAGATTCGCTCACATTGCGAAGACAGCTGCAATGATACCTCCACGGTACCGGGTGCTGGCGAATTCTGCTGTGATGACTGCACTGAGTGGATCTGATTTCGGGTTAGCGAAGCTCAATAGAACGGGAGGGAAGAAAGAAAGCGTCCACTAGCAAGACATGTCCCGAGGTGCTTAGAAGCCGTTCTCATCAAAGCTTTGAGACATATCTGCCGAGTTCGTGACTCACATACAGTCACCGCCCACGCCAATACCCATCACCACGCGGTAGAAGATAAGAACGCCGACAATAGAGAGACTGGTCGATTCTCCACAGAGTGACTGCGCAAGTGTCGTTGAGATGATAATCATGAGTTCAACGCCGTACATCTTCTTTCGCCCCAGCAAGTCACCTAGATACCCAAATATACATTGGCCGAAGATGGCCCCGGCAGAAGTTGCGACTTTGATGGCGGTATCCGCATTATGAGGCATGATGCCTCGGTGCTCTGCATCTTGCCAATATACAATACCAAGAAGGATGACTGCGAGGTTGATGGCAAACAACTGCGAGTAGAGTTAGTACACTGTCAGCCTTGCTCTACATATCACGTACACTGTACGCATCTGTGAAAAACCCGATACCGGTAACGACCGCTAGTCGAACATGATACCACCCAAAAGGCGCCTAGAAATATTAATAAAAGTAATCTACCTGCGTATTAAACACGTATACTCACTTTGTCGACCTCCGCGAGGGCCATACGACGACGCTCATTTGGATCCTTGACATGGGTCTTCGCTTGTCAGCAGTGACATCGCAGGACTAAGGTCCATGACTTACATAGACACCGGGGACGTCTCTGTACGCTGCATTTCCAACGCGCCCAAACGACAACATGAGGACGGAGGTGAACGCTCTGATGAGAAGGTGTGTTCTTCAGTCCAAAGACTCGTCCAAGTAAGGACGGACGGAACGAGGCTGTGCCAGCTCGAAGGCGCGGATTATAAAAATGGTTTGATCGGCCGGGCAGGTGTCAGAAACGAGAGCTAAACATGTACTGTGATAGGATATAAGGCCTGTAACAACGTGGTTGCTGCAGGTTACTATGTTTTTCGTCTGCCTGGCCTAACCCTAGAGACTGGTGCACAGAGGGGCAAGACGAGTGCCATTCCGCTCAATATCAATTAGTAGATAAGCCTGACGCAGCCCGTCGAGACTCGGACGAGCTCTTGCGATGGCTTAGCATCATACGCCATACGGGAGGGCGTTGCCGCAGTCGCACCACAGAAAACGTGCACGCTTTCACGTTTTCGCTCGTGATTGGTCCATCACTCGACTCAAAACTGTCCCCATGCAACTTCTCGCTAGACATGGCACATGGCACGCGCCGTGATCCTGTTGGCCGGTAGGTTCATTGCAGGACTTGAACGCTTGATAACCCGATGCCATGCCGGTGCCATGGACCATTCTCTTGGGATGGCCTTCGGCAGGTCAGTCTGGGGTAGTCAAAATGTATAGACGACAGGGTGGAATGCTCAACATTGTCTATAGCGCTTGTGCGTGGGGGTGTCCTGACTCAAAACAGCGACCTGCGATCTCTTTATGATTGTTGTTGGCCTGTGCTGGGCTGATAGGTAAAGAATTGGTGGCGGCTCTGGTTCGCAACTCCCATGCAACAAGCTGATTAAAGGGGGTATAGTCAAAGCAAGAACAATTGAAATGACCCGGGATGAGCAATTTCTGGTCAGGCGAAAGGCTGCGAACTTGCAAACTCGACGATTGTCGCTTGAGTGGACGCCAACGTCCTACATGATGGGTCCTGGAACGCAGAGTCTTGTACCCTTCGGCAAGTATAGTTAACTGAGAACCCATGGAGTAGCCCTATGTACATCAATATAAGACGGAACTAGGACAAATTGATTTTGACTGTGGCGTAGGTGGATCTAATTGTCGCGCACTAAACCCAGGTGTCGTGAGGAGGAGAGGTCGAGCCATCATTGCCTAGCTAGAATCAAAGTGAAGGTCTAGAAAAGCACGATATTTTACTTCCTTCACTCTTGAACAAAATTTAGCTTGGTTGGATATGATATGGCATGGCATTTCGAGTTGGCGATGTATGTCATGAAGAAGTGAAGAGGTAACGGGAGCTATGATCGTGATCAACATGCGGATTCTGCCTCGCAGATAAGCAAAACTGGATTCGAGAGTGCGATCCACATCAACTGTTATGGGAGAAAGATCGAAATGTTAAGGAAGATGTTGTGGTGCAGTGATACGATTGATGGGGTTCTGGCGTTTTGCGCGTGCGGTGCCAAGTGCGTTAAGCCCAGAACAGGTTAGCGCCCACAGTTGGGACAATTTCGACTTCGGTTGTCCGATACCCTCATTCTACGCCTGCGACAAACCAGCACCACCACCCTCGATACTAACCACCAGCGTCACGAGGTATGCTCTCCCACCTGCAGCTACTGAACCAACACTGACAGTCGATTGCTTTTAGTGCCTAATTCACAATGAGTACGCCTGCGTCCAACCCGTATTGTTACGCCGAATTCGAGACTGACTGCGACAACAGCGAAGGGTACCTCCAGTTTCGGAAAGCGCCATAACAAGACGCACACGCTTTGCAGGCGTTGCGGTACGTAATTTCCCATCGGATGCTGGAATTGGAGATGCTAGGAAGCGAATTTGAGGCTGGATGCGATTGAAATATGGACTGACAGTATGCTCAGGTCGTCGCTCCCTCCACATCCAGAAGCACACCTGCTCCTCGTGCGGCTACCCTGCTGCTAAGACCCGCAAGTGTACGTTTACCCACAGCGAGCATGTCGAGGACAATGTTTAACACAAGACAGTCAACTGGGGCGAGAAGGCCAAGAGAAGGAAGACCACTGGTACCGGCCGCATGCGATACCTCAAGACCGTCAACCGCAAGTTCAGCAACGGATTCCGAACCGGCGCGCCCGCTGGTGCCAAGGGCCCCACCGTCAAGGCCTCGTAAACATCGAGAATAAAGGCATGGAATGAGGCTGCGGCGCGATGAGGCCAGTCGGACAGGTGCATGATCGGAAAGCGGGGTTTTTACAGGCAAATGGTATTGCTCGGCATGGGGCGTTCTGTCATCCCTCTCCCGGTTGCGTTCCATCCTACATGATGAATGAGGGTGGCTTCACCGTTGAGCATATAGCTCTGGAGGCATGAATAAAGGAAAATTTTCATCATGTTCTGTCACGAATGAAAGCATCAAGCAAGCCAGAAGTGTGCAATTGAGTGCGTTCGGACTGCATGCTCACACTACAGATACGCCGAAAAGGCCGGTTCCAAGTGGGCAAAATGATCGACCAACGACAATCGCTTCCTTCGGATTGCCGACCGACGCTTTAGTATTTGGTGCCGTTGAGCGGACTTCACGTAACTTGTACGGCAGTGAGTACTCGCAGAACGAACACAAATTCTACCCCCAGGGACATCCCAGCCGGAACACTGCATTACAATTACTAGCTCTACATACATTGAGAGACCGGCAAGGCTCTTTGGGTATCATATCCTCTCTCTATGCTCACACGCCCAGATCACATCCTCCACCATCGTTTCCCCTTAGGCCCGTTCTTCCCTCAAATAATCACCTCATCTCCCTCAAACGCAACGTCGTCCGTACCACTACTCCTTGGCACTAGTATACTCCTCAATATACACGTCTTGCCATTCTCAGGACAGATCTTCTCCCGATTGAGCTGTTTGTCCGCTGGCCCCGTCGGCCCCCCACTGAACTTAGCCTGACCAAAGAGCTTGACTTGTCTCTTATCACTCTTAGGATATTCCTGATCGCCCCAGCGGCCGTTGAAGTACAGCCAATTCGTCGGTGTACTGTCGTCGTACGCTTCAAAGCTATTCGCACCGGCATTGAACTTGTAATAGTAAGCGCTCAGCAGCGGATCCCACATGACGCCTTTGTTCGTGTAATCTTGCAGCACGCCGCCGGGCAGATTGAAGTTCGGGATTGTGTGGTCGTGTGTGCCGCCCATGGCATAGTTGGCGTGACTACCTTTTGCCGAGTATGCGAGTGGTCTGTCGCCGGACTTCTCCACGGTGCTATATTGGAAGGCTTGGCCGTTGGCGTGTTGAGAGTACCAGAGTGCTTGTGGCACGCCGTTGGTAAAGCGCACCATTGTGTGTTCCCAGTCGCCTACGTGGTTGCCTTGGAAGTACATTAGCACTCAAGGGACAGGATTGCAAAGGGCTGAGGATGGTTCGAGACGTACCGAAGTTCAATTTTTTCCATCCGATTACGTCGCCGCCGTAGTTGTAGGCGTAGAAGTACATGTAGAATGCGTCGACATTACCATTGCCTTTGTCGTTTACAATGACAGCCGCAGTCACAGCTTCATTCGTCCTGCCGTTGCTGTCAGGCTTGGTGCCCTTGATCCATTGAGGATCCTTGGTTACATCGTCGTTGGAAGTGAGCCACACATCGCCACCCATTTGGTTGACATTGGATGAAGTTAGTGGTTTTGAGGGGCCGGAGACTTCATTGAAATTCACGCGCGGGGTCGTGTTATCGAGGAATGTCTGGATGTCTGTGGGGAGGTATTGGTCGTCTGAATGGAGGTACACGATCGGTGCTAGAGGATGTTAGCTGTAGTCAATGATGAGTAGTGAGACTGGAACGAAACACGTGAAATGAAACCAAGACTGAAACTTAATGGCTCCTAGACAGATGTACATCTGCAGTCTTCTTCTGAGGCTTGAAATGGATTTTGCTACTCACCATATCTCAGCACATAATCAGGAACACCACTCGGTGCCTGCCTTTCCTGGAGCTTGACCGGCGCACTTCTCACGACAGACGCGACAAAAGCCGCCACATAAAAGAGTGACTTCAAAACCATTGTGTCGTCTTGGGTCGGAAATTAACGAAAGTAGGAAAAGAGTCGAGGTTGACGTCAAGCTCCTCACGTACAACCTTCAAAGAGGAAACACAAAGATCTTATACAAACACCCTACCACGCCTTCCTCGACAACTCTACTACACCCATCGTCGGCACTATGCTCAGGGGAATTGCTCGGTTCCCTTCCCATGGAATCGCCTCTGGGTCCAGCCACGCATCTTCTGCCGTCGACGAATTGAACATCTCTAATCGTTTCCATGTGCATTATGCTATATTAGCTTTTGCTCACCTGCCACCGCTTCAGCGACAGTGTGCATATACTTGGTGCGGGTATAGGAAGGCGAAGACAGCACATGAAACGGATGTGGCTCAGCTGGTTGGCTATCAGGCGCTAGATTAGCCGGTTGTGGCAACGACGTAGCAGGGATCCTACTAAATGTGATAGGTGAACACTAAATTCATGCACCGCTGATCTCGACGAAGGGTCTGGATGGGAAGACCGCCATTGGCGAGAAAATGGTGCATTCTTTCTGTTTGTTGCGCGCGTTGTAAGAGGTGCTAGTCAAATTGGCCCGGCAGGTCTAGAAAGGAGCCAGGCTGCGGAAAGCTCGTTCACTGGGTCTGCACCGTGAGTAGGTAGCTCGAACAAGACCGTAGTGGAGATAACGACGTTCATTGGGATGGTGTGTGCCCCTGCTTTATGTACTCTATGAGTGCGAGCCTTCGTCGACTCTCAAGGGCGCGTGCTTGCCTTTCTACCAAGGGCTGACTAACTTCAAGCCTTCATCAGTACAACAACTGCCGCCCGGCTCTACCAGATCTCTCTCCATGTTGTTTGAGTCGTTTCTCCTGTTCAAGACTGATACTGCCCTTCGATCGCGTCATCTCTATTGGATTCCCCTCCCTGGAATTGCTGGAGCCTTCTTTGCTCCCCTGCACGGATGCCTGAAGACTGGCGTTGGTGGCTTCCATGCCATTCTCCAGGTCGATTGTGTTGGCACAGGTACTCTGTATACTCGCAGGCGAGCTATTGGCGGATTTCTCGTGGTCCTTCTCGCCAATATAGACGAAGATGGTGGAAAAGATGTAAGTGACGAGACAGACAAATGCTACAGCCAAATATGTGACCGCAATCTGTTCAACTGTTAGCGGCTTAGAGTTTGAAATACTCTGGTTTACCTGCCTTGTGCCGGGCCTGCCATGGCAGCTCCTGGACGAAAGGTGTGCAGACGTAGACTGTGAGACCGCCGAGGTAAGTAGACCTTGATTGTACGACGTCAGTGTATATCTCACATGTAATTCGTGCGTGGAGTTCCAAACCAAGAATAAGCCATTGTCATAGATGGGAACTGCCATATGAATAGCATTGCCCAGTGCTTAATCCCAGGCGTCTTCTTGTAACGTAGGATGGTGCGCTGCATGCGTTCCACTTCAGACACGGCGAGTGATTCGTCCAGTTGTTCACCCATGGGGAGATCGTCGAGAATAGATTTTGACTGAATGCTCGTAATGATAGCGAAAATTGCACAAACGAGCGCGCTGGACCAGAGTGCGTCCGCGCTCCAATGGGCGTTCGCCGTGCGGGACCAAGAGAGGCTTGCGATTATTGCTGCTGTATTAGAGATGCGAAGTCAGTATACGTCTTTGAGACATATTGCCTATGGGCATCAACTCACCACCGCAGAAGCTGGCCTGCGGAATGTCAGCATTTGCTATCGATCACGTTCACCCAAGGGGGAGGAAAGTCTGATAAAAACTATTGACTTACTGCGACCTGAACCGAATGAAGCTCCTCGTACTTATCTACCTTCCATGTCTTTACCAAAGGAATCAACACGTTGCGATCTCCATTGGCAGCTCGAAGCTTCTTAAGTGGCTGCCATGTGTAAAGCTTGAAGGCTCGGCGGTATGGTACTGTCACCACGGCTAGGGCATATCTGAGCCATGAGTACGCTAGCGATGTGCGTTGCTCAACTGCCTGCGCAGTGATTGGCGTCGGAAAGCGTGCTTGCTCACTCATGATGGGTTAGTGAATGACTATAATGATACCGGGAAGAGTGACGAAAGGCGATGTGAGTCTGATGATGTAGCGAGATATAAGAAGCATGGAAGGCGGTGCTTGTATCTTGGATGTTTGTTTGGCAATGACTTGGAATCTTTGGGAGATGATGCGGGAAGGCACATTTGAGAGCAAAGGGCGGGTGGCTGCATCGTGGCTTCCTGACTCCAGATGTTGCACATGAAAAGCTTTGTGATGAAGAAAAACCTCAAGACTTGGCCAGTGATAATGATGGATGTCAGCGGGCCACGCTGAGGTCTGTCAGGTGGTGATGCTCGTGACGGGCCAAGTTGTGGTTCTGGAGTTGCACAGCGAAGATTGATTCACATGACCAACCCGGAAGATGGAGTAAATGAGACGCTTTGAGGACTATACTCTTCTTGCCGGTGATGAGAACTTATTCCGGCTAACGGCACTCAACTAGCTTTACAGCATGATTGATGAGTACAAAAGCTACCAAAACCATTCGAGTCTGTTAGCTGGTCTGCACCTTGATCGATAACCAGAGAAGATGAACTGAGAGCGGGTGTTTTGAGATGTGAAAACGAGATGTTAGTCTTGTGAGGCATTCCGAGCCTGGTGCTTTACTCCGCGTGTACTCCGATGTGGATTGCATGTACATATTCTCTCCTGCAAATCTCAAGGTTGCGCATCAATCTTCCACTTTCGAAAACCCTTACCTACTCACACAATGAGCGACTCGGAGCAGTATGTTATCCTCGAAGGCCTACCCACGCCGCAGGTCTACCACGATCTCCGAAAGCTTGCCGGTATGACACCCCCGCCACTCGAGGCCGTCCCAACGTCCCTCGCCAACTCCTTCGTCGGTATTGTGGCCTACGAGCGCAAGCACATGCTGAACGATACGACACCCGGACCAGAGCAGACGGCAGTCGGAATGGGTCGACTAGTAGGCGACGGCGCTCTCTTCCTCATCCTCGTGGACATCGCCGTGCATCCTGAGCATCAACGTAGGGGCATTGGGAAGCGCGTTGTGCAGAGGCTAGTGGACTATGTTGATGAACACGCGCCATGGGCGTATGTGAGCTTAGTCGCAGACGTGCCGGCGCAGAAGCTGTATCCGCAGTACGGGTTCAAGGACGTGAAGCCCAGCATTGGCATGTTCAGGATGAAGAGAGGTCGGAGGATCCAGGACGAGCTGGCAGAGGGCGCAGAGCAGGAAGCCTGAAGCAAATCAGCTGGAATTGGGGACACAGATACTGGCGCATCGTGTATCCATTCAATGTTATAGTAGCAGTGGCGTTGGCGTTGGCGCAACGAACAATGCCCGTCAATGATACTGAAACCGCCGTGAGCTGGGCACACAGGGGTCTATGCGGGGAGCATAGCCAGCGGGCCCCGCAGGCACGCGTGTCGTTGGAGCGGACCAAAACACCGCTTTGTGCTTCGACAATACATTCAAGTCCAAGTATGTCATCCTTGTGAATCTGGTTTCTCGCCTTTCTTGTCTGCATGCGCTACACCCATGGGCGTGCTAAATCATGTCCTCTGTGCCCCATAGCACCTGTTCACCATCTCCCCCGGAGGTCAATCTGGATACGCGGCCGCTATCAGTAGGTACTCATCATACCGTACAGTCAGGCTGGTGCATGTGCAAGCACATATAGGTCCTCACTAGGTTATGGCATACTGATTTCTTTGCAAGCTCGAATCCCTCCCTAGCGAACTGATACAGCTAGTCGTCGCTTACCTCTCCACCTCTACGCTCAAAAGCGTCGCTCTTGTCTCCAAGTGCCTCAATCGCCATGCGACGGATATATTGTGGCAGAATGTATGCCTGGTGGATCAATGGAAACTACACCTGAACCGGCAGACAGATAGATTGTGGGGAGAACGGGGCCACGGAGAGACAGACGAGCACGATGATACACCCATCGTGCAGAAGCTGTACATACTAGCAACGTATGGCTTGAAGACTCCCTTGGAGAAGCTCACTAACACTGTTAGAAATCCTGCCATTGCCTCTAAAGTCCAAGTCCTCGCCCACCGCTGTCATCTTCCTACCCCGAACATCTTCGCCGAGCTACCACGCATGCACTTCCACGCCGAAACCCTCTCGCGAGATGTGCGTCTACATGTCTTGCTCAAGCTCGCAATACGGAATATGGTCAATGTTCATACGCTTAGAATCCTTTATGGACATTGGAGACTCACAAGCGCACTAATCGTGGGATTTTTGGACCAAAATCGACCGCAGCGCGTACCCCTTCGCAAACTTTGGCTCGAGAGCTGTTCCCTCGCGGTTCGTTCGATACCCCTCCTCCTATCAAGCCACTCAACCGGGCTCGAATCGATTCGCATACGTAGACTTGGATGCGATTCTCTCAACACTATACGGGCAAGAGGCATGGGATTCCTAGAGTATCACCTTTCAAGAGGAGGCCAATACTATCAGTTGCACAATGGCTCGGGCGGTTGGGTTGGGACGACTGTGCATTTCTCAGAGGAGGGATTGCCCGAGCGATGGCCACGTCCGTCGACAACAGAACTTATAGCGAAGAGTGAAGCGTTCGATGCTGCTATGTGGGAAGAACTACCGGAAATCAAGACTTTTGTTGACGCGAATCCAGTCGGGGTAGAAGATAGGGGAGGGTTGATTTCGCCGGTCGATCCTTTGCAGTGGCTGTTCAGCTGTGCGGCGTCAACTCTGACCAGTTTAAACCTTGACTGGATCCTTTGGAGAAGAAAAGAGAACGACCCATATGATAATTCACGTGTCACTTTGAATGCCCTCACGCGGTTGAGATTTCCGCACCTTCGCGCTTTCCAGGTCCGAAACGCAGTCACACCGCATACTAATCTTCCCGATGACGTATTTTTGCTCGAAGATACCTTCCTAGAGTTCTTAGAAAGTCATCCCAAGATCCAGTGTCTCGGCTGGCCGCTAGATAGGATCTACAGCCATGTGAAGCCATCTGTCGATGTACAGAATCGATCACGGAAACTTGTGGCGCATTTGGCTATGATGCTAACTGACCTTCGCATCGATGCGCAGTACACTGAGCATGGTGAACCGCTCACGGACGAGAGCAGAACCCCCGAAGAAGTGCAAGAGCGCGACCGTCGAAGAAGATTCATTGCAGAATTCGCGCCACACATGAGAAAAGTAGAGCAGATCAAGCTTGAAGGCGGTATCCCCAGAGACGAGAAGCGAGAGGTACTTCGGGCTCTACATTGGTGTCCCTTGAAAAAGGTCGTCATGATTGGATTGTCCTTTCCGGCAGGCAATACCTGGGGCCCTCAGGGACTTCACTTGAAAGCCCTTGATCCTGGTCAAAGTCCAGACTCCAGCTACAACCTTGAGGAAGAAGACCTAGCAGGCATCTTGGCTTCATATAGGCGCGGCTTCTCCATGTCACAAGAGTTCAACTTCGAGCCCGACTACGGCTGGCCACCTCAAGCACCTTTAATCCAAACCATCGCCCTGCACCACGCCAGTACGGTTGAAGAGATGAAGATATGCGGCTATAACGGCTGTCCTATCCTCTCGTTCCAGACGCCCAGCACGAATTCCCTGCTCAATGGACTCCGGCACTACGATAATCTCAATCAGCTCGTCATCTCACTCTGGCTTCTAACATGGTACGAAGACTCGTACCGCGATACCGAGATCATACAGTCCTGGCTCGACACTCGCTCGCCCTCTTCAACCGCATTGGCTGTCGTAACACCCCCAACCTCCCCATCACCCGAACATGCCGTCGACCCAGGCCATTTCCCCATCTTCAATGCTCGAGTCGTGCCTCGTCAGGAGTTCAATCGGTGGGCTGTAGCGCTCAAGACGCGCTTCTCCCCCTCTGCGCTCGCTTACCGTGTCGCTCGCGATATCGGGCCATACCTTAGTCCAGTAGCGAAGAGGAGGCCCGGTGGCGTGAAGGTCAGGGCGAGTTTTTGTTTAGGGGTACGGGAAGAGGGGAGAAGTGCAACTGATATCTTTGATTTAGAAATGAGAGTTGGCAAGAATGACCAGGTGCTGGAATTCATTGGACCCAGAGAAGAGGGAGAGAAGGGGCGGTGGTGGAGTAAGCTTGAGGGGCGGCGGTGGTTCTGAAATGTTATGTGTATGTGCAATATATTTGTGTTACTTGGGCGTTTGCTAAGCGTTACATATACCAAGTTCCGAGGCCATGGTTTAGTTGATTTGCCTTCTACATTACTCTAGTACATATAGTATTGCATCCCCCTTACAGACTCAAAGTCGGCACTCCATCAACAGCTAACCTCAGAAGCTGCTTATTCTCGCTCTCCTCAAGCACGCGCTTCAGCTCATCTACATCCCAATTCGCCCACACGAACTTGCCCTTGATGGAATGTGCTTCTGGAGAGGATGCCCATACCATGTAGGACGCTGGGAGTTCAACTAAAAAAGAGTTAGCAGTGTTTCAGATTGGAAAAAGGAGGTCTGGGAAGATGGGATAGAGAAGGTAGGCGTACTATCATCCAACGGCAGCTGCGGCCACCCCTCCTTGTCAAAGTGCGAAACAGTCTTCTGATGCATGCTCGTCAACACAACACCGGGCGCAACGTTAACTACCCTAAACTGCGGGTTCTCCGCTTGAAACGATTCGAACAGTCTCGTCACCGCGATCTTGCTGCTGGTATACGCGGATTGGCCTGGGAGCACAGCGTTGACGGCGGCGGAGGTCAGGTTGATGACGACTGCATCCTGTGCTGCTGTATCGAGACATGCCGAAAGCACATTATGAGAAACCGCGCACGTTGGTTTCAAAGGTGCTCCACCACTCGTCTGGAGACGTTTCTCCGCCGATGGGCTCGTAGCCCGGCATGTATCCCGCGTTACTGACCAGGACATCGATGGGGCCGAAAGTTTTAAGTGTCTTTTTGAACGCTGTAGTGACTGCTGCTCTGTCCGCCACGTCGCCCTGCAAGGTAAGGACGGTGGTTTTTGGGTACGCCGACTCGATCTTCTTTTGGGCTTCATCGAGAATTTGTTGCCGGCGACCTGTGATGGCGATCTTTAGGCTGCCTGCTTTTGCAAAGTGCTCGGCGAAGGCGAGGCGAGGCCTGCTCCTCCGCCTGTGATTAGGATTACCTTGCCTGCTGCTGAGACTTCTGGACGGGAGACATCGATGGCTGCGTAGGGTTTGGTGTGGTATGTCTCGATACCTTTGGGCGTGGGAAACTCCATGGTGCGATTGTATGGGGAAGAGTTGAGAAATTCGTAAGTCAGTGAGATGAGGTTAGTATAGACTGTGAGAGCGTTCCAGTTTTATAGTAATTCCGTCTCTTACAACTAAAGGTACCTTTACAGAACCAGCGATAGCTCAACTAGGGCTTATGCGCTTTACAATATCATTCCATCTCTTATATATCGCCCTGCTCCTTGATGTCCTGTAGTATTGTGATTCTGAAGATTACAACAGCCCTGCATACGCCCGGCTTATGCACGTCCTTCGCATGTTTCCGAGTTAATACAGCTGTAGGGCGTATGTACGTCAGCTAGCATGCCAATCTTTTTTTCCTAAACGGAGACGGGACGATTAACAACCGCCGGACGCTCATTTGTTCCGTCTCCGTTGAGACTCACTCCAACGCTGCATAATACGGCAGAATAATCAATGTTGCAAGAAGCGGAACACTACCGCTTTCACCTGGACACGACAACGGCTGTGCATGTGCGCATCTAAGATTCGTACAGCAGTACCAGTTGCAGCTAACTCGCTGCAGTGCTGGTGCAAATCAATAACTCACCACATAGTACACGCAACGGTTTGCACGAATGATGTCAGCGAATATCGATGTTGTGACGTGGAATAAGATGCATGCAAGAAGGTCAAATGTATTAATAGTGTAAAGAGCCATGCAGGCTCATTCACTCAGTGCTCTATTGCACCGTTGCAGGCTCGAAATAATGGGCCAGCATTCATTCCAAAACGCCATTTCCCCTGGGTATCTCATCGCCGTGTGTCAAAGCCGTGAACGCCAAAATAAACGGCCGAAGCCGGCATGTCTGTCAGAGACATCGACATGACAAATATGTCGGGAGAAGGTGTATATGCAGGGAGGTATATCTGCCCAAAAATCCAGGTACAAGAAGTGAATCAAAGGAAAGGAAATTATACACAAGATGGGGTGGCTGGAAGCTGCGCACAGGTCGCAGAAAGTGAGGCAAGGAAGATTGTTCCACCGTTGAAGCGCCATTGTCGCACACGACAACGTCGAGAAACATCGGCGCATCATCGTTGTTCTTGGCTGCGGTAAGGTTTAGGGTCCGCCACACTGTCGGGGCTTGACACCTCAATATGGCGCACCTCGTCTCCTTGCTTAAACATGTCACCAAGAGTGATTTCAGCATCGGAATCTCGGGTGTGTCGGGAGCTCGTCATGGTATCCTCCCGGTACGTATCGTTTCGTGGTTGGTACCGGGGTGGCTGACCGGTAAACTTTGACTCGACCAGGCCATATGCTCGTTTGCACTCCGCCCGCGTAGTGAAGATATAAATAATGGCGTTCCAAGCTCCTTGAAGTGGGAGGACCGTGGCAGAGATGATGTTCAGACCGTAGCTTGGCCTGTCCTTGTGGATGAACTGGTAGAGCCGGTTCAAACTACTTGGCACCCAGACCACGAACAAGGCTATGAACATGAGAAAGGCGACTCTGAGGTATGCCATGGCTGCAGCGTTTCCCTCTGCGGTCCTTATTCTGATAGGTGGGTTGACTTGTGAATGTCCTGTTTGGCCCATTGCAGACCCTGTAGTGCTGTTAGTAGCGAAAGCAGTCGCCCTGTAACCGCTTCGCCCATTTCCGCTCGTTTGAGTCTCCGCAGACTTTCGATGGTTTTGGTGAGTACGGATCGCAGGAGCCATGGGTAGCGAGGCTGAAGCCTGCTCGTCTAATCGGCCCACGTTTGAAAGGTTTCTGGTGCTTGCAAAGGTGCTAATCGACTCTCGGTCTCCTTCAGACAAAACACATCGCGAGATCTCGTGCTCGACATCGTACTTGATTTGTGTTGTCACGACAATATTATTGCCGCCCGTAAATGGATTTGCCGAGCTCTCCTCTACTACAGGCAGTTGCCTAGACTGCCTAGAGAAAGATTGCAACAAGGCACGCTTCTGGAAGATTCTAAGACCGGTCACAATGTAAATGGTCAAAGTGGCAGTCACGACAATCCTTGATTGCATCAGCATATGTCTTGCCGGGGAGAGTTTGGGACTTACCAGACTGGGGCGTAGAAGAAGGTGATGCGCATCCAGTCGACTTCTTTTGCAACCCAGCACCAGAGCTATATGGTCAGAAAGATTCCGTTGTGAGAAGCTAGTCGACTTACAGTTGCAGGCCCAAGGATACGATGGCCAGTGTGATCGAGAATTACATAGATAAGGGCCGGGATGGCAGGTACACCCTAACAGTGGAGGACAAAAGTCAGTATATCTTACATGCACTTTCCGTACACGGATATCGCTTACATATGCGAAGAGCAGGTACCACTTCTCTAGATGGCGTAATTGGTGAGAGTCGTAAGCGTAGAAGAAGACTAGAAAGACGTTCAAGGCCATGCAAAACACCTGTTGCACGTCAGCAGGAGCTTCATCCGGAATATGAGACAAGCTTACCCAGAGTGAATCGGCCATCATAAACCACTGAATTAGGACACCCTGAAACTCGCAAAGTTGGGACAGCATATCACGATGCTTCGGAATCGCCGATGTTGACATGAGTGTCGCAACGTTTGCGAGGATGTTTCCCCATGTTGCAAAGAAGACTAGACGGTTGATGGGCTTCCGAAAGAAGGGAAACCACAGAAAGGTGGTAATGATGAAAGTTGAACCCAGGACGGAGAAGACAGAGGTTGTTCGTGTGGCGACCTCGATGGCCATGATCTTTCCCGCTGGCAGCGGTGATGTCATCTCGAAAGTTGAGTTGAGGCGGCTGCCTCAGGTCGGTGCTGTGTTGGGTGTAGAAGGTCCAGGCTGGTCCAAGAAAGTGCGCATGGAATTGATATATCGCCACGGCAGTGCGAACATGCAGCTTCGTCAGCGCCGCAACGGCAGCGGTCAAGTGAATGGGTGCGAACGGTGAGCTGCAGCCGATAGGGCAATCGTCGACGATTGATACGACAAGGCTGCAGGGTCCAGAGCAGCGCAAGGGTCTCCTGTGGGGAATTCGCGGGTTCCGGAAGGGAGGACGAACGGATCCTGGGTGAAAGACGTCAAGCAACCGCAGTGAATGCAGGCTCAGCACGGAGAGACCAGGAATGCGCGTCGGCTTAAGGCTTGAGCCAATGTGCTCCACGAGCCAAGTCCAGCTAGACGTCTGCGGCAGGGTGAGATGTCAATTGGGATCCGGGTAACAGCTTGTTTAGCGAGGGATACAGAGACGACGATGACCCTTGGGCGCAACGTCGTACAGGACCAGAAAGGGCAGGAAAAGGACGCGGACTCGCAGAGGAAACCGAAGACCAGGTTCGCACGACTCGACTTTTGTCGAACAGGCAAGTGGTGTAAGGCCAGCGGAGCGAATTGATCGTTTGCCGCGTGTGTGATCAAGTGCAAACAGTACTTGGGGTGCTTCGAGAGGACTCGGGGAACGCGTGATGGTGAATGGGACTGGAAGAACATGAGAGCATCACCAACCTTTATCCCCCAAACAATAGGGCTTCTACACACTACTGGAGGCGCCATTACAGTAGTCTAGACACATGGAAGCATGGCGTCTTGCACGTTACTGATCGCTTGGCTCGGTATTCCACCAATTCCACCATGTCGTTTGCTGCGAACGGGCCGCCACGATCGTCGCACCCCGGCTGGTGGCGTACAAACAACATGTTGTATGCGAATGTGGGACCACTCCAGTAATCCGTGGCTGCGATTAGTACGCCAAAGAAGAAGGGATCCAAATCTCGAGGCTATGCTGTTGTTCGGGCATGAGGTAGGCGAGCCAAGAGACTATGTCATCTTCCCCGCAGCTTCCCGGGCGCTGTCGTTGGTCCGTGTTCCTCTTCTCCCGTCCTTCAACACCTCCACACTATGCTCTCGACAAAGAAGAAACGGCGAACATCCAGCCTGGGGGTGCCAGGAAACGGGCTTTTGGGTCATGGTGTGCCAACATCTGGGCATGGCGATTGGGGCACCTCCAGTGTGGGTTTCTTCGTTGCTGACTGCACGCTTAGTTGGTTCGGCAAGCTACATTCCCGTCGCGTCCGTCCCATACATGGATCGCCACTCTAAACCGTCATAATGTGGGTACATGCTACAAATGTAGTATGTCCCGCGATGCTGGAATAACAATGTCAGATCCTCAAATTCTAGGCGAAACGCAAAGGGCGATAGTAAGACCCTTGCGTAGCCCAGCTCTGTCGGGACATCTACAAGGAGCCGTAAGCTAGACCGCCATACCCAGGTGCCTTCGCTGCTTGGTCGCACAACACCCGTCTCTAATCCTGGACTGTCCTCGTGGTATAGCATGCATGCTCTGAGCAGCTCTGGAGCCGTTTCGCTTAAGGCGAACCTATCAGATCAAGTCCTCACACACCCACAGTATACCGACAAATGCGGTCGAGACAAAGGGCTGCCTGTATTGCGTAGAGCAAATCACAAGCAAATCAATTGAAAGCAAAAAAAGCAGCGTTTGCTAAATTGGTACTAGTAGGCAGGTGTCGACAGATAGATTTGTTTAGTAAGTTCGAACCATTTTTAAGCCTAAGGTCGATGGGCAAACCGCAGCAACCCATTGCGAAGAGGATCACGAAGAAGATCGGTCAAGACGCGGCACTGCGTCAACCTGGACAGGATCTTACATTACCTTCGATGAGATCGATTTGTGCATCAGATTCAGTTCGTTATCAGCATTGTGACGTTGTTTACAGCTTTTATACATACTTATCGGAGAGATGCTTGTCCAGACGAAGCATCTCATGCGAGCGCCAAAAAGACCGCCTAGCTTATTCTCCTTTCCACACGTCTACGTATGTCAGCCAAATAACAGCCAAGCAAAGTAGCGACAAAGAAGCGTATCTCATCCACGTGCTGCAGTGCGCCACAATTCGACGCATGCACAACGGCCCTTCCGTAAGCCAGACAAAGCCTGAAGGATGCTACTAGGGTCGTCGTGGAAGACCGTGCTCTATCAATCAGGATTTAGCTTGCAGTAAGGCAGATGAAATTACCCCAATTGGCAGTATAGCTGCGTCCATTCGATGATATGGCTGACGCGTCGACGTAGATATAAATCGTTAGCTCATGGCGTTTAGCCCGATCTGTGGGAGAGAAAGCTTCATTCCATCATTCCACCCTTTCTTTATACCCCCACGCGCCACATGAGGGAATCCCCTTGAGGGACGCCTGAGCATACACTGACGTGTGGGCTGTATGAGTATGAGTTAACGTTGGTTGGTATCATTGAATGTTCAGGTACAGCCTTATGAAGGTTCGGCTTCCGGGGTAACAAGATATTCAACTAGAAGTCATTTAGACCCCTACTATATAGGAACGGGAAATTTACTATTATTAGCTAGCTTCGGACATCAAACATACTAAAAGCTTTCATGATATTTGCTTGCATTGAGTTCCTGACATAGCACCGCCACAGCAGCTTTGGCGCTATCCCTATCCCAGCCATCCAATCCAAAATCATCCAATGAGACAAGTACCGAAGATATCCCGAGATAACGTGATACGTCCTTACCACAACCTGGGCTAAGTCGCCCTCGGGCCTTTGAAGGCGCGCTGCCAACAGAAGTCGCGCGTCAGTACATAGCGTAGTCAACGACTTTCACAGTCGATGTTAACGACATACAGCGACGAAAACGAGGCAACCTAACCCGCAAAACGATCATTTTCGCCTGGCGCACTTCTCGGAAGACCACCTTCTGTCGCTTGACGGACAAACTCCATCCGTCTCGCCTGCATCCCACCATCCGCGGTTGCAGACCCCGAAGCGTCGAAATACGCGTTCCCTTGATCAAAAGCCTTGCCTACCGCGCCTCACACGAGAGGACTTACGCGCTTCTCGCTCCACGCCCGAGCAGTATGAAATCATGGCCTCCAGAATGACGAAGGAGCACATCCAAGACCAATCAGCCCCGTCTATAGACTATGAGAGTCTCGAATTCCTTGCGGTTGGCGGATCAGGAGTCATATATGCGATCGATGAGGAAAGAATCTTCAAAGAGTTCCACGAAGAGGGAATTGATGTTGAGCGTCGAGCACTCGAACGCCTAGGGCGACATGTAAATATTGTGAGATGTTTTGGTGCATCACAAAAAGGCCTTATTCTCGAACGTGGTAGACCTATCCGGACGGTAATTGGAGGAAGCGGAGCGAACCAGATCCCGCTGCATATAAAGATTCGGTGGCTACATGAAGCTGCAGAGGGAACACGGTACATGCACGACAATGGCATAATCCATGCTGATACTGGATGTAACAATTGGATCATAGTTCAGGGGCGTTTAAAGATCATCGACCTCGAAGGTAGTAGCATTGATGGAGAAGATGCAGGAGCCTGCTATGAGTGGTTTAGTTACAAAGAATCTTCACCAAGAATTAGCCGGAAGACTGATATCTTCGCATTCGGTTGCGCGATATACGAAGTCATAACAGGTAGACAACCATACGACGAGCTTCATCCATTCGAGGATCGAATGATCCGTGTCCAAAAGCTATATGCTGAGAATCAGTTTCCAGACGTCGAAAATATACCGCTAGGTAAATTAATGCAGGGTTGTTGGAAGGGTACCTTCAATTCTATGCATGAGGTTTTTCAGGAACTTCAAGCTAGCTTGCTAGCTACAAGGAAAGTAATCTGTGTTTACTGGTACGTGAAAGCGGTGTTCTTTAACGCTTTGAGGTCAATGAGGATGTTGTTCAGCGCTTAGAAATGTGCTGGCTAGGAGATGCTTTGTTAATCTATGGTGGATATAGCTACATAAGGAGTTTGCATGCCATGGCATCCATCGTGGCCCTTTGTCACGTTCTGTAATTAATAACCTTTTTGGCTGGCTGCTTAACCATGAAGATCATGCTATTATATGATTAGTTGATTTCATGTAGACGAAGCATATAATACAACTGACATCTTCATAACGCTCCTGTCCAACCGATATGCCGGAGTCTCGACAATACCTGCACGGAGCGTTTCTGTTTGAAGGTATATGGGTGCCAAGACTTGGATCAAACACGGATTCCTTGCACCTTGGTCCAGGCTTCGGAGAAGCTTCACATCTCCGATGAAGACGTTTCACGATCTTATGTTGAGCTGGTAATCGACATTGGGAATAGATAATATCTGCTGTAGTATATCGGCACATAGTGAAGAGACGTGGCGGGGTGGAAAAGCCCAGGCTGGAGAGTAGGCGCTGAGCTTAAGTAGAATCGATTGCCCCGCGTTTTTTACGATTGAAATTCATACTATGTTATTAATAATCAGGTTGTTATCCATACCTGCCCCGCTGCCCCGCCGCGATCTTATCGCTGCGGGGTATGGCGTGCCACGTCTACATATATTGTATTCAGTCTATGTTAACTACGTTCCGTTCATTCCACTGAAAACATATTCATATAACCAGATCTCAGAGTACGGAAATAGCTTGAGTCCAACTTGAATATGTCAGTCAGATTCAGTATCGCCCCTGTATTGACAGCATTTAATCCTAATCTAGGTGTGGTAACGTTACTACGATCAAAACCACGACCGATAGCCAGGGCCACTCTACGCACACATTCGAGCACCGATTCGTGGACTGTTTAAGTTCAGAATGCCCTCAATCGCGAAATTATCAGCCACCAAGGACCAGGTCTTCCTAGCTGTACATAACTACTTCATTTGATAACTATACTTTGGAGCCAGACCTGGAGTTTTTTCAAAGAGAATTCGTCATTCTGCTGTGCTGAAGTAATGAAATTTCCATCGCACCATCCCGGTGTACCTGCTGTGAGGAGGGGCTTCCCGAAGGGCTGACACGAGCCGAAATCAATGAGGATAGGGCTGCCATCTTTATCCATCATAATGTTGTTCGGATTCAGGTCGTTATGAGCTAGTTGAAGTGAATGAAGATGCTTCACTGCTGCCTTGATCGCGTTAAAGCACATATTGTAATCGATCTTCCGCTTTTGCAGTCGGACTTCAAGGTCAAGCGTACGAGGGTGTCGATCCAAGGCAAGACCGACAATACGACCCCTCCTCGTAATGACACCATGATATCGAACAATATTCCTATGTTGACTGCATCGTAGAATCTCCATTGTCTCAGCTTCCTGGAGAAGCAATTTCGGCAACGTATCAGTACCCACAAGCTCGTTGTAGCATCCAATTTTGGGGCCTTTGACGAAAATGTTGCTGTCAATCGAATCCGAAGCAGTCGTGATATGCGATGGAGCCTCAGGGTAAATATCTTCATCCGGGATAACAGACTTCAGAGTATCCGTGATGGTCTCTAGGCTCAAGTCACTGAGACCAACCGGAGCTTCGCCGATCCAGACCTGGTAATCACGACTTGTGACGGCAAATCGCGAGGTCTTTCCATCGGCTGTTTCGCTAAGATGACACAAGTCTCCGAAGGATTCCACCTGAGGCGGTTGATAGTCCATATTCAGGTGAAGCTGTGGAACAGTCGAAGGTTGATTCTCGTAGGCGCAGACTTCGCTCAATTTTCTCCTCGGTGATAATGTTATGTGGTACCGGAAGAGCACTGGTGTCTTGGCCGTCGCCGTCTGCTCAGTAATTGATGCTGTTGATGAGCCTTGAGCAGCGTTCGTGCTGCAATTCGGGGTTGTCTATAATCCTATCACGTGCCTTTCTGCCGAAGATGTTCCGAGAACTCGAAGTGTCGGGAGCACCCGTCTAGCCATCCACCAGCGGCCGATCCACAGGTTCAAAAAGCATCTGGGAAGATACTGTACGTCTGAAAATCCTGACCTCGTTGATCGGCCTGTTCGTTTGTCGCCGACGTGCTGCTCTGCTAATAGCGGCACGAGGTTCTCCGGGCCGCGTTGTCTGTTGTCCCTCTTCGAGAGATAATGGTCACAGGCAACACGCACATACCATGGCCCCTAACCTCGCAAAGACACAACATGACATGATTCGAGACATGGTAACAAGTGGGACGCTAAACAATATGCGGATTGCGAGGGTTGCCGGCTACAGCGACCGCTCCGTGAGATCAATTCGCGCAAACCTTCGTTGCTTCGGTAGGACCAGAGCTCCCTCGAATGGCACTCCTGGCCCACGGCGACGAACAACATCTTTGATGCTCGATGCGCTTCGTGAACATTTGTTAGAGAAGCCTGGGCTATACCAAGACGAAATGGAGATTTTTCTGTACGATGAATTTCGGGTTCTTGTAGATGCTTCTACAGTCAGCCTTGCTCTGAAAGAGGCACAATGGACAAAGAAGGTGATTCGTCAAGTAGGTCAACAGCGGAACAAAAATCTGCGGGACTTCTACCTGCATAATCTCTCAGAGTTCAAGTCCTACCATCTCGTATTTCTATGAATGAAAGTAAAGTCGACGCAAGAGCGGATCATACAACGCAGTAGGAGAAGTCAGTATAAAACCACAGTTCAGGTGCTATACCCAGCACCTTAAAACAGTATTAAGGCAGTAAAATTTACACAATACCAGGCCAGCTGAATGGATTATCGAGAGACCCTCGACGATCACCATCAGCAGACCTCTACCATCTCGTATATGTGGACTAGTCTGGATGCGACAAGCGGATTGGTTTTAGGCGGACTGGCTGGTCCCCTCTCGGTGTTGCGCCTGTTCAAGTAGCGAAATTTCGTCGATATCGTAGGTACCAGATCCTACCTGCATACAACCAAGAGGGTATACTTCATTCACAAGTATTTCAAGGGACCACTGACAGTTCTTTGTACGAAGACTTCATTGCGCAGCTTCTTCAAAACTGTGGACCCTTCCCAAAGCCCAAGTCCGTTCTCGTAATGGACAATGCATCATTTCACCATACCGCTCGAATCAAACAGATGTGCCATGAAGCGGGCGTTGAGCTGTTATATCTGCCCCCGTATTCACCAGATCTCAATCCGATCGAAGAATTCTTCGCAGAGTTAAAAGGGTTTATCAGGAGGCATTGGCAAGAATACGAGAGTGACCCGCGACAAAAGTTTAGTACGTTTCCAGAATGGTGCCTTGCAGTTGTAGGCGCAAAGGAACAAAGTGCAAGAGGTCACTTAATCATGCCGGCGTCACTGTGGAGGACTTGTGATAGAACATCAGCGTTTAGAAAATGCATACAGCAAGCCGTTTAAATTACACTATCATCATATGACAACTTGTATCGCTTTGCCCAGCTTTCAATGTCGCTAACAAATGGTCGAGCAACTCCTCGGTTGACCCCATTCTTGATGAAGAAAGTAGGGTCCTGATCTTCGTGAATTTGCTTTAAGTCCAGCCCATCTTGTAACGCAACTTCACAAGCTCTCTGGGATTCCTCTTTAAGCACATCATCATCGACTTCCGATTGTTGCCATTCACTATACACCGCACAGCTCGATCTCGCGAGCCTGGGATATCAAGATGGCTTGAAGCACGCGCCATGGGTGCTTGTGTCGCGCCTACTGTGTCTAAGGCGTTCACTAAGGGTGAGTGGTGGGATTGAGGTAAGACATTGGTGATGGTAATGGGGGGATAGTTTGGGGTGGATGTTATGTTACTTTTAGCGTGTCGCTCCAGTTCGTTGGCGTTCCTCTACAATTGCTCACGAATTCTATCGGGGACGTCGTCATGGTCTCTTAGGGTGTTGCCTTGCTCTACAAATTCGACTAGGGCCCTAAGATGATTGGTCCCCAGTTTATAGTGCTTCTTGCCATAAGAGTCGCGCCAGCAATGAGGTCCGAGGTCGCACGGTGGGCCTGACATCGCGTTAACGCATATACTTCTTGCCAAGCCGAGGGATTTCCAGTAGCAGTCTGTTCTGCATCAAGCTGCATTGCTCGGTCACTGAGCATCCTTTGCGTGGCAGTGCCACGCTGCTTTCCACGCTGTGTAGGGGTAGCATTCAAATGCGAGTCCACGTAATTGGAAGATAATTCAACTCGAAGCTTCTTCCCAGAACGAAGCTTTTCGCCCCACTCCTCGAGTTGTTTTGATATAATAGGCCAATCAATGTTCAGATCCTCGAAGCTCTTGACCAGGTCACGTTGCGTACGGCCTGTTACTGAAAGTGTGACATTAGTGTCATCACATCGCACCTGCCGGTCCGGCCCAAACTTCCTCTCTAGAAGCCGTCCAAGCTTAGGTCTAAGAATTGTATGCCAATATCCGATAGGAATGAGAACAACGTCTTGCTCTATATCCTGGTGTACTACCTTATTATTAAGGAAGACCTTCCATTCGATCGAGTAGTTGAGGCAGATCGGCACATCCTCTCCATAGCTATTATGCTCATCCCACTCATCTAGTTGGAGGAACCGGAGCCTGTCCGGTTCCAGTTGTGGCCGTTGGTAGGAAGCGGTCCTCCTCGTTCGTTCCGTGAAACCGCGGCGGGAAGGTTGGGGCGTTTGGGAGGCGTCTAATGGTGTACTGCTCTTGAGGACCGAAAAACTCTTGGGTGAAAGAGACAGGACTAGTCATCGCGTCGCCATGAGTCGCATACTGCCGTTGGGCACCCAAAACCCTAACATACCAGCTCATGGACAAGGTAGACAAAGTATTCGTGAATTGCTAAACTTCAGAAGCTCTTCCAAATTAACTGACCTATGTCATTATCCTGCTCGAGCCTATCATCCCCGATCTTCCCGTTGCCTTCTCGGTATCGCCATTTCTTTCCCATCTCCTCCTTGAACCATCGCACATCAAAAAGACCCTGATTTACCGTGTCCGAGAATGCGTCTACTCTCTCTACAGGCGCCAACTTTACATCCAGGTCGGGTGCCACAAACAACACTGCTGATAGGCGTCGCACTCCAGGCACACGTCGAACACGGTGACGTACTGCCGCTACCTTAGCTCCACTTAATATCACTACACACCACCCACACAGCAATACAGTCGCGTTGCCAGGCACGGGCACCCACGTGCCTGGTGCCCCAGGCGCCTCCATCTCGAGGCCTGCATTGCCGTCTTGAAAGATTATGCTGAAAGTACCGTAGTCGGTGTGCGCGCCGCAGCCGTTCGGGCTTTGAGGAGACGCAGTCGTGGTAGTGTAGTCAATGACTCGAAAGTTTACATTAAAGTCGGCGTGCAACGATGCTAGATCGCGTCCAGCGATGGCGCTGAGAAGGGTCAAGATCTGTGTAACATAGTGTTGAGAGATCGTGTCGAAGAAAGCAAGAATGTCAACCAATCCGTGTGGAGCAAGTTCGATTTGTAGAGCAGATGGGATGCGTTCAATCCGCGTGGGCGAGAGGTCAATCGTGAGCTTTTGGTCGCATGTTGGATTTTTGGTGGCAGCAGCCTTGAAGATGCCACGGAGAGAGTAAACATCGTTAAGAGCTGCAGCGGTCTGGGGATTTTGTGCCAGATAATCAAAGAGATTCTGGATTGCGGAGAATGGAGCTGCCGTGATGGGATTGATGAAAGTCAGAGCTGGATTCAGCAAATCTGCTCTGGTGGGAATTGATTGCGTTTCCGCTGACTGTATATATCTCGACTCGTACGCTGGGTATTCGTTCTTCGAAGTTTGAGTAGCCATGATACAGGAAAGAGCAGTCGTATCGATATCAGAAGAGGGCGATAGAATCTCGTGTTCCTTCTTATCTATCGGACAGTCACGTTACTCAGCCTGAGTCAGCCGTTGTGAGTGCGGGGTTGCCGACTCGATTAACTTACATTAATATCATGTCTACATGCCTAAATTCCCCTAGAGACATATTTATCTAAATAGGCCATAGAGAAAATTACGCTTATAGTAAGCAATAGAGCGGAATTCTATATATTATAAGCTAGCTTGATGAAGGTAAGCTTCCGCTTCTATCTTACAGGGCCCGGAAGCCGAACCTTCATAAGGCTGTACAATAGCAGTGCTCTACTGAATGAGACGCTCCAATTCCACCACAGCGCCTAAGTGGCAGCCTTAGCAGCCTCTGTGGGGGCACTATCATCCGCAGAAGGAGCATGCTTGGTCTCTCTCCTCTGCTTCCCCGAGATCAAGTAAACAGTAGCGCGAACGTCCAATAGCGGGTCATCACTGGGCTCCAGACCATCGACCCTCGGAATCGGATCGAAGATGATGTGCTTCTGCTGCTTCAGACTCTCTTCATCACTGAGTGTCTTTTCAATCTTGACAGTACCTAGCTCAACAATCTTCCTCTCCTCGGGCCAGATCTCCGTCGCGTTGTTAGTAACATCGCCTTCTTCAGCGATCTGCGCGAGGAGCTTGAAATCGATGGGTCCAGACTCCAAGCGCGTGGGGAACTCGTCGAACAGATAAGTCTCTGACTTGGCCTGAACTTCTTCAGCGCCGAGATGCTGCTCCCCAGCAACAGGCACAATTCGATACCGCAGCGTCGTAACTTTACTCCCCTTGACAAACTTGAACGCATTCACACCGAAGAACTTCTCCGTGGCAAACGACACAGGACTGGGTTTTGGATCCTGCAGAAACCGCAGCGTCTCTGCATGACGGCCTAGAAACTCAGGGACTGCCTCCGCGGCGTTTGGTCCACCCGCTGCTTTTAAAAACTCTAGGAACTCGGCTCCCGTACGGGTAGGGAAGTACTCTGTTGAATGCGCGACGATGTCGGTGTGAGCTCGCTTGCCGTTGACATCAGGCAGGTGGAAGCGAATGGCAAAACCACGTGGATTGCCGTTCGGGTCTGTATCTGGGATGTGCGGGAGGCCGGTTGAGGAGGAGAAGCGGACGGTTATGGGTGTGGAGGTGGCGTTGAAGTGTGATGCGCTTGTGAGGTTGGCGGCTCCCAAGGAGGGGGTGAAGGAGCCAGTAAGGAGATGTCCTTTTGCGTGCGCTGTGTGGTTATTTGTCAGATGAGCTGAAGAGTTGAAAAGTTGAAAGAGAGGAATGGGGGAGGGTTATGCAAGGGGGGCTTTGGGTTGCAGACCTGGTCTGAAGCTGTGGGGGGCATCGCCAGCTGCGCCTCGGAGGGCGTTCACGAGACCATTGCTTGTCTGGAGGACTTCAGGTTCGGAAGAGAGAGGCATTTTGACGCAACTTGACAGCACGGATTGAGGTTTGAAGAATAGGTCAAGATGGATTGAGTGATTTCTTGCACAGCAACCCGCCTCTATTGACTATATATACCTCCACGTTTCTCAGCTTCGTTCGTATTTGAATTCCCCTTCTTCCCTCATTCCCAATTGCAAGAGATGATGCCTTATCGCGTCGTCGTAGTGCCTCACAAGCCTTCAGCCACTAGTCAAATCGCATTGCGCTCATTCGCCAAATTACTTGGAACCTGGGCTGACAGCAGCTTACTCGCATGTCGCATACTACAAACTAGACGCATTTGCCTTGTTTGCAGCTCGGTTGTGGTTTCGTAAGCGTAGTGAAGACGCGCGAATGGCTTACTTGACACTGTTGATTACTTACCCGTCGACTTTGGTTCGTCCACCAGGCGGGCTCTTGGGGATGCGCAGCATCGTCTAGACGCAGCCCGAAAGCCTTAACGATGTACGCATGTCAAAATGTCATCAGAAGCAATGGAGGAATAATGTGCTGGAGAAACACGTGAAAGTAACAGAGGGCATTCGGGCCGCTAAGGCCGGTCAAAGAGTGAGACACGTTCAGAATACATTAGCGACCAGTCAAACTGATGCATCAAGAACACTTATCCTTCCTTTAGGAGTGAACCACGCTCCATCACTATATCCAACATACAGCCGAATCTACGACTTACAAAACGCCACCACATTTTCCGCCTTACTCCCAACCAACCCATCCACATACCCCAAAAACACATCCAAATCCAACATATCCACCTTGCCCAGACTCGGGTTCGAACTAACCAACACCTGGCCACCCCACAAGATGCGAATAAACTTCTTATCCGCTACATAATCACCGCCCTTCTGCTTCTTTTGGTAAATTTCAAACACCACCTCAGACCCCATGCCCACCCAGACCATCTGGTCGATCTGCAGGATACTCAGCAGGCGCGACACGGAGCCGTCGTGCGCGACGTTGTGGCGGTAGATAACGGGGCTCTTCCCACTCGCTGCGTCGCGCATGTTCTGCGCGAGTTCGGCGAGGAAGACGCCGTAGGAGCCGATGGAGGCTTGGAGGGATTGCGGACTGTCCCTGTAGAGGAAGGAGTACTCGTACTGGCCGAGGCGATAGACGGTGTTTGCTTGCTCCTGGGTAACGCAGGAGGTTGTGTCGTTGAGTTTACAGGGGAGGGGTTTGGCGTGGCATTGTCTTGCGGAGAGGTTGTCGTAGTAGTGGTCGAAGGACCTGTGCCATTCGGTCGAGTCACTGGCGACGCCGGATATGGAGTCTAGGGAGCTGAAGAGCGGTTTTGTGGCCGTCAGGTGGGCGGTCCAGTTTGCTGCTGTGCTGCCTACGCCGTAGGAGCTGGAGAGCGACGAGGCTTTGGGGCAGGTGTATTGGGGTTCTAGGGAATCCACGCCGGAGGGCTGGATTCGCAGGGGTACGTCGCGTTTGGGTGAGAACATGCCGTCGACTAGCATGCCTGCGACCTGGCTGGTAATGACATTGTTGGTAACGCGGAAAGAGACTTTGTCGTTGATGTTCTTGGGCAGGAAGCGGAGCTGATCGCGATACACGCCGTAGAGATCTTTGCCGTGCTGCCACGAATCATCCAGGCCCTCCCTAGTGATCTGGGGGAATTGGCAAGATCCTTGGAAACCCGATTTCGGGAAAGGGTTGACGTCGCTAGAGTAGACGCTCCAGTACGTCGAACTCGACTTGTTGCCAGAGGGATTGAGAGGCTGGCCGTAGTAGAAGAGTCCTTGGTTAGCGCACTCCCAGTTATACGACTCTTTGAGGAATGTGTTAGACGCATATGGCGTTCTCTTATGATGGCGATGGATACTGTTCTTATCAGCGCTAGACTTCATGGGTGGAAGTAGGCAGTACTTACACTTCCACATACACCAAGTCGTACTCCTTGGCTGCCACAGGATACTCCTCCTTCCTCACATGCGGCATATTACACCAGTTGTATGTCCCATACTTGACGCCCTTGGGCAGCTCCGACCCACCAAACACAAACCCATTCGTTCCCGTCCCATTCAACACCTGACCAAGATCATTAATCCAACTCTTCTTAGGTGCATGCCAGCCCAGATCCACAGTCCCATTCGCCGCTACTACAGTCGTGGCTAGAGACCCAAATACCAGCGGAGCAACTGTCCTCGAGAAGTACATGTTGATATCTCGATCGAAGAGATGAAACAGCGTATAAGCTACAACGAGCGAGAAGAGAATGGCGAAGACTACATGGTGCATCTCCTTTATATGTACAAAAGCTTCCAGCAACGGCGCCAGAAACCATAGCAGATGTAGTAGGGCGCCGTGATGCCGAACCGAGATGAGAACGAGAAGAATGGTCGTCGTCCACGTGGGGTGAGAGCACGCTTCGGGCTCTGGGGATGTGATTGGTCAATGGCCTGTCAGAAGGATCCACTATCGAAGACAGCTGTGGAGCCATACGTTTACTTCCAGGAACCGAACATGATCCTCGATCCTCATTGTGGGTTTGTAAAAGACGTTGGTTCCACATGGTTCTATCCACGTGCCTTTTAGCATGTCCTTAGTGCATCGAAAATGAAGTAGTCGAAGAAACTCGCTCTTAGATAGGCTTGCTAATGTCAACCACCGACTCAGAGAAAGCAAACGGTATTGAAGATGGCTACACTACGTTAAGAAAGTCCTCTACAGACCTCAAGCTTGCATAGTTCTCCTAAAAGCCCTCGCAGGCATACCTTCCCGCGGCTTGCCAGCAGCCAAGAGGATCTGATACATTTCGTCACCAAAGGCTTTCTGGGGTCCTTTACGGAAACTCGAGTCCCTTGCCCACAGACTGCCGTCATTGCTAAGCGCGTCCAGCTCATCATAGGCGGCCCTAATGTCAAACTCTCGTACCGTGAGCGCGAGCACAACCTTCATCTCAACCAGGGCCAATTCTTGACCGATACAATTCCGTGGGCCCTTCTCGAATGGTCGCCAGGCATTGAGTGGGATCTTGTCCGCGTTCTCGGGGAGGAAGCGTTCGGGCCTGAATACGTCGACATCGGAGCCCCATATTTTGGCGCTCCGACCTAGGCACATGGACACTGTCCAGATAATGCATCCTTCTGTTGGTAGCATCTCTCCGCTTGCGGGATCCTTGATGAAATGACCCTTCTGTCCACTGCGGACACCAGAGGCTGGAGGCCAAAGTCGTAGCACCTCTTTGATGACTGCGAGCGTGTACTCGCATTTGTTGATCAAGTAGGGACTATCTTTGAGCTGCTGGGTCGCGCTAACACCGGCACCGAATACGTCGTCTAGCTCTTGTCGAAGTTTTGCAAGGATGTGCGGATGCTTGTGAAGCATGTGATAGCTACATTTGGAGGTAAGAATCAGTGTATAAGATTAGGTGCATTTGCACATGAACTTGACGTACCAGTAACAGATTGTCGAGGCCGTTGTATCATGTCCGGCAAATAGCAGGATGAGCAGGTTGTCGATGGCAAAACGTCGGAACTCGGCGTCCATGACGGTAGCATTGTGGGAATCAGCATCCTGGCCGTTCTCCTTGAAATACTCGGCAAGAGCAACTAGGGCGGTGGGGTTAGCAACTCCACATGTAAACAACCGTGGAAAGTACATCAAGTGCATTCAAATGATGCCTGCATTGTGTACTGCATTGGTACTTACGATCGATGCCTGTCCTTATCTTCGCCTTCTTTGGAACACCCGTATCCCGAACCGCGAAACGTTCATCGAGGACTTTTCCGATATAATTGTCCATCTGCCGCTTGTAGTACTTCCACATGATAGGTCGTAGCGGGTGGTTGCGGTGCCATGGGTTCATGGATTGCTGGTTGGGCATCCAGGAGAGGGTTTTCCTCATGGTACGCATGAAGTCGTTGTCGGTAGTAAGGGTTTTGAAGTCGTGGTCACAGACGACTCGGCCGATGACATCGATGGAAATCTTTGTGGTTTCCTCTTCTAGTCTGAAGACTTCATCTTTGGATGCATGCCGATCGAGGATGTTGATGAATGCCTCTGTGCATTCAACAATGACAGGCACTTGGCTGATGACTTGTTGGACGGAAAACCCAGGGTTGAAGACGTTTCTCCATTTCTTCCAGAGTTGCCCCTCGATTGACAGGATGTTCAACCTTCCCGCCAACGGCTCAATGGTTTCGAGAAGAGTGCGATGCTTTGGAAGTCCAGATTCGGAGATTTCCCGGGCCACCTCCCTAGACACTTTAGCACTAGAGTTATGTTGGGGGAGTATTCAAAGCCTACGGGTCTGCAACGACCAGGACGGGGTATTCTGCCGCCGGTCGGTTATCCAAGTAGAAGACAGACGGCAGATTGTACTCTCGCATCAAGTTGGCTACTAAAACGTGGGGATGAACGCGCTGTGGATGCTTCATGGCTATTTTGCCCATGGGTATAAGATGTCCGAGGAAAAGGTTACAGGGCGGGCCAGGCTGGAAGTTGTTAGTATAACAAAAAGGACATTTGAAAGCACAACTCACAAGTTTTCGAAACTTTCTCCGCTCCATGACGACCCTGAAGACCTTGGCCCCAAGCCAGGCCACCAGAAGAGATGCTAGGGTAAATACGATGGCATGGTCACTGAGAAGGCCCATATTGGGCGTGCAGCGAATTGTGAGATGTTGAAATGAAACAGACGAAAGTCAGTTGGATCGAGAGACTACTTGTACGACGAAGGGATGACGACGGTTGGAGTGGCTTGGCGGGCGAGTTGGAAGGTCAGCACTAGTTTTATCAGGCACACATGCTATACGGTGACAACTGGGGCGATTCGGCTGGTGACGAATCAGCTCAGACGGCAAGCATGAATGGAGTGTTTACTGTGGGCGATATTGATGACGAGGAATTCGCTTGGGAGCCTAAGGATTTGCTCTGGTGTTGTCACAGAAGCAGATAACGGATTGGGGATCGTGTGGGGCAGATGGATTTATGGCTGTAGCGACGACGCGTGTAAGGTTGATAAGGGAGATTTGTCTAATTGCATGGCGGTGAGGACGATAATGGTGTGTAAAGTAGTTAAAGTGGTGGTTTGCAACATGATAGATACTGTGTGGAGACAGGCTGTGGGGTAGAAGCGCCAGACGGCACCTGCACGCACCCTTCCGGGGCGTCGACAGCCGCATGGGGAAGGCACGTCAATGGCCTCTTATAGGTGTGTACCTAGGTAATGTAAAATTTCCATTGCATTATTAGACATTGGTGTGAATTCGCCCTATTGCACGGGATATGGCGCAGGTTCGCAGTGGTGGTCGGATCGGCTTCTTGCTGTTCACTCCTTGCACGCATCTTCGCCTCGCTTCGTGGTAGTGGTAGGATCACCACAGGCTAGCTGGTACCCCTTTTCCAGCCCATGGCGCAATGGCAAACGACGGCATCCTTTGGGAACTAGATGTATAGTCGTGGCTACAGCGACACCGCTGGCCGAGCAGAAAAACGCGAAAGTGCCGCGTACCAGTCAATGGCTAGTAGACTCGGGACCCAATGCGTTGCGTTTTGGGCGCCTCCCGGTGCTGCTGTGGACGGCAACGCAGTTTCGCATTAACCATTTCGGACGTGCCATCCTGGTCGCGACTGGTTTGGGCCTGTTGTTTTGCTGCAGAGCTGCTGTGAAGCCATCCAAGTGCGTCTCTCTTCTCCAGCCCGTCGCCCCGTTTTGTCGAGTCTGTGGCTGGCCTTCCCGCGTCTATTCCATCTCCTTCTGCGCCGCCCGCAAACTCAAATCAATCGCACGCAAATCTGGGGGTTCCCTTATGCGCCCTTGACCCACTCTTGGTTCCTGCAGTAGTGAGTGGGCCTACCGTAAGTTAATCAGACCCTGGGCCATTCATTCACCCTCCGCAAGGACCACCCTCCAGCAGCGACTCCCCTTCAATTTCACGTCCCTCGCCTCGCCTCTCCCATCGCTAGACTCGACTTGTCCGCCGCCCGAATCACGGCAGCCCTAGGCAGGAGAAGGGCCAAATCGCCAAACACTCCATTGTGCAGCAGCCTTCCCTTTGCCGTCTTGCTAAGATTACACGCGCCGCGCGAACTCGGTCCGCTGTTATTGATTATTAGACCCCTCGCACCCGCCCGCCCGTCATGGCCAGCACAACTCCCAACAAATCCCTTAATCCTCCTCATTCCTCGGTACCGAACGACGACGAAACCGACCCAGCCCAGCCCAACGGTGACCAGCAACCAGGCGCCCCCCGCAGATCCAGCTTCAACTTCCTACGCGGTAGCAGTAATCGAAGCGCGTCAGGAGGCAAGATGAGCAAGAAGCAGAAGGCGCTTGCCCAGGAGGAGGCGCTGCGCAGGCAGCGCGAAGCCGCTATGCTCCCTAAGCAGCCACCCCGCCTTCCCTCCCACTCCGCTCTTCCCCAGATTGAGACATTTGGAGGTGAAAGCGCCCGTCCTGATTCCGTCGCCATTGTCTCCAACAAGCTCGGCAATTACTCTCACAACAGTCACAACTTCAGCCGACCCAGCGTCGATCGTGGGAGCAGAATGCCCCCCAATTCCAACCCCAACCTGGCCGCGGCACCGCCCATGCCTGGCACTGAGCTCTCGTACATGGACTACGACCCCTACCCCAGGACCGAGAGCATGACCCACCGCGGTCGCTACAGTTATGCCAGCAGCCAGCACAGCACCGTCAACAGCCCCCGCCGCGTGAGGAGGAGGAAGGACCCTACGCCCTTCAAGTAGGTGACACCAATCAATACCATGAGCAATCGAGAACCTAGCTAACAAGCACACAGCATCCTCGTCGTTGGTGCCAAGGGCTGCGGCAAGTCGTCCTTCATCGACTTCCTACGCACTGCGCTCGCGCTCCCCGCTAAGAAGCGACCCCACACTCCATCCCCGCCTGCCACCGCTGTCGGTGCCGAAGACTCTCCCTTCACGTCTGAATATCTCGAGACGGAAGTCGATGGCGAGAGAGTCGGAGTCACGCTCTGGGACTCGGAGGGCCTGGAGAAGAACATTGTCGACTTCCAGCTGCCCATCATCACCGCCTTCCTCGAGTCCAAGTTCGAAGACACGTTCAGCGAGGAGCAAAAGGTCGTCCGTGCCCCTGGCGTCAAGGACACCCACATTCACTGTGTGTTCCTCATACTGGATCCTGCACGCTTGGACGCAAACATCACAGAGGCTCGCAAGAAGTCGAATGTGATCAAAGTTGGCAGTGCCATCTTTGGAGGCCTAGATGAGAACCTAGACCTCAATGTGCTTCGGGAGCTGCAGAGCAAGACGACTGTCATCCCAGTCCTCAGCAAGGCGGATACCATCACTGGTGCGCATATGCGCCATCTGAAGAAGACGGTGTGGGACACAATCAAGCGCGCGAAGCTCGATCCGCTCGAGGCTCTGAATCTCGACCTCGATGACGAAGAAGACCCAGACCGACTGGACGAGCGAGATGAGGACGAATATGCTCAGTCCTCTGAGGATGAAGACAAACCTGATGTCTTGAACAAGATCCTTGAGCGATCTTCCTCTGAAGCTGCTCGCTCAGTTGCCTCGACAGATTCAAATTCGAAATCGCAATCACCTCCTACCTCCCCACCAAGCGCTAAGAAGACTCACAGCCGCAAGCCCTCGGCCATCTCTGCCTCCATCCAAAGTGAAGCCTCAGAGACCCCGTTCCTCCCTCTTAGCATCATTTCGCCAGATCCCTACGAGCCCGAAGTGGTGGGTCGCAGATTTCCCTGGGGCTTTGCGGATCCCTACAACCCAGAGCACTGCGATTTTGTCAAGCTGAGGGAGAGTGTCTTCAGCGAGTGGCGGGCTGAGCTACGTCAGACTAGTCGTGAGCAGTGGTACGAAGGCTGGAGAACCCAACGCCTGGAGAAGGGCAACAACAGACGACGAGGTGTAACTTCGGATGGACCAACAGCGAGGCAGTTGACAGTGCCGGCTACCAATGGCCGGGCCGCTAGCGCTGGCAGCCGCGATTATCGCCAGCCGCGAACCTCTGGTTTCGAGTAACGGGCAATACTCGCCAAAGTGGTTGTTAGGAGACAATGACTGATGTCGACTCTGTCATCCTCTATTCGAATTCATCGCAGGGCGACATTTACTGCATACTGCATTCTCAAGCAGGGAAGCCATCATCTCTGGACTTAGCGAAGCATCTCCTGCCTTTTCCATTTGGAACATACTCCGACGACTTGCACCAATACCCCACATACTCTTTTCCTATGTCGTTCAACTTATTGTACTGTACCTTTTTCTTCGTTGGCTGCTTGTTAAGAATGCGCATACCCTTTCTCATTGCTTAGTACTTCTTAGATCACGCCGTTCCGACACCTCACTTTCTGTACACGGACTTGCAGTGTTCAAGTAACAAAACGCTGAGCGTTTTGGTGAAGTGGTGGAAGGTGGCAGTGTCCTGTGCGGGAAGATGTTGAGGCTGATGATTTGGAAGGTGGACTGAAGGAAGCTGAAGATAACGTTGCGTGCAATTTCAACTTGTCAATATTCTACCTCCCGTTTGCACCGTATTGTAACACGCACATCCCCTTCTATTCAACCCCTTGTAGTTAAAGAGAGAGAGAGAAAACAAATCATATCTTCGCCCTAGTCTTACTCTTCTCCTCCAACTCCCTCCTCTTCTGCTCAAACCGCTTCATAGGCGCATCCTCGACGAACCGCTCAGCCAGCGCATCCACAGCATTAACCACAGCAATCAACCTCGCATCCCGTATCGGCGCATTCTGCAACCTCTTCATCTCCATCATACTCTTCCCATCGTTCCCCTCCAACTGGCCCTGCAAGAACCCAACCACCCTCTCCTGAAACGCCTCCCCACTCTCCACCTCCCACACATAATTATACAGCCCGGCCTCCAACAGCTCCTGCGCACTCAACTTGCGACCAAACATGAGAAAGTCGTTGGCGCGGTGGATCCCAATGGACTGCGCGAACGAGAGTGCGGACCCGTTTTCGGGTACTAAGCCCAGGGCTGAGAAGGGGCATTGTAGCCACGCCGTGGACGAGGCTAGGACAATGTCTGCGATGCCCGGGAACCAGGCTGCGCCGCCGCCGACGGCGGGGCCGTTGAGCGCGAGGATGAGGACTTTTTTGTGGTCGATCATGGAGCGGAGGAGTTCGGTTGCTAGCGGAGGGAGGAGTCTTAGCTAGAGATCTATCGGGGCTTTTGTAGGTGTAGAAGGAGATTGAGATGTAAATATGTGCCCTCCTCAATTCAAAGACTCACCGTAGTTGAACTTGGCCAGGTAGGCCAGCTTCTTCTCGGCTGCATTCTTATACTCTGTTGGCTGTTGTGTTTATTCTCGTTAGCTACTACTCACGTATAGACGTGGATCATCAAAATTTACCTCACTTGCCCCCGCAATCCCTTTTACATCTGCGCCCGCGGAGAAGAACCGCCCTTCGCCTGTGATGACGGTGAAGACGGTGTCAGGGTGCTCGTTGAGCGTGCGCAGGGCCGCGATGGTGTCGGGGATCAGGTTGCCACCGAAGGAGTTTAGGGCTTTGGGGCGGTTGAACTGGGGGTGTTAGATAAGTAGATAGATATACAGAGGAAAGGGTGAGAAGGGGGGACGTTATGTATGTAAGTAGAGCTACTCACAGTTATAATCCCGATTTTTCCCTTGATATCGAATTTGATGTCGGAGTAGGAGGCGGTTGACGTCATGATTCTTGACTGTATCTTTTCCTTCTTTCTCTTTTATTTTGTTTGGAAGTACAGTATTTCCCTCTCGTTTCTTCCTTTCTTACCGGGAATTCTGAACAGTCTATTGATATACAGATAACCGCCGAGAACAATCTAAAGTACACAGTGACTAGAAGCTACTGGCAAAACTTCCCAGGTAATGAAAGTTGATGTTGATGTTGACGTCGAGAATGAACGATAGAGAATAAATGAATAGTAAGCGTTCCCCGCAAGAAGCCGCGCGCTACAGTACAGGCCTCGGTTCGGCTAGGATAATCCGGGGTGGGAGGGGTTGTCGTTCTTCGAGTCAGCTAGTGTGTCCCTCAATCGATTCGGTTTATCAAGAATCAATACAATATTAGAAAGGGTTGTTTGAGAAGAGACTGTTACAGACGGTTCGCGAATGGAAAGCAAGGTTGTCATTTCGCGTTGTACCTCGGGTCTGGATTTTGAACATCACAAGTCAAAGTCGCGAGAAGAGCGCTTTTCCAAACTAGAATGTCTTTTAGAAAATAAAAAATATGGTACATATCACAAGTCGTCTAAGAGGGGAATCGATACACATACACTCCCAAACCTATCCTTCAAAGACGCCGTGGTTCAGCTCGACGCCAAAGTCCTTCGCCATGACCTTCATCTTCTGCTCAATGTCGTCCTCCATGCCCCTCCCCACACCCACCCACTGTCTCACCTTACTCCAGAAGAAGACCACATCACTCAACGCTAATACAGCCCTGAATCGCACATGCTTGAGCCAATTCGTCCACCTCTCCCCAACGCCAAGGTCCTTGTTCTCCGTCAGCGCCCTGCTCGCCCACAAGCCCGTGATCTTGATGCGATTCACAGGTGAGCCAAGGAACTGGTTGTTTCCCTGAACGATGCGTAGATTGCGACCGATAAAAATGAGTTCGCGCGGCCATTTTTTGTCGTCGGCCAGCAGGAGTTTGACGGCGTCGCGGCCTTTGCTTTGCATTTCAAAGGCTCTCTCTGCCTGGTCCTTGCCCTTGGGCCCCTTCCGGAGCTCTTTCAGCACGCTATTATCACCACCCTGATACGGCCGCATGAGCGTCGCGGAAGCAAATATATCCGCGTGTCCAACACCCCAGGACGTCGCTATTTCTTGTATCGTCTCGTTGTCGAAGGCGAGTAACGACTTCCAGAATAGGGAGTATTGGTGTCGGAACTCAGGGCTCATGCGGATGTAGAGGCCGTGGTCGATGAGGACGACTTCGGGCTGTCCGCTAGGTAGCCGGCGGATGAATATGTTCCCTGGGTGGGGATCGCAGTGTACGATGCCCCAGAGGAACATTTGTGCGGAAAAGAGGTCGACAATAGTGTTCATTGTGGTTTTGAGCGAGACGCCGAGGCCGCCTTTGCCGTCTTTACCTTGCCAGTAGGTACGGTCGGGCTTATAGAAGTCGTTTTTCGGAGCGTCTTCTGGAGAATTTGTGTCAACTTTGACATTCCTATGAGGAATGGGTGGCAGCTTGTTTCCACCTGCACCAGGGCTGCCTTGATGCCAGCCGCCTTTCCAGGTATTCACAATGCCCTCCTTATCCCACAGCCGGACGCCTTCGATCCATTCAGCTGTCATGACTCTCTTGCTCGACAGTTCCCTATATACTTGTGGTATGTAGACCCGGCCGTTCAGCCTCTTCTCGCCTGACACCAGACGCCTCATTTCCTCCGCATTGTCGGCTTCGTTCTCGAAGTCGGTTTCCAGCATCAAGCGCTCCGAGATGTACGGTACCATGGTGTAAACAGGAATTTTGAACCACCATGTATACACCTTGGTCACCACCTTGAAAGCCCACAGATCCCATCCGACCTGTTGCGCAATCTCGCGCTTCTGGATCTTGATCGCGACCTCCCTTCCGTCTGCCAGTCTCGCCCAATGTACTTGCGCCACACTCGCACTTGCTCTTGCTGTCTTCTCCATTATCCCCTTGCCTTCTTCTTTCACGAGACTCACGCCAAACACTTCTTCTACGCTCTTCCCAAAGTCTTCTTGTATAACCTTCTCGACCTCCCACCACTCATTCTGCGGCGCATCGTCGAACATCTTGGCGAACATCTTCTGAAACTGGGGTGGTAGGATCGCACTCTGCATTGCGATGGCCTGGCCAATCTTCAGGTACAGCCCGCCATTGTGTCGCAGCAGATCGAATATCCTCTGCGCGTTCCTTGCGTGCAGATCCTCGATGCTATTCGCGAGCGGTGGATGGGCGCGAAAGTTGATCTTGTAGTCGATTCCAATCAACAGCCCAGTCCTAAAGCATCGTAGACTGCGCGTCAAGGATGAAGCGTAGAATTGCGTGTCAACCAGGTAACCTGTACCGACCAGCGCAGAGACGATGGCGAGGCGGCGCACCCATTTCCGACGGGTAAATGGCGGCTTTACCTTTCGCGGTCTCGGTTTGGGAAGGTCTGCGGGATTGGGAGGTCGTAGTGGCTCCCATGCTCTAGTTTGTAGGCGGCGGACGAGGTGTGTTTGGTATGATCGCGTTGGGGCGAAGCTTGACGTCAGCAGCTGGGAAGTGGCATGTTGTGCAGGCGCTCCTCGAAGAGCCGACAAGCCATATAACATGGCTGTCGAGAGTGAGGCAAAATCAGCACGAGGGGCGTGAAGTATGGCATGAGGATGTCATGGTGAGTTTATTCTTTCGCGCATATCGGCGTTAAGTCATGACGGCATTTTGAAAGCCGTCAATTGCCCGATTACAGCCGCTCGCGCACCGACGTCCGTGCGCCATCCGACTTGCAACAAGCCGATCCGACCAAATCATGCGATGCTATGTTACGCTGTTGCCTAATGCTGAATCTTCGTCGTTGGGAGAAATTTCAATCTCTCTAGGCGGCTCCACGTTTCATCCGGTGCCTCCACTTCTCTCCCTCGTGCACCTAGAGGCGGATCTATCTCTCTCATATCCGGCCCATCTATTGCTGGGAGCATGTTTATTCTGAACTTTGGTCTAAGATCAAACACATCAAGGTCTGAGACTTACATGATTGTCGAAATGGTGTACGCAAAGCGATATCCATTCGGTTTGTGGGCGTGTTGGCGCAGTCATGTGAAGATTTGCGGTCATGACTGCTCCTCTTGCAGTGCCTGGCTCTTCTCCACAGCCTTCAAGTCAACACCCCATCTCACTGCTAATTCATCCACATTCCCCATCCACTTTTTCACGAGAGGATGTTGTTCTGAAACCTCCCTCAACGTAGGGTCCTCCTCCTTCCCTCTGACCTCCCACTTCCAAATGCCCTCTTCATCCACCCATGTTTGACTGAGCAGCTCCTGTATCGCCAGTTCCCTCTGTGCAGCCTCGTACATCTCTTTCACTTCGTTGCGTGACTGCTCGTCGTGCCCTCTCAAGGCGGCGACGAAGCCGTGCAAAACCCCGAGTATGTAGCCAACACGTAATCCGAGGTTTGCGCCGAGAGAGTAGCCTTCGTCGAAGCCTTCTTGTACGAATTGGCCTTTGCTGTTTCCGAGGCCTTCGCGGTACGCGTCTGTGTCGAGTGCGCGTTGGCGGGAGGGAAGATCGGAGAGAATCTCGTGAGGGCGATCGCGAGGGGCGTTCAAGTCGAGCGGGTCATGCGACAAATGGACTGGCGACGAGGGCGCAGAGCCATATATGTCGTCTAATGGGTCTTCGTGTGGTGGGGTTGGTGGCGCATGGCCGGCGGCAAGTTGGATTGATACCAGATTGGGAGACATGTCTTCAAAACGATTCATGGTGGGATAGGATGCTTAGGACGAAGGGTGGTAGTGACAATTGGGCTTCGAGTCATCGTTGCGAACTTTGGAATGTGGGGTGAAGAAGTGGTGGGGACTTTTCGGGGAGCTCGGAGGTTTGAGCCTATCTGAGTGGTGATCGACCTCGAGGGGAGACATCACAATAACCCCTACGATTCTCTCTCGATGTAGACTTTAGCACTATAGTCGGGCGATTCTCAGTCACGGATAATATGGGTAGAAGATAGCGGTAGGTTGATAGTCCTGCTGAGCCTCATCTATCATGGAATTCTTTCCTCACAGTTTCTATCTTTGCCCCTTCGTCAATACATTGCGATGCATATAACTACTTGGACAATTTGCATGCCCACATCGTCCTTTCGTCTAAAGATGAGGTTCTTTAGGCCGAAATGGCACGCCTGATTCTTGATCGATCTGGCTACGGACGAATTACGGTCGCTCCTAAGTACGCTATATATTCTCTCCTATCCCCACAATCATCTGCAATCTATCTCTATCTCTATCTCCACTTCCACCTCAGAGTGCAACACCATGGTTTCCCTATCCGACGTCCGTGCTCACAACGCTACTCTCAGATCCCTCCCAGCTGGCCTCGTTGCGGTCTTCGTAGGTGGCACAAGCGGCATAGGGCTCTTCACAGCACGAGAGTTTGTCCGAAACACCACATCACCACACGTCTATCTCATCGGGAGGAATGCAACTGAAGCCAGCAAAATCATCCAAGAGCTTCGCACCATCAATACCTCATCACAAGTCTCATTCATCCAAAAGGACGTCTCACTACTAAAAAACGTCGATGAGGCCTGCCAGGAAATCAAAAGCAAGGAGAAGCAAGTCAACCTCTTGTTCATGACATGCGGCTACCTCACCTTTCAGGGCAGAGACGAAACGGCAGAAGGCCTGGACCGGAAATTTGCACTACATTAGTACTCCCGCATGCGTTTCATCCAACAACTCACACCCCTACTCAACGCTTCTTCCCAGGCCAATAATCTCAGCCGCGTAGTCGCTGTCCTAGACCCACAGATCGGCCTCCGCTTTACCCCCAATTTCTCCGATCTCGCCCTCCAATCCTCCTTTTCGCTCAAGAACTGCGGGATTCACGCGAGCGCTATGACGAGCCTTGCTGTCTACCACTTGGCAAAAGAGTATCCGACGACTACATTCATTCATGCATACCCTTCTGGTGTGGAAACAGGCGTATTCAGGGAGTTGTTCGGCAGATTCGAGCGCGTAGCCAAGTCTCTGCTGCTTACGGTAGCGTCGTGGATGATTGTCCCGCAAGGAGAGAGCGGCGAGAGACATTTGTTCGCTGCTACTGCCCCGAGATATGCGCCCCAGGCGATTGGTGGGAATGTCGAGGGGGCGGCGGTAGGAAGTGATGGCGTCAAGGGGAGTGGAAGTTATCTGCTGAACTGGAATGGGGATATCTTGGCGGATAGGCCAAAGGCGAAGAGCATGCGTGAGTCAGGCAAGGAGAAAGTGGTCTGGGAACATACGGAGGAAGTGTTCAAGAAGATTTGCGACGAGGGTGGGAAGTATTGAGGTCTTGTGCGGTGTTTCCTTGATACAGACTCTTTCTCTTCGAATACCCACTTCATGATGATGTCTTTGGAATCACACAACTAAACTAAAGTTGGCCAGAGAGACTTCACTTCACTAAACGATATCTGAAATCTCAGCTTCCGACCCAACCATCTTCCTGTCCACCTTCCCACACTTAACTTACCAAGGATGCTGCCCACCCGCATGCAGAAACCCCCCATGCTCACCATCCCTCTTCCCCGCCAGAATATCCACAATAGGGCTCGCCCCCTCCCTCGTCGGCTTCGCCCCAAGCTCCTCCTTATTCATATCCTACGCATCAAAAAAGTCAGCCTACAACCAAACCCCTTTCCGCTCGCTGATAACTTACACTAAGCCCACTCGCCGTGAACCCCGGACAAAACGCAAAAACCTTCCACCCCAACGGCCCGTACTCATACGCCTGACACGCAGTGAGCATATTAAGCGCCGCCTTGCTCATCCGGTACGGCACGACTTTCATCTGTTGGTGCGGATTCTCGCTGTCGAGGCGCAGCGAGATACTCCCCGCTCCACTCGTGACGTTCACGATGCGGGGTGTTTTGGCCGTGGATTTGGAGAGCAGCGGGGCGAAGGACTCGACGACGATGGCGGGGCCCGTGCTGTTTGTCAAGAAGGCTGCGGTTAGGCGGCGGGGGAGGGAGTGGGTGGGGGGTGTTTCGCCGGCTATGGCTGCGTTGTTGACGAGGGCGTCGATGCTGGGATTAGGGAATTAGAAGAGGAGTGGAGGGAGGGAGGGAGAGGTAGCATACCGGCTGTACTTCTCCTCTACTTCTCCTGCTGCTTTGGCGATGCTTTGCTCGTCGCTCACGTCGACTTGCACCAGCTCGACCGTGCCGGGTAGACTACGCTTCTTCAGCTCCTGAACTGCGGCTTCGCCTTTCTCCTGCGAGCGGCTGCCGAGTAAGACGAAGTTCTTGCCGTCGGCTAGGAGTTGCGAGGCGAGTTCAAAGCCGATGCCTCCGTTGGCTAAGTGGGCTGGTCAGTTATGCTAGGTACATAGATACGGACGAGGACAGAGGAGAGAAACAGGTCAAAACGAACCGCCCGTAATAAGAGTGATAATCTTATCATTGAAAGGCATAATGATGCGCTTGTCAGGTCTCGTCGTACTGAAAAGGTCGTCTGTTTTCTGTGTGGATAGTAACTCACTTCTAGCCGGCGACATTGCTCTTTTATATCCATCTTCCTACTACACCACATTCCACGCCAGGCTGAACCTAAATCCCTTCTTCTGTACTCTGGTCCAACCCTCTAAAGACGAAAGTGCAACATGTTTTGCACATTCTCCGTAAATCTCTGCAGCTTCATGATGCCATATCGCAGCAAGGCACCGGTCAGGTCACTCCCTTCCTGCTAAGCCAATCACGTCTTTTTAGGATTATCTGATCTCACCACTGAAAGGTAAAAGCCGGGCTATTCATCTTCCTTGCCTCTGCTTGCAGACTTGTCCGGAGTTAGTGAAGCAGGAGGGAGTCGGGGTTAGTGGAGTTAGCGCCACCACCCGGGCTTTATGGAACGGTGGCGGGAACGGACATGATGAGGAGTTTACTAGTTCGATGCTTATTGATCTATCTATGCGCGGTGTTGCTATCCGCCGTCTCAAATGCGTGGTATTCTTTCATGTTGTGATCCAAAACTCAAGAAACGCCAGCGCCGCCGTGCACAAATCCTGGAGTTTAAAAGCCAAACAGATGGTCTACCCAATTTGCAAGCAATGTATGAAGCAATACCTGTCCTTATAGATTGCGTGAAGACGATGTGACATGTAAAGTTAATGTGACTAAAAGCTGTTCGGCGCTCATACGCGGTCCTCGGCAAAGTCAAGGACTTCGCAGTCGTCCTCGAAGAAGCCTTCCTCATCTTCTTCTGCACCTTCCCTCCTGACACGCCTTCGTCTAGTGGTGACGACGACTTGCTCAACCTCCTCTTCTCCGTCCCGCAAGACGAGTTTGTTCTCAATTCTAGCAGCGACACCAGCTATGATGTCATCTTCTCCTGAATCGTAAGCGTGAGTAACTGGCGATGAGATACGGATTGCATCGATATTCTCGCCGAATAGCCAGGGCGAGCTATCGTCTTCGTAGTGGAGTTCTGAGATCAAGCCCAGGGGAGAGGGTTGATATTCGCTGCTGCCGCCTTGGACCTCTGGTGAGTATCGCGAGTAAACAAAACGGGTTACGCGACGGTCGGTGTAGAAGGGCTGATACGGCGGGTTCGTCTCAAGCTCAGAGAAGCTGAGAGGCGCAGGGGTGGGCCCAGTAGCCTTGCTACCTCTTGCACGAGGTTTGCGAGAAGGTAAAGTCCGAGGAAGCCATTCCCCATAAAACTCTTGCGTTGGCTCTGGGTCACCTGGCTGTGGAAACAGTTGTTCGGCGACAGAAGAGGGCAATGAGGTGTCCTGAATAGGAGCGAGACCGAACTCAGCGAGCTTCTTTCTTGTAATCGTTGCAGTGTTTGAAGACTTTCCTTTGCTATTCGTGGAGCGCATGTGGATTCGCCAGAGCTGCAGCACGCCCCCCGACACCAGCGCGATCGAACCGCGACCTTTGCCAGAGAGCCACCGTACGCTGTAGGGCTTTACTCCGCTAGGCGACACAGGGAGTGTGAGCTTGTTGTCTCCCGCGTGCCGTATGTTATTGATCGATTTGCCGACCCCGGCAGCTACGGCTTTGCCCGATTTTGCGCCAGCAGCAGGAGTGACACCAAGGCTGGCGAGACTAAATCGAGATCCAATGTTGCTGTTTCGTGCACGAACAGCATCAATGAACGGTCTCGCCGTCCCATTGATCGCTTGCATAGCAGAGTTGACTGCACCACCAGAGCCTGTAGGTGATGTAGCTTCGTTGGGTCTGGCTGACGGAGCTGCTTGGCGAATGCGTCGAAATGGTGGCCATTGGAAAGCCGATGCTGGCATGAGGAACATGTGCACTGTGCCCTTGTCGGTAACAACGGCCAGCTTATCGATCCTAGGAGTAGACCAAATTACATCGATAACGTTTGCGACGGTCATGCGGGTGAACCGAGCCACTTGTCGAACGTGAGGACCTGTCGGCTGTTCTCGGACAGTCTTGCGGGCTCTTCGGAAGTTGATACGCTTCAAGTCCCACACATCTTGATAATCACCCTTCGTGCTTACCGTCATAAGCATTAGGCCACTTGGGGAGAATGACAGGAAGCTACAGCCCAGGACGGCAGGGATTGTTGCGATCGGATTGAGGGCATTCTTGTTTCGCGTCTCTTCTGCATCCAGCATCCTTTGCAAATCGTAGATCGAGGTGACAGACGCTTCTAGCCTCGGCTGTGTCTGATTGTGTCCGTGTGTTGGGGGGAAGTAGTGCTGCATAGGATCTTGGCCGTATGCGACGTTATTTCCCTGTGAGCCCTTGTTCATATAGCTCTTAAAAGCCTGTAGACCCTTCTCAGTAGCCCAACGAGCACCTTTAATTGCGACTTGGGTTCCTTCCCTCGTGAGACGATTGATCAGGCCTGCCGTTTCAGGAGCATCTACCGTACAGTTTGGTGATGGCTGTGTTGGGACGCTATGGTGTGCAATACCAGGTGGACGTTCATAGTAAGGCGATGTTAGTGCCGTGCCATTGACCGGGTAAAGAGAACTTGATGCTGGTGGTGTGACGGCAAGCCAGCGGTCGGATAGCGAGAAAATTGGCACCCCGTACTTCTCAGGAGGGACCTCTTCGTGGCTACCATCAGCATTGCTAGAAGCGCTAGACTGCGTCACTCGTTCTCGAAGCTGTACCGAGGTCCAGACCTTGCCTATGCACCGGAATCGTTCTGGGAACGCTTCATGACCTTTGCGGTAAGGAGCAAAAACGAAGACCTCCCCACTTGCGCCAGAGGCAACTGTGACAAACTGCCCTTTTGCATCCACGATAAACTCGCCAACCGGAGGTGGAGGTCGAAAAAGAGGGCTGTCGAGAGGGCTAATCAGGGGTACTAATGGACTCTTGTACAAGACAGCCACTCTTCGCTTCTCGTTCAGTGAGTAGACTTCGACAGTGGTCTGATATCCGCTGATTCGGCCTGTGGTGCTGTTGCCATGACGTGAAGAGGGTCTGCTTGGAGACTCAGAAGCTGAGTCGTCGACCACAGAGGAGGCGCCACTCCCGCTGCTGCTTCTATCTTCCTTGATTACGGGTCCATGTAGGATAAGAGCAACCAAAGGTCTGGAGGAAGCGAGTGGATCCCTCCTAGATGTCCACGGTAGGATCTTCGCGCCTAGTACGCCACCTCGAAGACCCTCTAAGCGACCAACAATGTCCATCTTACTCTTCTCAACGCGAAATATATCAAGGCCTCCTTGGGAGCCAACGAGCAATACATTCTCAGTCAAGCGTGCTGCTTCACTTCCAGCCATGGTCAAGGTATCGAAGCCACAAAAGTATCCTCCTTCCCCTGGCTGCAGACCATCGTTTGGCACGTTGTCGAGACCGAGATCAAGGCCAGGCAGTCCATAAAAGTGTGGTTGCGCCTGATGTGGTAGAGGGGGATTGGGCGGGAAGTTCTGCGAAAGTGGGCGTGTGCCATGTTGTGAGTACATGGAAGCTCTGCGGTCTCTGCCTGGGGACTCGCGGGGAGAGTTCTGCAGGCGTCCACCAAAGTTGGTATATTGATTGGGGTAGCTTGGAGGGCGCACGCCAGGGGGCGAGTTGGACATGGGCGGTTGTGCATACAAGCCCTCTCGGGCACCAGGCGAGTTGTGGAATGTAGGCGGAGAAGTAGCTATGGCTATCCCACCATTTCCTGGCGAACCTTGATTCGGAAAGAAGGGTATGGACTTGGTCCACTCGTTGGTGTACTGAGCAGCTGAGGATCGCGTGGCACCGAGAGCCGAGAGCAGCGGCGACGTGGTCGCATGATAGTTTGTTGGGCCTGGGGGAGACGTGGACGAGAGTCGCTTTGCCGTGGGTGGAGACTTTGTTATCTCTCTGGGGTATATGCGCGTAACCTTCTCGCCGCGTCTATCTCTTCTTCCCAACTCATATCTCGACGTGTTGCGACCGCGCGCTTGGGGTGTGTCCTGCACCTTGCTGCGGCTGCGCTGCTGTTTGTGTAGGTATGTGAGGTTTGAAACAGGCGTCGTATCCTCTGCGGTAGAATCGGGCGATGGGCTCATTCAACTTGCTGGAGAGCTTTGTCGGTTGTTGGAGTAGAGCGCGCGCTCTATTGTAGGCGGTATGCGTTGTAGGGGGGCGCTGTGAGGGTAGCGACGGGTGAGGACGACGTGTGTGTGTGTGTGAGTCGGGATGAATGCTCAGGACAAAGAGGGCTGCGTCATGCGCTTCGTGACCACAGCCCGTGAACGGTCCCTGTCTCGTGCTAGGGGCACAACTAGATCACTTCACTAACGTTAATACTGGTGCCTTGTACCTGACTCGGCGTGTTATCTGGTGGCCTCTCTTCTGTTTACTGGTACGGTACTCGGTGGTGCGGTGTGAAGCTCGTGGTGGTTGATGGTCGACACCCGCGGGGCTGGAGCTTCACGCGGCGCGCTGAGTCGGAAGCCGTCGCAGTCAACGCAGACGAGTGTGCAAGGTGGCTAAGGATGGGAGAGGAGGAAGAATAGTCAAGTTAAACGCATATCACAGTTATGCAAAGTGTTGAGATGTGGCTATGGCAAGTGCTGCATATCTCTCTCTCTCGTCCAGTTGAGGCACTACTGAGGGGCAGGAGCTATCATCATGCAGGTGCAGCCGCTACTCCCTGCCGTTGGGCCCTCTCGACTTCCGGCCAGCGGCCGCCGCCCTTTCCGCCGCCATCTGGCCCTCTCCCTTGATGCAACGTCATGGGCTGTCTTGGGAGTTGGCCCTTCTTCTAGTCATGCTCTGTCTACCAACTCCCCCAGGACATGTATGCAGAACATACTCTGCTGGCACGGATTGCTGCATTCGGCGTTCCGCGAAGCATTCCGAACCGTGACGTCCTTCCGCAACACAAGCCCTGCCATGCCACCAAGCACAAGGCCCCGCGGCCCACCTGCACTCCCGAGCCATACTCTTCTCAGTAGCACGAGCTAAAGATGATCTGTATGGCTCTCCAATCGTAGAATAAGTTATTACACTGGCCCAAGTTCTGCAGCACGTCGCAAGCGCAGCCATGGACAGAGACTGGTTCAACCGACCCCTTTCTTTTGCAACAGAGCGTCGAGGCTTCCACGCGTGACTTTCACCATACCACGCTACCTGTCAGTCATAATGTGCTGAGCCCATCTTATTATATAATGACGACTTTACTTGAAATCACACATCCAAGAGCCCATCCCTGCAAACCACCAAAAAGGGGTCTATCGAATTGCCGTCCGCTGCACATGTCGAACACCATCTCGCTTCCACTGCTTCGGGATGCATCCTGCATCACCACCCTACAGCACCACAGCATTCGCCCCCAAAATAGTCGTTAATCGTCTTTTTCTTTCTATTTACACTTAAGCGACCCTGCTGACCAACGGTTTGCTAGTCCTATACAAGCAGGCGAAGCCGATTGAAGCCTAGTATCTCGTCCACTTCAACGAGGTTGGCTATAGCCAGAGGGAGATCCCGAGGTTCGGTTGCACAATGCTTCGATGCTGATCTTCGCATAAGGGTTTGTGTCCCCAGAACTCCGAAAACATGTAGGCCGCTGCGTCCCAATACTATCCACCATGTCAAATTACTCCTCGATGCGCGTTATCTCCATATTCGCTTTGCACGTCCTCGTTGTTCTCTGCGAATACACAAACCTGCCAGAAGTCCCCCAAGGGGTCTTCAATGCCAGCACACGCGTAGAGATACACTCCACAACGACTGCCGCCGTCTGGAACGCGCTCACAAACTTCCCTGGCTATGCCGACTGGAACCCCTTCGTGCGCGCCGCCATCGTTGTCTCACCTCTCAACCTTACCCTGCCCGAGCAGTATCCCGTCGAAGGCAAACGTCTGTTCCTACGCACGCAAATCCCTCCATTGCCATTACCGGTCAATAAGGACACGCCCGACAATCTGCTGAACACGCAGTTTGCGTACGAAAGGATCACGCATGTGCAGCCGGATTTGGGCCGCTTGGCGTGGGAGTATGCGACGGATACCTTGATCCAGGCAGAAAGATGGCAGGCTGTTAGCGATTTGGGCAACGGTGTTGTGCTGTACGAGAGTCGGGAGGTCTTCAATGGACTGTTGGCTTCAGTGCTGCAAAAGACGCTTGGGGAGAGTCTACAAAAGGGGTTTGACGACCAAGGTCGGGGTTTGAAGTTGTTCCTTGAGCGAGGTGCCTAAAAGCTTATAGAGAGAAACCCAACAATCAGGATATATATTTAAAAGTAGAGTCGATCAACTTATGCAAAACTGACACTCCTTGGAAGACCTACGAATTCAGGATAAGCCCGAGGTTCTTCACCTTGGGTACTGTACCGGTCAGTCCCTAGTCTTCTTAGCAGATTCCCATCAGGCACCTTTTTGCAAAGATACATTTGCCGAAAGTCTGTGTCTGTGACTATGAAAATACGTTCGCTGCGAATTAGTCCGTAGCCCTCGTGACGAAGAAACAGATCCGGAGCACCAAGTCTGCCCTTGTGACATCTTCGAACCACCAGTCCAGTGATATCTCTCACTTCACCTTCCCTTGATGTCCATTCCATCAAGACGACGAAGAGATCTTGATCTCGGCTGTCTTTTAGGTGCTCTGTGAGGTGCGGCAACGAGAAGATGGGAAGCCCTATCTTGACTCCTATGCTCGTCAGGACGATTTCTCCCGTATGTGATGATCTTATGTTTCCCGAGCCTCGGAACTCTCGGGGATGGTTGGCGAATATCGACCTGCCGCCTTGGTTGTGATGCTGAAGCCTGAGAGTGGATTCGTCTGACCAGGATGGTAGAGTGGCTTCCATGTTCACCCACGCAAATATACTACAGTCAGAACTGTCTTCTAAAACCTCCTGTTGGAGGCGTGTGAACGCCTTGTGGCCCCCTTCGCCATACAGAAGCGGCATATTGACGTCGAATAGACCAAGCAGGCAGTACGCCATGTCTTCTGCTCTGGTAGTCTTACGAGATGCTGCCCAGCTCATGCGAGTCGCTACACTGTAGTTGTCCAGCTTCTTGCCTGGATCGAGAGCATCTATATCGATACCAGTTATACGCGCCAACTTGGGTTCCAGATAATCCTTGTCTCCTACAAACTTCCAGCCTCTGGCGTAGAAATAAAGCACGTTGGGCGCAAGAAGCTCTTGGAGCGTCCATCCACGGGTAAACCATTTCGCGCTTGCGAGCTCCTCTTCTTTGATGTACTCGCGAACCAGCCCACGGTACTTGTCAATGAAAGGCTCGGGTCCGTCTTCAACCACATCGACATCGTCCAGGTATGCGTAGCAAATGGTTGCGTTCTTATACCACCGGAACATGCTGTTGATAGACTCGCTTAGTTCGGCAGAAGACGTTTTGTCGATGCAGCATGTATCCACCCAAACATAATCCAGTCCGTCTCGCAGTGTCTGTTGCGAGGCCAAGAGGATCTTTCGGAACCCCGACATGCGTTCAAGATCGGCATGTCGTGCGTTGCGGAGCTGCTCGAAAGTGACTTCCTCGCTACCCCATGTGTGCGATAGTATGGCGTACTTGGGATGTTGAGAGTCATCGATGAACGAGTGGAGCTTCAATGTGGTAGCATTGATAAGGCGCATCTCAGTATATGTTTGGGAATATGTGGAGAGATGTGGCACGAGTGCAATGTACACGTAGGTGAGTCGGCAGGCTGCATATTGTCTAGTGGGGTTATCGAGCTGGCCGAGGGGCGCTTCAGCTGTTGTCAACACTGCATCAATGTCATACATACCCGGAGGATGACTGATGGATTTTAGCGCTCCCGCACCCCTGTCGCTCGCGTGCACACCACAGCGTTGTCGCGATCGCAATAGCACGCCTCGACGTCAGCCGGCCGTTCGCAATGATACCATGTCTCAGTACCTTTTGCTCTCTTCTTAGATGTCTTTGAGTCTGCCACTTGTTCTTTCTCTTATGCCATCTTCCTAGGCTTTTGTTCGACAGCGTTCGTTAACCTTGATGCTTCCGTTATCGCGCCTGACTTCCACACTCAATATCCCGCCATGTTTCCATACAACACAATGACAGACCCTGAGCTCATCGCTTTCGCGAAAGCAATATCCCGCGTATTGGGCTGGGCCTACTTTCTCTGCTGGTGCGCGCCTGCCCTCCCCGCTCTCAACACGGCGTCATTCCTCCCCTCTCGCCAGCAGGCCACACACAAGATAGCTAATCTCATCTTTACAGGAGCGCCTCTTTCTACCCGCAACCTATTTCAAACTACTTCCGCAAATCTACTACCGGCCTCGCAATCGATTTCCCTACGCGTACGTTCCACCCCCTACAACGATCCAACACTCGCTGACCTGTGGTATCTACATATGCAGTGAACGTACTCGGCTTCGCATGCTACACCGTTTCCACATCCTCCTTTCTCTACTCTCCCGCCATCCGCGAACAATACGCATACAGACATCCTGACGCGCCGGAAACGACCGTTCGGTTCAACGACTTCCTGTTCGCGGCCCATGGCGCAGTGTTGTGTGTTATAATATATAGCCAGTTTTTCCCGAGATTATGGGGTTTTAGGGTAGGGAAGACGCAGAGGGTTAGTAGACCTGTACTGGGGATTTGGTGGGGCTGTGTTGTCGTTGTTGCGGTTACAGTCGCGTTGGTGCTAAGGCTGGGAGGAGATGATGCAGAAGGATGGGCGTGGATTGATGTAGTGAGTGATTTCTGCTTGAACTATTTGGGACGACTCTGTGTATAAGGTGTTGGCGCGCAAGGGCATGAAGCTGACGTATCCAGATCTACGCCCTCGGCTACGTCAAACTCACAACCGTCGTTGTCAAGTACATCCCCCAGGCATGGGTCAACTACAAGCGCAAGTCTACTATTGGCTGGTCCATCTACCCAATGCTCCTCGACTTCGCGGGAGGCTGGCTCTCACTAGCGCAACTGGTTATCGACTCCTCGTTACAAAATGACTGGAGTGGAGTGACTGGCAATCCAGTCAAGTTTGGTCTCGGCAACATCACCATTGTCTTTGACATCATCTTCATCTTTCAGCATTACGTGCTGTATCGACAGCCGAAAAAGCACCTCGAAGACGAGGAGGAGGATTGCGAAAGCGAAAATGAACAGCTCCTGTCAGATCGCCATGACTAGCGCCTCATCCAAACTGGTGGGAGGATCTCGTCCCGGATTTGGCGAGTCAAACTTTGCTGAACCTCGAAAGGGGCAGTACATACGTCGGGCGAACCGAGGCAGTCGAAATCAATAGTCGATTCAACGACAGCCAAGGCTCGGTTACTTAGCGTTTGATCGAAAGCTGAACGGCGAACAAGCTCGATCTTACCACGCGCAAGATCGACTATCGCGTCAATAGCAGATCTTGCCGTAGACAGGCTGCATCAGCATGCGTCCTCGGTCTTATAACGGAGGAAATGCGGGGGGGATTAGCAACTTGCCATGCCAAAGTGGCAGGCGCCCATCTCGGGAGTCTGTGGTTCCTCAGACTAGTCACGCAAACCGAACCACTCGCGTGCTTGTCAAGCTCATTAACAGTCGCCGAGCATAGCTCGAATGCTGTGGGAAATTTTTCACCGGCTATATGGCCATTACATACTGCAAATGAAGAATCCTACTCGTGCGTGCTAATCTGCTTTCGTCGGCCGACCTGTTTCGGAAGATTTCCCCCAGGATGGCACGAACTTCTAACCTCAGGCACGGTTCAGGTACGCCCAAAACGTATGTTGTGGCTGAATCAGTGGGGTTGGGGCATCCTCCGACCTCCTGATTTGCATTTCAATTGTCGAGAACGCGAAGGGTGGAATAATCCATCAACATCGCCGCACTTGAAGCACTTGCTCAGCTGCCAAGTCCAATCATCCATTCCTGCAAAGATTCCGCTTGTCTCTTGGGGGCTGGCATCTTGCTGACTCTGAAACGCTACAACCAACATTGGAGGTTGAACAAACCACCACCAACGACTCTGCCAATCCGCGTGCGACAGCGCCTGAACAGTAGCTCAAGCGTGCCTTGCATGACACCCGCTACCCGTGTATCGGTGTCGTTACATCATATCGGTCTGCACGACCCCAGAGGCAGATTTCGCTAGTGAGATTTATCGCTTGGTATCAGATCTGCCAAAGTGGATATCGGCGATTGAACGAGCAGATAGTCTTCACTAGCAACAGACTAACACTGCGGTCCCAGTAAGTGTGTTGTTTCTCAGAGGGTCGATATCCGTTTGCAACCTGGTACGTTTTTTTTAGTTTGGGCCCCCCTCGTATAGTTCCGCGTTCCTTTCCCTTGCGCCGCCAGTAGTTTTTTCTCAGCAACTATATTTCAGCCTCAATGTTCGACAAGGAGAAGCGCTCGTCTCTCAAGATGCCCCTGTCTTTATTCAGGCGCAAGAACCGATCGACTCACAGTATTGAATCGACCACGCAGCCGACTGACATTCCTAGACCTTCACCTGCACGTACCTTGACCCGAATGGGGAGTCTAGGCGAGGAACCCCCGGCCCCGGCCTATGTCAATAGCGTCATGACAACACCTCTCAGTGCGGATGCTGATCTCAACGGCAATGGTGATGGCGCGGTCGATGAACCGCTTGTACATGACTTTGCAGCCATGCACGATAGGCAGGATTCAATTGAGAGCAAGGCCCCTCTCACTCCCGCTAGCAGTAGACCTGATCCCCATCGTTCAGGGAGCTGGCTTTCAGAAGACGACACTGTTGCTCCCCCACCACCGGACTTTACGAGGAGATTAATACATGTTCCCTCAAGGACAAGGTGGGTTCTTGTACAGTTCGACTACCTACTCCCATGACTGATTACAATTAGCTCAAACACTCCTACCGCCAACAGAAAGCGCCTTTCTATGCAAAGGCGACTAAGTTCAGAGACAACTTCATACAACATGCCTACAACTCCAGAGTCTCATCAACCGCGGACGCGGAGTTCCTCGCGGACTCCTAGCACCGTACCGCGAAGTTCTCAATCGACAGTGCAGTCGATACGGGCGCGCAGCACTGCCCCCAATGGACTGCGTAGCTCAGCCAACTCCATCATGTCTTACGAATCTTCGGCGCCTTCAGTCACAAATTACGGCTTAACTCCACTGCAGCACAAAGGACATGTGGAAGAAGGCGATCGACTTTCGCCTCTATTAGAAGATGATCCCAAATCTTTTGATCTTGTTCAAGCACCCGCCGAAAATGCGCCAAAAAAGTACTCCCTGGAAACCCGATCAGATCAGCTTTTCTCGAAGGAACATCTTGAAGCCATATTTCGAAACACCGCGTCTTTACTCCGCTTCACATCATTTCTCAGCACAGCGCGCCCGAAATCAGTACCTGTGCTGATATACTACCTCGACGCGCTGAAAGCACTACGAGCGATTAACTACGCCAATGCGGTTGCAGAAGCACTAGAGCCTATTGATAATCTCGAATTCACTGAAAACCCCGCACGCCCTACAATGAATGCAGTTTTAGAGGAAAAGGCGAACGACGCGTTCGAGGTGCTTGTTCGAGATGATCTACCCGCTTTCATCACACACATTTTCATTCAAGTCGTCAGCATTAGCATTTGGAACCGCGTTACAGGGAATTTACCGCCGCTGCTACGGGAAACCAGTGAGGGCTTGGCAGAAGTGTTTTGTCTCACAGATCCTTCGAGAACGGACAACCCAATCATTTTCGCATCAGAAGGTTAGTTCTGTATTCTGTGCGAATTGAGCAGTAGCTGATTTGGTCATAGAATTTCATCGCACCACGCAGTATGGAGTCAGCTACGCGATCGGCCGCAATTGTCGCTTCCTCCAGGGACCGAAAACGAATCGAAATAGTGTAGCCCGCTTTAAAGCCGCTGTCGTCGCAGGCAGTGAGCACAGCGAAGTCTTCCTAAACTAGTAAGTCAATCCTCGGGCACCTCCTAATCTCGCATTGATTGACCACGCAACAGCCGCCGCGACGGATCCCCTTTTATGAATCTCCTCATGATGGCGCCCCTCCTGGACTCACGAGGTAACATCCGCTACTTCATCGGCGCGCAAATAGACGTCTCGGGTCTTGTAAAAGAATCCACTGATCTCGAGGCTTTCCAGCGCATGCTCGAACAGCAAGAAGGCCACGAAGAGCGAGACGAGCCGAAGGATGAGTTTCAAGAGCTAAGCGAGATGTTCAACCATTCCGAACTGGATACTGTGCGGAAGCACGGCGGTAATATGCATAGAGAGTATTTGGAGGACCAGGACGATAGTAGTGCGTACGGTGGAGGACGACCTAGGTTACTGATCAAGGATCAGAGCATGTTTGATGCTGATACGACGGAGAAGCCGGGGCCTAAGCTGAAGGAGAGTTTAAGTGGACCGTATAAACACGTAAGTTGCATCACATCCCTGTGGCGCGCGAGCAGTAGACTAACTGTTCCCAAAAGTACCTCCTTATCCGCCCAGCGCCATCTCTCCGCATCCTCTTCACCTCGCCCTCACTCCGCGTTCCAGGAATCCTACAGTCACCCTTCCTCGACCGTATTGGCGGCAGCCAACGTGTCCGTGATTCTCTCAGTGACGCCCTCTCAGACGCCACCCGCGGCGTCACAGCCAAGATCCGCTGGCTACCCCATGCAGTCCAGAACCTAGAGAACTCGCACCAAGAAGGCCGGCCCCGATGGATCCACTGCACGCCTCTCCTCGGCGAGTCCGGCACAGTAGGCGTATGGATGGTAGTCCTCGTCGACGAAAAAGATGCTCAGCCTAGGCGGAAATTCCGCACTGCACCACCTGTACCCATCGATATCCGCAGAAAGCAGGAGCAGCAGAACAGCAGACCCACTAGCTCTGGTGATGACATGGACTCTTTGTATTCTGCACAGATTGCGTCGCAATATCCCAACGGCCCCGGTGCAACGGCACGCAACACGGCTATCGATGCGCTCCGCCAGCCCCGGTCCCCTATGATGTACGACCAGCGCGCGCTGCGCTCGGAGAGCCCCAATATCAAGGATTACGTCAACGGTCGCGAACCCAGTGTCGATTCTTTTGCCATTTTGTAGCGCGGACTCTTGGTCGTGGAGCAGCAGTTAAAGGGAGTTATGCCCGGAAATACAGTATTGGAGGAAGTATTAGGCGGTGCTTGTGCCAATTTTTGTTAAGTTGCTATATACCCATCATGTAGACGTACTGTAGCCATATGAGTATAACGGATGGGCTATCTCCTAATGCGAAGATTCGATTCATCTGTTTATATTATTAATGTTTGTTTGCCAGTGCGAATGGTTTCTCTTTTCAAACTCACCATAACTTTTCCATAGAAGCTGTTGTATCAGCTCAGCTGCAGCAGTTCCGTCCAGATACACACACTGAAAGTCTAGGGTATATAACTCTTTCCACATCTCCCACATTCCCGCCCTAAAGCCGCATGTTCGTCGTCCCGCCCAGCCAGCCTAGCATCACAATAGTCCCAACCGAATCCCCTCCCTCCAATCATGAATTTAACGACCAACACGTATCCCAGCCCTCACCAAACATCATCAGCCGTGACCTTAAAATCCTCCCCGCCCTCCCTCACCGTCTCCCTATTGACATCCCGACTAAGCGACTTCCGCATATCCAGCGCATCCTCGCCATCGTTGTAGTAATCCAGCACCCGCCGGTACACGCTATACCCCATTTTCCGATACAACTCCTTTGCAATCTCATTACTCGCGCGCACAAATAGGTCGACGAACCACGCGTTCGCCGCGTCGCTGCTGCGTTCCAGCGCGGAGGAAAGGGCGGATGCGTGGCCGAGGCGGCGCGCGCTGGGCGCGACGGTCAGGGCGGTGATGTGGCCGTGCCAGGGGAGGTAGTTTGGGTGTGTACGGGAGGTTTTGGAGGGTTGGTAGGGGGTTGTTGGGGAGGGGTAGGGCGAGGATTCGAGTTTGCCTAGGACTTGGTGGGTGGTTAGCTAGCTGGCTTTCCCGCGGTCTCTCATGTCAATTGTGATTTAGAAGGGGCTCTTGCATAGACGTACTGTATCCTTCTATCTCCCCGTCTATTCCCTCGATGATTTGGCATAGCTCGGGCCATTTTGTTAGGTACTCGACGTAGAAGCCGATGTTGTAGGTTTCGGTGAGGTGGTCGAGGTTTGTGGAGGATATGCGGAGGAGGTCCTCGGGCAGCATGGGGCGGATTGTCGCCATTGTTAAATGTTGTGCGTGTGGTAGAAGCTCGAGTAGGATGTAGTGGGGTGTAGACGGGGATGGTTTAGATGGGGTGAAGAGACTCCCGCGGGGAAAACTCGCTTAGACTTGCTCGCCCTTCTTGCAACTCGTCCTGTAAGTAGGACAAAGTTACTTCACTCACCTCTAAGCTTCGTGGTTTTCTCGATCGTAAATTTTTACTCGTTCGCTAGACTCCTTGTAAGCATGCGTAGAGTTATGAATAACTCAAGATCCTCGGTTCGTATAGCTAATCTCTACGGCTCTCAAATGTGACCCCTCACGTCACGACAAGCGTAGTAGCGCAGTGAGACCCGATGAGAAAGAGCTAGAACTTGGAAAATTGGAATAGAAACTTTGCTATTTTCTAGTTATCGCGAAAGGCATCCAGCCCCCGAAGAGTCGTGTTATAATTCTCCCTACGAGACCGGACTCCTTCGACATGGGTGCGTCCTCGATTATTATCTGATGAGCAAAGAAATAGACGAGGCTAAGCTCATTACGAAATGTTCTTATCTCTACTTATCTCTGAGATATAGTCGCTGTATGAAGCGGGCATTGATACCACGGGCGTCCAGACGGATTGAGTTTGTGGTATAAAGCCTTGCAAAGAAGGTGCCTATAGCCAGTCGGCGTTGTCAGTCTGTTAGATTTCGATGTTATCTACACGAGCAACATGTCTACAGACTACGGATTCCGGGTTCTGGGTGTACTTTTAGCGTAAAGTAGATGAAGCATCATGTTGTGATGGAGAGTTAATTCTTGCGGCAGCGATGAGCTTCAGAGCTCCCTCCTATTCTTCCTTCAACTATGCCACGGTCCATCTCAAAACTTGCAAGAGGCTGTTGAAGTTGACCAAGAAATACTAGTGCTTACACTCACTAAGCCAAACCAGGGTCATGACCGTGCCGCACCGGGCGTAAAGAGTTTTTAATCACCACAGTAAGCGCAATATAATCGCCCTCTTTTGAACATCTTCCGCTCCGTCAGAATGGTGGCGCCAAAGTTTATTGTAACAGAGCGCACATCTCCATGCTCATTCGTTCGCCAATTCCCACATGGTGCGAAACACGAGAAGGCTACACTTCAACTCGCAGTAAAGGAATATCGACCGCAGAAGAGAGGGGGTTCTAATGGCAACGCCGTAACAATTATTGCCACTCATGGCAATGGCTTCCCCAAAGTAAGATATGATTGTTTCTAGGTTTTTAGGCAGCACTTGCTAATACACAGTAGGAATGCTTTGAGCCTCTTTGGGATGACCTACTTGGTGCAGTGAGTGGGTTCGAGATCGATTCGATATGGGTGGCCGACGTGGCAAATCAGGGTGCAAGCTATGCACTCAATGCAGAGGAGCTTGGTGACGACCCAAACTGGATTGATCATTCACTTGATCTACTTCTCATGATCAACAAGTTTCGAGACCGAATGAAGGCACCCCTCATAGGTGTTGGACATAGTATGGGATGTGGACAACTGTGAGTTTGATTTCAACTCCACACGAGCAGGTATTGACCCTGTAGTGCATATCTTGCGTCCGTTCATCCTCGCTTGTTCCACTCACTCGTCCTCATCGAGCCAGTCATGCAGCCATCCCACCCTCCTGGGCCGAATTCTGCGCTATTCTCTTCCATGCGACGAGAGAGATGGGAGTCTCGCGCGAAGGCAGAATCGCAGATCAGCAGGAACGGATTCTTCCAGTCCATGGATTCGCGGGCATTGAAGTTGTTCTTAGAATATGCCTTGAGGGACACCCCAGACGGCGGTGTCACCCTATCCACCCCCAAAGCTCAGGAAGCATGGTCCTATGTACGGTCAAACTTCCATCCTATGTCTGAGGATACAGCAGAAGGACGATTGAGAGAGCGGTTGTTGAATCCTGATCCTGAACGAGGTTCTAGTGCAAGCAAGTTGATGACAATGAGACCTGAGATGCTACCCATATGCGAGGCTCTGCCACATATCCGCCCAAGAACACTTTACATTTACGGGGAATATTCTCATATCAACTTCGATGAAATGCGGGAGTATCACGTCACACAAACAGGAAGTGGAAGGGGAGGAAGTGGAGGGGTTAACGAAGGAGGTGTTAAGGAAAAAGTATTGAAAGATTGCGGCCACCTCTGTGTCTTTGAGGAGCCTAGTGTCATTGCGGAGGGTGTCTCGGTGTGGCTGGGTGAGGAGATGGCGCGGTGGACGAAGGAAATAGAATTCTGGGACACGATCGACACCGGGAAGAGTAAGAATGGGAGAAAGGAGCTGTCAGATAAGTGGATGGCCGTAATGAAGCAAGATATGTCGGTTAAGCGGCCGAGTACGAAGGATTTGGCGAAGCTTTAGAGACTCGGAAACGGCTGGTATTCAATGTTGTGGTCTAGTTACACCGAAATTCAGTGCTGTCACAGTAGACGTCCATGACTACTGGATACTATGCATCCGTAGAGAAATATATTAAAGAGCAACAATCTCTCTAGATGCTGCTATTCCAGGTATTACATTATACATTAGCCTCTGCAGGAGAGCGGTGGCACTCAAGCCCAGTCTGGTGGGACTCGAGGCTGAAACCTATACATGACGGTGGGCTGTGTATGGGCTGAGCCCCAGCGCCTGTAGCGGGGGTCTTTTCAGCTGAGCGCTAGCGCCGGTAACGACCTTGCGGTTGAACTCAATTCAGCCTGACTTCTCCACCTTGCCTTACTTAGGACACAACATCGAGAAACTCTAGGTCCCCGAAAGTCATCTCTTACGCCTCAGTTGGAGCCTTCGTCATTCGCTCAACTTCGACAATTATTCCTCAGAAGAGATGAAGGGCTTTAGGCAGCGAGTACAGGAGCAATTGGCGCGCAATTCCGAGAGGATGTCTCCAGCGAGTTTACCGGAGCAGTTGGCGCGCAATGCCGGGAGGAGGTCTCCAGCAAGTTTACCGGAGCGCAAGAACTCAGGCCAGACTGAAGCAGATCGAACAAATGATAATTACCTAGATGCAATCAGCATAGCAAACAAAGAAATGAAGAGGGTGACAGCTGCACAGCATTATCAGTTTTCCGCGGAAGAGAGACAAAAAACCCTCAACGAACTGCGGGAACGGCTGCAATTTGCGAGGGACGTCTCTGCATGGAAAAGAACTGGGCATCATGATATATTGGTATGCTTAGCACGCGTTCATGAAAAGCTTGGAGAATATCAAGAGGCTGAAGACTTGTACGAAGCTCTATATCCTGCCTTATCTCCTGATCTGCACGGTTTCACTGGTCTTTCCAAGTGTTTCTCGGATGAAGGTCACAATTCTGAACTCATGATACTAAAGGAGTATGTCTGGTTCCTAGCGAGGACTGGCAGAAAGCCTGATATGGCGGAGGCCTTGATCAGGATGCTCTCATGGGACCAACCCGGTTTCCTAAAATCCCAAGCAAGCAGACGAGATCTCTTACTCAATACAATTCGAATATTGAACGACCAGTCAAACTACACCGAGGCTTCCAAACACATGATGGTTTTTCAAACTCTGTTCGCCCCCCATTTGGAAAACTACTCTCCTACTGCTGGTATTCAATCAGCAATCATTGAGATGGGCCAAGGAAGTCGGGATCAAGCACAAGTCAAGTTCATTGAATCGTTCGTCATGAACTCGGTTTGCCGAGGCTTATGGCATATCAGTACTTTGGAAAGCTTATACTACTTTGGAAAAGCTTTAAAAGATTGGGAGCGCCACCAAGAGGCTGCTATAATTCTGAAAGAGTGTTGTTTAGGGTCCATTCACAGATTCGGGAATGCTCATCCCTTCACCAAACGCGCACTCGAAACACTCGAAACCTGCAAGACGGCTCAAGCCTATGTGAAAGCTGTGAAGGGTTTCACTCAAGCCAGTTTCTCTCGAGTAGAACGGCTTTCGGTGGCGTACAAACACATGCATCTGAACACAGCCTTTGATCTGCTTCAAGGTGTTGAGTCATTCCGGGTCGACTATGCGGGTCTCTTGGGAATAATACAAGACTCGGCGAGCAGCAAGATGCTCTCAGTTGAGGATTTAAATACGTATTTGACTAAGTCAAGGGCTATGGCGCGGTGTATATTTGAACTTGGGGATCCTAAAGCGGCTTTTGATACTCTGCGCTTTTTGGATTTTCATACTCTGCGCCACTCGGCCCTACCCACAAAGCCGAACCATGTGAATACCTTTGCAGTAACGTTGGACCGAATAAAGTATATGGTTGCTTTGAAAAAGGTGGACATCGCGCTTCGAATGAGCAAGGCTACATTGCTTGTGTTTGCAGAAGAACCCTCCGTCGTTGCAGAGGAAGAGATCAGAATGATGCACAAAAATCTTACAACGGCTGGGGTCACCCATTTCACCCATGATTTACTCGCCGAAGATATCCCTTTGATTTGGGAGCAAAGGTCTGGGGTTTTGGGAACTGGAGCGTACGCAGTAGTTGACAGTGTGAAGATTGGAACGAAGCTGTATGCACGAAAATCAGTCTTCCTACCGCGCTACAACCAGAAGAGCATCCGGAATACTATTCAGAACGAACTCTCTGTCATACGTACATTGGACCATCCCCACATTGTTCAAGTTCACCTGACTTATGAGGATAAAACGCGCTTTTTCATCGTAATGCGACCGCTGGCCGATTGCGACCTAGAAGCTTTCCTCGAAGAGCATACACAACGGCCGCCTACACAAGCTCAACAAGACATGGTCTGGAGATGGTTTCTGTGTCTCTCGAATACCCTCACATTCATACACTCCAAAGGCATCCGTCACAAAGACATTAAGCCGCGCAATATCCTAGTCAAAGGAGACGAGGTCATCTTCGCGGATTTCGGGTCCAGTCATGATTTTCTTGACGAGGGCAACAGCACCACGGAAGGGCCGGCGTTTGGGCATACTAAGATGTATTGCGCCCCTGAAGTCATCGCAAATGGAAAACGCGGCAGATCGGCCGATGTTTTCTCCCTCGGCTGCATTTTCACTGAACTAGCGGTATGGCTGGCTGGATCTACCATCGCCGACTGGGTCTTGAATAGAGAGACAATCATAGATGGTAGAACTACAATCGCATATTCCGAAACATTGGATACCGTCACATCTTGGTTTGCCGCCAAACAACTTGATCCAGACGCTCATTGGCTTTCACGTCATCTGATTCCAACAATGATTCAAGTGAACCCTGAGCATAGACCCTCTGCTGGAATGGTGAGTGAGGGGGTAATTGATGGCTCTGAACAGGCCCGTGGCAAAAGGCTAGAGGAGTGTTCAGAATGTAGCCTTGAGCTATGGTTGGACAGCTATGAGGCACCTGTTGTTGAGGAAAAATTGATCCCTTGATACTTACTGTCCATTGCAACACGGCCAAGTTGGAAGAGTAAAACAAACTAGTTCCAGGGCAACGACAATACCATACGACGATACATGGTCATCCGTACCGTTCATTGTGTTGCAACACCGTTTTTATTTTACAGTTTGCAGAGAGCTCTCCGAGCTTTACAGCTTTTTTATTCTCTCACTACCTGTTCATGCCAGAACAATAGCGAATTCAGCAGCGTCAGTGAAGAACACAAAGTCTGAAAACATTGTCTTTAGATTCCTAGTAGGGAAAGTAATTTATAAACGCTCATAGATGCAAGGGCCGAAAAAAAACTTTTTCGGAGATAGCAAGAGCATCGTTTGTAAGAAGATATGGAGATTATCCCATGCACCTGACGCCCATGACCCTGGACAGAAAGATTTGGCAGTGTACAGCCTGATCCCCATACGGTATCCGTCGAGTATTGTCTCGTATATGTATATATCCTGGATTTTCTTTTGAAAAGAATCGCCGAACCTTGTCGCAGTAGCTCATGAAATTTTATAGCAAATGAAGTCATATGATCAACTCTTCCTCCAAGAAGTCAGGAAACGCAAGGTGCAGCACTTAACACGAGTCTGTTGCTAAATGTTGTACTGGTCTTCTAAGAGGACTTCTCTGCACCGCACCGCACACCTGCATTTTGGAGGCCAAAAGTTTGGGTGGGTCGCATCGAGCTGCTGGAAATCCACGGATATCTCTTCCCTCTCTTGGATCTGTACTCCTGGTATGACCCTCTCCTCAAGCTTTATGCCACCTCCATCCTCTGCATATAGCTCGTAGAGTTCCGGACCGGTGAATTTGAGCATCTTGATTGCGTTTTGGCGTAGCGCATTGAACCTCAACTTCTCAAGCTCATCGATGAAGCCATACATCTTGACATTCTCATATGGTGCCAGAACCACAGCAGCCTGCTCGTAGATGAACCGATGTAGAATTCGAGGGCAGGCAAAATCTTCGTAGAACAAAGGCGGGCCATGTTGTGTTGACTTGTCCTCTAGTCTTCCCCTAGGGTCGGGTAAGATGATGAGGAGCTCGCTGAGATGGGGTAGCTGCTCGAAGGCCTCGTAGTCCACGTAATAGGATCGCCAGTACTGCTCGAATCCGCCAGCGGTGATCTTGAAGAAGTGAAGATAATCCAGGAAGCCCATCTGCAGACAGACTCGTCGGATTCCGTGCATGAGGGTAGCATACTGCTTGAGCTCTGGAAATAGTTTCGGGAAACGCTTGTATGTCTTTGCGAGAGTGAGGGATTTGTCATCCACCGGCACGCTGTTTGGTTCCAAGACTTGGTAGTACTTTCCTAGGCGCCTGATGCTGTCTTTGAAGTCGAAGCATGAATGGACGACTACGCACAGGCCCTTGCTGAAAGTCATATTACTGCTACCCACGAAGCATAAGCGGAGAGTGATTGCTCGCACTTGGTGTGAGACGCGCAAGAGTTGCGACCACGTTCCAAGTATGTCGGTCAATTCGTGAGGACCTGATCGTCGTCGATCTCGCTTCCGGGGATATTGCAGCGAGCGGTGACCATTGCCGGGCTCGTGAGTTCGGTGCATGCAAGACTGAATGATTCGCTCTTTCAGTTCCGTGGGTAGTCCTATCCAATTGAACGTCTTGCCGTTCTCGCTCCACCACGCGTGTAGAGTCTCAGCTTTGACTGGGTCTTGCAGAATCGGGAAATTGACGTTGAGGAAGTCGTGTAGCGATACGTTTCTGTCATACTCGCGAACTTGTATGTGAGCAGCGAGAACTTTATGCACCTTGCGTGAACTCCTGCGGGGCTTGAGGCGGCAGATCCGGTATAGTTTCTGGTTGTTGAAGTCATGGAAAAGCACTTCTATCTTGAACGAAGGTATAAGCTGTATCGGTTTGCCAGCATACTCTGAGCTTCTAGTCTGGTGTACTTCAATGGATACATCAAAGTGAGATGCGGATTGTAGTCGATATTGTAAGACACCCATGCGGATAGTCTCGACGAATGGGTGCTCCTCAATGTGCCGGGTCGACCATATCTTGCGGTCGTCGTTGAAGTCCAGGTCTTGGTGGGCTGAGTATACCGGTGCAGGTAGTGGCCGAGAAACTTCGATGAAGGTGGTCGACACGGCCATGGTACAGACAGTACCGCCCTGGGCTTTCGACAGTGTCCGCGTGCGATATTTTCTTAGACGGTTAGCAGATACAGTATCTATGGGCCAAGGAGGCATATCATACTTCTTCCAATTAGATTGTAGGCTGGTGGTTGCCATGATCGTGTGATGTAGTAGCGAGTGAGAAATTTCAGGGTGAGAGAGTTATCGATGTCGATAACGCCAGCCACTAGGCAGCCACACGCAACCTACAATAGGACGTTGAGTGAGTGATAATAGGCACAGCTTAAGTAATCAAGTTTATGGTAAAGTTATGGAACTCGATTCTAGAGAGGCGGGGTTGTTTTCGAATCTTATGATCAGTGTGGCAGAGATCGATTGGAAGTGAGAGTGAGACCGATCTATCCACGAACTAGTGAGTCTGATGAAGGGATCTGGATGAAGATGCTGAACAACATGGGCAATTCAAGCAATACACGACACGTTCTACACGATACCTTGACTCTAATAGCACGTAGGAGACCCAACAGAGAAGATATGATCCTCAATGCCCATGCACTTGGGTTAGGTTACAAAAGGGTTACAACTAAGGAAGAACTAGCATCAGGGATTCGACAGTGTTTGGGTGCATACTAGAAAGCACGATGTCAGCAGTCCAAGAGGATTTCCAAAGCGCCTACGCCCTAGTTGAGCTATCGCTGGTTCTGTGAAATTAGTCTGAGTGCGGAGAATGTCAGCAGTTAGTAGCAACTTTGATGACGCAAGTCCATGTTCGAATAGCGACTAGATGTATTTGCAAAAATGAACTCACCTGGGCAGGAGGTTGAAATCTGAACATGTTGAAGTGCAGTAATGCCACAATGAACCGTGGTTAAAACTCTATTGTTCTTGGTCACGCCAAGCAGGCCTTTCCTCTTTAGTACAAGCCCGCGCTCAAACCAATAACCTTCCAGCTCCACCTACTACACAAAACGCCTACATCTCGCAACAACCATAACCAGAAACCCCAACTAGCTCCTTAACCGGAATAAATACCTTAAGAACTGAAATTTGAGCAGACTGGAGGAGCAAGGAGGGCAGCAAGATGAACCAAAACTTCATGGGGGCGCCAGATCGGGAGGACCTGAGGGTCTTAGATCAGCTGCGCCGCCAACTCCTGCCTATGATTGCGGTGTTGGACAAGTTGAAGGCAGAGATGGAGTTTAAGATGTCTAGAGGAGAGACTGTAGACTGGTAAGTGACCGTGATGTTGATATTGTTCTGTAGTTCAGCTGCCTTTTCGATCATCCACACTCACTTCCTCTTGTCATTGCTCTCGCCTTTCCAATTAATCTCACAACGTCATTTCTGTTTGTTTGTCACATGATGGGTTTATTCAAAATCTCAGGCAGTAATGCTCCTTGCAACCCCAAAACTCAGCATCTGACCGCATTCTAGGCCACAAATTCACCGCACAACAAGCCTAGTTACAACCTACATATCGTCTTTCTCCACGCTCATACATGGCGGTTACAAGCACAGCAGCGAAATCACCCAGGAAACGCGCCAGGTACCCAAACACGACGACAATGGTAATCCCGTTCTCAACCCCGATGGGACACCCGTCTTGGTCTCCAAGGAGTTCCCCAAGACGATCTACCGCGATACACCATTTAATGGCCAGGCGGAGAGGATCAAGGCGCTGCATCCATTTCCCATGGCGCCGTTTCCCATCATGGGTGTAGGGGCGGGCATGGCAAATACCATGTTGAGGAAGAGGTTGGAACCAAAGGAGGAGGAGTGGGTGGAGGCGCGGATAAGGAAAGCGAGTGAGTTTGCGCATGTGCCGAGTGAGTGGGGTATAGAGCCCAAGAAAGCCGACGCAAAGGATGAGAAAGACAATGATAGCAGTGATGAGGACGACGATGCGGATGATGATGGCGTTGAGCGGATGCCGACGAAGCGTGCAAGGGGTACGCTCGGCGAAGACGAGATTCTAGACTTATGGCAGCATGCGCATCAAGAAGCGTTTGATCAGCAGTACCTGAGGAATAAATACCCGGAGGACTACGGCGGAGATGGGGGTGATGGAGAAGGTGGTGAGGAGGGCGAGACCCCAGATAGTGAGAATGGCGACGGCGACGAAGAGGATGAAGATGAAGATGACTTTGAGGATGTCATGGACACGTCTGGAGCCCCGGAAACATCCAAGGCGCCGGAGCCAGCTGAAGCACCTGTACCAGAGGCTACACCTCTGGCTCTACGCGCTGCGGTACCTGCCAGGCCTGCGGTGCATCAAGCTATACCCGGACTGCCCGTGTTGCCTTTAGGGTTTATGCACAAGTTTATGAGTTCTGGGGAGGTAACGGGACAATAGGAGAGGCAAGACCACATCGGGCGGCGTTATGGGAGGGTATGACACAACGTTTTAAGGTTGAATACAGCATCGGAGTACCAGAATGAATGCATTTCTTCATCAAGCTTATTGGGGTATCAGAACGTTTCTCTACAAAGAACACGCCTTTAAACTCGTTCAGTTGTACGCATTTGGTATGCTCATTCCGGCCGCAGCGCGTATATCCTGACGGGGAACAGCTCTTTGGGCATGCCTCTCTGCTGCTCCGTCGCTACAATCTTCAAGCCCGCCTGCTTGAACAGCCTCCTGAACTTGTCATCAGACCGCGTAACGCTTGAATCCTCCTCATCATAGATATCCTTGTGTGCGATATCCGTAGACAGATTCTCTTTGACGACCACCCAGCTGTTCCTCCCCTCGTCGCCCTCTTTCGCTTGTACGAGTCCATCCTTACACCGTCGCAGATAGACAACCAACTGTGCATCGGTAAGATGTCCCACACACCATTGATTCCATATGAGGTCGTACGCGCCGACCTCTGGTATCCAATCCTGCAGCCCCAAGTTTATAACTTCTCCAACCTGGCCCTTACCCTCCTTGTTCTCTCCATCACCAGCGTACTCCCCGTTCCCCAAACTCTGCACCAGCTCATCCGTGAACTTCTTCACCGGCTCCACGATATCCACCTTCCTAGCTACGCCCAATAATAACCCCTTCGTTATCCGCCCTATGCCCGCGCCACAGTCTGCAGCTCGCTCCAAAGGTGGTAGAGGTTGTTTCGAAGCTTGTGCCTTTCCGCGCCGTAGTTTGGTGAGGAAATTGGAGGAGCCTTGCAGGTCGATGCGCGTGGTTTGCGGGAAGCCGCCCAGCATGCCGTTCACATCTGAGGAGACGCTGTTCCAATATTCGAGGGATTGGGTAACGTTTATCGCGGCGTCGGGGCGGCTTGGGTCGTGGGGTGCGTTGAAGGGAGGGTCTGCGTCCATGTCCATGGTCGGTGGCTTACGCGATGGAGAGGAAGAGATAGTATCAATTTTTCCGCTGTGATACTTCAGCTAGATGGTAGTGATCGGTTAGCATGGTAATGAAAGACTCGAAAACGCAGCCTAATGCAGCGCGTCAAGCTTGAGATGGGTGGTGGATGGCGGGGTAGCTCCGCAAGAACGACAGCGACGCGTCGCGACATGACATCGCCTGGGCACGGCTTTCCCGCGGCCATTGTATATAAGGAACTGCGACTCACAAATCTGATAAGCCCCCGATGAGGTAACAAAAGGACAAGATGCACATGATAGGCGTTTAGATGGGTGGGGAACAGATGCCGAAAGAGGCATCTGTACGCGGCTTAGCCCTATCGTCATAGGTATGTACCGGTATCGCGGGCACCTGGGGTCCCACCACCATTGGGAAGCCGACAAGCATGCCAGTAACCGATAGATAGCTCGCCATCTCCTCACCCGGCCAAGAGCATGTCCTGTCTTTACGCCTCTTTTGCCAGAGCTTCATCTCGCTCCTTCTCATTGATCCCATTCCATACTCCTGTGCGGAACAACTTCAAGACATCGCGGAATACCTTTCAGAGAAGCTATACTCCTGGAAACAACATGTCTGACCTATTCGTTGAACTCACGGCGCCAAACGGCCAGAAATATACGCAACCAAGAGGGCTGTTCATCAACAACGAGTTTGTCAAGTCCAAGTCTGGCGAGACCATCACTTCGATAAATCCTAGGTATGTCGCGTCATGTGATGGACTCTCGAAGCATTACAGGATCGATTAACAAGCAGACAGTGACGAGAGCGAGATTGCCTCAGTTTACGCCGCAGGTCCAGAAGATGTCGACCTTGCGGTTGCAGCAGCACGAAAAGCTTTCAAGAGTCCTGAATGGCGAGACATTGATACCAATGCTCGAGCGGAACTGCTCTACAAATTCGCCCAGTTGATCGATGAGAACAAGGAGTTACTGGCGACCATCGAGACGTGGGACAACGGCAAGCCATACTCTGTCTCGCTGGCCGATGACTTGCCCGATATCGTCAACACCATCAAGTACTACGCAGGATATGCAAACAAGATTCATGGGCAGGTTATCGATACCTCCCCCCTCAAGCTAGCCTATGTTGTGCGGGAACCGCTTGGTGTTTGCGGACAGATCATTCCGTGGAATTATCCTCTGTCTATGGCAGGATGGAAGCTAGGACCCGCACTATGCACCGGCAACACGGTGGTGTTGAAGGCAGCAGAGCAGACGCCGCTCTCAATCTTGTATCTCGGCAACCTCGTGAAGGAAGCTGGATTCCCACCAGGTGTAATCAACTTCATCAATGGTGAGGGAAGAAAAGCTGGAGCAGCCCTTGCTTCTCATCCCGACGTCGATAAGATTGCCTTTACCGGATCAACAGCTACCGGGAAAGAGGTCATGAAGATGGCCGCTCTCAACATGAAGAACATTACCCTAGAAACGGGGGGAAAGTCACCGCTGGTGGTCTTTGATGATGCGGATCTCGATCAAGCTGTGAAGTGGTCGCATCTTGGCATCATGTAAGTCGCAATTACCTCATTTGATAACATCGCTGACTTGTGCAGGTACAATCAGGGTCAAGTCTGCAGCGCCACCTCCAGGGTGCTGGTACAGGAAGGCATATACGACAAGTTTGTTGCAGCATTCAAAGACCAAGTATCAACTGGCTCGGTGGTAGGAGATCCCTTCAAAGACGACACGTACCAAGGCCCACAGGTCTCCAAGGCCCAGTTCGAGAGGGTGCTGTCGTATATTGAATCTGGAAAATCCGAGGGTGCTACGCTAGTAGCGGGAGGGGAGCCTCACAAGAATGCCGGCGGGAAGGGCTTCTTCATTTCGCCAACCATCTTCACAAACGTGACCGACAGCATGAAGATCTACCGCGAGGAGGTCTTTGGTCCGTTTGTCGTCATTAGTTCGTTCAAGACGGAGGAAGAGGCCGTCAGGCGCGCCAACGGTATGTAGTGTTCTCTTCTGGAATGCAAGGGATGTTTGTACTAACTTGGCAGACACAACGTACGGATTGGGAGCAGCAGTCTTCACAGAGAACATTACAAAGGCCCATCGTGTGGCTAGAGACATCGAGGCGGGTATGGTCTGGATCAATTCAAGCAACGACTGTGACAGTCGGATTCCATTTGGAGGCGTGAAGCAGAGCGGTATTGGCAGGGAGCTGGGCGAGGCTGGGCTTGAAGCCTATACCAACAGAAAGGTACGGTACCCTCTCTGCAGTAATTATCCGCCAGATGCTAACCAAACAGGCCATTCACGTGAACCTCGGCAACAGACTCTAGGGGCGAAATACTACACGATAACATTAATTCTGGCAGTTGATATACGCAGACAGTCTGGCTAAGGGGCACAAACTACAACGCCACGAGCTTTCCAGGTCACGCTATGAACCAAGGCCTTGTCATCGGGTTCCGCCCTTGGCGCCAACGTCTTGGACGAGAGTGGTATGTCATCGCGAATTCAAATAAAGAAGCTTCCCTACAGTTTTTGCAATGTTTGCCAATTGACGTTCAAACAAAGCCTCCCAGCCAATGGAGTTTGTCTTTGTGAGCTCAGAGATTCCTACGATCTGTGTGATAGTGCTATGATGAATGAGGTTGGGCCGCGACATATCTGTGTCTCACGTCCCCCAAGCGTAGCGAGGCAGGTAACTGACCACGACACACTCGCGGACGCGGAACGGAGTGAGACCAAATAGTGTGAGAGCTTATCTGATTTGAAGAAGGTGTCTCTGCGAAATACTCTATTGAAAATCCTTTGGCTTTGGTGGACTGCAGATGGTGGATCCACAAATGTCGTTCGTGGGGTCGCAGGAAGCGGCTCTGCTTGCGAAGTCGATCAACAGCCCTCCCCCTCAATCTGGCACGTCTGGGGGCGAAGCACTTCGTGGCTGTCATGTCAAGTGTCGGTGGTGGAGCTGTGGCCTATATGCTATGCTATGCTTTGCAAAGACGTGTCCAGGCTGGTGACACCAATGCGGCTTTGCCTTGTGTGCCCCGAAAGCCAGGCTGAGAGCGTCATCCTTGTCCGTTATCTTGGCGCGCGTTCTCAGTCACCTCTCCGCTGGCAAATCACGGATAACGTCCATCTTCGCTACATGCTGCGCTGCGCAAAGACTCTCTTCATCGTTGCCCCCTCCGCCAACACCGTCTACTAGCACAGCACTAGGAGACACGTTTCGCTGCAAGCACCTCTCTCTTGCCGACCACGTCGTGCTCTCTCGCCTCCACCACCTCGCGGCCGTCTGGGCTTCGATCGACTAGCCTGCGCTCGTTCGTCCGCTAGCACAGCTTCCAACGCTTTCTATTCACCGGTTCGCAAAAAGACCGGTAACGCCCACTCGCCCACCGTGTCACTGCTCGGGTGCCCAACCTGACTAAGGTGTTGCGGCTTACACCCTCTGGTAGCTCGCAGCTTGTCCCCGCCCTGGCTGCATAGAGCTTGAGATCACCATCATCACCACCACCACCACTTGTCCAGCCCCCATGAGCCTCGTGCCCACGTCGTGAGCCACCTCACCCACCGCTCCGCCTGCACACCACCGCTCTGGCGCGCAAGCGGGAACACGATCCCTCCCCCGTCGCCTCCCCTACGCTTGCCTGGAACGGCCAGTGTCCGTCGAAGCAGATAACGACCGCGCCGACGGAGGCTCGTTTCCTTGCCTTTCTCTCTCGCCTCTTCCGACCGCCCTAATACACGCTTCTCGCGTAGCATACCTACCAATTCTACACACCCCTTGAGGTCGCGGCCGCAGCTGCCGTCGTCGCTTCTGAAGTCGGGGAAGGCACGCAGGTTATCACCGCCTCGCTCTTACACACCTTTAACTCCGCCACTGCTTTCCTTCCCTCGTACCAAAACCGACAAGACAACCTGTGCAAGAAACATAGACACTCTGTGCGCCTCCCCATCCTCGCACTGGGCACACGACCCCCAACATGGGTAACCAGCAGTCCAGCAACAAAAAGGACAAAGGCGACAAGGGTAGCACCGATGGCGTACCGCTCGGCCGCGAGTACTACCGCTCCATGGAAAGATCCGACACCAAAGAATCGACACGCTCGCTGCGCAATTCGATCAAATCAAAGATCCCAGGCACAAAGACCGACAGCCCGCGCAATTCCGTCGCCAACATCAGCGACGTCAACGGCAAACCAGATAAATCCGATGCAGCTTCCACCAAATCCGACAAGAGTCGTGGAACCAGAGGATCGCGACGAGGCTCGACTGCCTCAACGGTGTTAGACGCTGGTGCTGAGCCAGCAGAGAAACTTGACTCGCCATCAGACGAGCCGCAACCCCCGCCCTCGCCTGTACACGGTGCAACACTCGGAACAACAGGGCATGAAGGAGTTAGCAAGGCTCAGCGGAGTGGCGAGGTCGACTACGTCTCAGATGTACCGCCAACGGGAGTCCCACCTCCACTAGCCTCTGCTCAACCGGGCGAGTCCATCTTGCAGAAAAAAGGCCAGCCGATACCCAGACTTCCCGAGCCCCCAGCCCCGACTGATGGGTCAGGTTCGCCCATGGAAATCAGCGCGCTAAAGACCATGGATCTCGACGACATGATCCAACGATTGCTAGATGCAGCCTACGCCGGCAAAGTCACCAAGACGGTCAGCCTGAAGAACGCCGAGATCTTCGCGATTTGCTCGGCAGCACGCGAGGTCTTCCTGAGCCAACCTGCGCTGCTGGAGCTCTCACCCCCGGTGAAGATTGTGGGCGATATCCACGGACAGTATACTGACTTGATCCGCATGTTCGAAATGTGCGGGTTCCCTCCAAACTCCAACTACTTGTTCCTCGGCGATTACGTCGACCGCGGCAAGCAGAGCTTAGAAACAATCCTCTTACTACTTTGTTACAAGCTAAAGTTTCCCGAAAACTTCTTCCTCCTACGCGGCAACCACGAGTGCGCCAACGTTACACGTGTATACGGCTTCTACGACGAGTGCAAGAGAAGATGTAATATCAAGGTCTGGAAGGCCTTTGTGGACACATTCAATACCCTGCCTATTGCGGCTATCGTAGCACAAAAGATCTTCTGTGTACACGGTGGGCTTTCTCCAAGCTTGTCCCACATGGATGACATAAGGCAGATTGCACGACCTACAGATGTTCCGGACTACGGCCTGCTTAATGATCTCCTATGGAGCGATCCGGCAGATATGGAGAACGATTGGGAATCCAATGAGCGGGGTGTCAGTTATTGTTTTGGAAAGAAGGTCATCATGGAATTTCTGCAAAGGCATGACTTTGATCTTGTCTGCCGAGCACACATGGTGGTGGAAGATGGCTATGAGTTCTTCACCGATAGGGTCCTAGTCACCGTGTTCTCAGCACCAAATGTAAGCATTTCATGCCGGATGAGTTTTCGAGTGTTCGCTAACGTCGGACAGTATTGCGGCGAATTCGACAATTGGGGAGCCGTCATGTCCGTCTCGGGAGAGTTGCTCTGTAGTTTTGAGCTCCTCAAGCCCCTCGACTCCAGTGCGCTCAAAAGTCACATCAAGAAGAGCAGAAACAAGCGCCAGAGCATGCTCAACTCACCAGTACGTATCACACATGATGGTTACTGAACTTTTGCACATTTCAGGGCCATTTATCGCTATATTGCATCCGTACTGACTTTCGCTCAGCCCGCACAATATGCCCCTCAAAGTTACTAACAATTTACTCTTTGCGTAGGGTGGCGATAGTAATGCGTCCGCTGGATCTCCGATTATCGCGAAGAGCGCAACACTGCCACAGGACCAAGAACACTTTGGCTTGGAAGATAGATACAAGACGGCGGATGAGCCTGACAAGCGGCGTCTCTCTCAAAGGCTTCGACGAGTGCGGAAGAGGCCTGGATTGGAACAACTTGGCGCTCAAGGCGATGGTGTGGCGACGCCTCCACCCAAGAAGATTGGCCACGTTAGGGCGAATACATTGAGTGAGCCCTGGAGTTCTGCTGGTACTATTAGCACAACATCGTTTCTGCAGAGTATACAGCAGCTTGACTTGGAAAACGAGGAGCGACGCCAGCGGAATTTGGACGAACAACGAGCTATGTGGGAGTCCACGTTGCCCAGAACGCTTGCGGATCATATCGGCTTCTTCTCATCCGATCATGCTCTTGACTGTGTCTACCCTGAAGGGATGCCATAGCAGGACTAGCTTTGTCATTTTGATATGGCGAAGAGCTCTCTTCGGACTCCTTCCACGAGAACCTGGCGCATCTCCGTCTATACTTAGGAGTCCCGTTGCTCGCTATCACGGTCCCTTATTTGCTTTCCACCTTCTTGCTTATTCGCGGATAATTCAACAACTCTTCTCTCTTGTTTTTCCTTCCCCTATTTTCGACTCGCACATGATGCGACAGATCGACTGGCGTGGCGTCATCGGCAGCATTGTCTCAACCTTCCCGGAGTCGGACTTGGTTACTTTTCGAACATGCAAAATTTTACGGTTTCCTTCAATAATTGGACTCTTCAAATGTATAGCATACTGTCATGTTGTCTCTATCGGCTTTGTATGCGATCAACCAGAGCTTCGAGCATGACGGGTTTCACTGCTTGTTGGTGGGTTTGGTGACTGACGTGGTTTGGTGGCTATATATCTAGATTGGAGAATCGACTTTGTTACTGATATGATGTTGTATTGTCTTTTTTTTTTATATTTTCGGCTCCCCATCATCTCTACACGATCGCTGTATTGAAGCCAAACTTGGTTCCGCCCCAGATCTGGGCTAACTCAACCGCTAATGACGTGCCGAGTGTAACAGATAAGAAGACATCACTGATCACAAAACGTGAACGATGTTGGCACGTATAGCATGCTGGTCAATCGTGCGGTTCATGTCGGCAGTGAGGGGAGGGCAATATGGATAATTCATCTATTCCCACGCCAGTGGCAAGGCTGGATGGACCATGCACCGATTGAGCTCAGGCCATAGATCGAAAGACTGTCTCTCGGTATTCCCCAGTCGGCAGAGAAATTAAGCAGACAATTATTTCCACAGGAAGCGGACAGAAGATGAAAAGATGGTTCACAGGTGTTTGGAAGCTGGGGAACCATGCTTCCCCGGGTGTTCCCTCCGCTAGCTGCGTTGGGGCTACGGAGCAGCGGCACCGCAGCCGCTCAACGCTCCCACCGCAACAATCCCAGCACGTTATCATCACCTGATGGCGTCAACGGCTGGCTATTAGATGTTTGTCTCTTTCGTGGACTTTTCTCTCCGTGTCTTAGCGGCAGCGCAATTTCGGAAAGACGCATGATGGCGCACTAATCGGTTCTGAACGAAAGAAGGGTTGCGAGGCCAAGCGCATCCTTTGAGGCACGGCAGGTGGCCTTGGAGACACAGTCATTTCCTCTCTTTAGGTCACGAATAGAAAGGGAATACGGTCTTTTGCGAGACGTACGGAGGAGGACTTGCCATTGCACTTTGCTCATTCGACCATCACCCAAGGCAACACCACCACCAACTTCACCTCCAACCTTACGCATAAGAAAGCACCCTGTTCCGGTATGCTTCGATTGCAGGATGGCCACGACACCACGCCCTTCTTGGACCCCTCATCTCACGCACCCCAATTGAAAGACTCACGGCAAGCCTCCAGGTTAAGCGAGCTGCACGTCTGCATATACCCGGTCATCAACCGCTGACATGGGCTCTTGGTGCGGTGCACGTTTGATTCATCCATGTCAAATCTGCACTTGAACCGGGAATTAGATGCTTGGTTCTCTACGGGCGAGGAGATCTGCATTTGGTGGTCGCGTGGATGGGGTTTATATCACTGCGCCGATACCCCAGCACCCAGCACCCGGGTACTACTTGAACTGGCTTATGTTGCGGCCATGCTGACGTTGTCCGTTGGCTCGGGCATGAAGACGAGCTTACTACTTTGTTTCTTCGGCGTTTGTCGTGCCCTTCGGTAAACCTTGTTGTCCTACTTCTCGGGGGATATCAATATTTGGAGTTGCGAAGATGGACCACAGGCACAAGAGGGATGTGCATACCTCGCACACAGAGCGCAGCAACGGCACAGCCGATATTCGAAAAGTGCAGAATGTTGCGCTCGCAGATGCTACTGCGAAAGCTGGCGTTTCGCCATGGACGAGTGCCATGTTCAAGGTTAGTAGTTCCCACGATATCTTTACTTCCACAACTAATCATGATGGTAGCTGTATCTTTGCCTCTTCATCGCTACACTCAACTCCTGTATAAATGGCTACGACGGGTCCCTGATGGGCGCAATCAACAGCTACCACCAATATCGCGAGTACTTCGGCTTCGATGTCGACGAAGGAACACCGACCACCGGCATTGTATACGCTATATATACTATAGGGAATCTGATTGGATCCTTCGTTGCGGGCCCCGCTACCGACTTTCGAGGAAGGAAATGGGGCATGTTCATCGGGACGTCCATTATAATCGTAGGCGCCTGCGTCCAAGCAACATGCAGCAACCTAGGAGGCTTCATGGGCGGACGCTTCATCCTCGGATTTGGCGTCGCTATCACATCGACTGCAGGGCCAGCCTACGTGTCTGAGATGGCACACCCAACCTACCGCGGCGTGTGTACGGGTATCTTCAACACGTTCTGGTATGTCGGTGGCATACCGGGATCCTTTGTACCATACGGCACCTCGCAGATTGCCGGCTCGCAGTCCTGGCGTATACCCATCTGGTTGCAGATGATCTTCGCAGGCACAGTGCTAGTATGCAGTCCATTCCTGCCCGAAACACCGCGCTGGCTCATCGCAAACGACCGACACGAAGAAGCGCTGGATACCATGGCGCGTTTCCATGGCGAAGGAGACCGCGACTCGCCCATTGTCAAGCTCGAATACAAGGAAATGGTCGAAGACATCAGCGTTACGGGGTCCGACAAGCGGTGGTGGGACTACTCGGAGCTGTTCAACTCGCGCGAAGCACGGTATCGAACCATGCTAGTATTGAGCATGGCATTCTTTGGACAGTGGTCTGGAAACGGGCCTGTGAGTTACTACTACCCTACCATGCTGCAAGGCGCAGGCATTACAAACAACCACACCCGTCTCCTCTACAACGGCATGCAGAACGTCGTTTCCTTTGCTGGAGCCATGTTCGGCGCCTTTTATACAGACAAATGGGGCAGGAGACCCCAGCTTCTCGTCTCGACCGCCCTACTCGTAGGCATCTTCGCCATCGTCTGCGCCCTCGTAGCAACAAACCTCGTCACAGGGCCCGACGGTAAGCCCATCCTCGGAGAAAACAGGACGCCGCAGATCAAGCGGCCGGGACAAGCGCGAGCAGTGATTGCCTTCATCTTCATCTTCGGCTTTGTGTATTCTACGGGGTACACACCGCTGCAGCAGCTGTATCCTGTTGAATGTCTGCGGTATGAGAGTCGCGCCAAGGGCATGGCGTTTTATAACTTCTGGGTCAATATTGCGAATTTTTATAATACTTTTGTTACGGGCATTGCGTTTTCGGGGGCGGGGTGGAAGGTATGTTATTGCTCTTTTCTCGTCGCTCATCTATCCTTGTTTTCTTCACACTTCTTCCTTTTACCTAATCCCGTATTCACAACACTCACGCTCTCGCGCACACTCTATCGCTAACTTCCATCTTCAAAAAGTACTACTTCCTCTTCATATTCTGGGACATATTCGAATTCATCTTCATCTACTTCTTCTTCGTCGAGACCCGCCGCCGCACCCTCGAAGAGTTGGGCGATATTTTCAAAGCCAGACGGCCGGTCAAAGCCTCGCTGTCAAAAACTCGCATCATCATGCATGGAAATGGCCGTGGCGTTACCGAGATGCTGGATAAAGAGGACGGTATAGGGGGCGGTGGGGAACACCCGCAGAGGTTCGATATGGTGGTTGAGAGTAGGTTAGATGGGGGCAGAATGGTGGGCAGAGGGGGGAGGTATGAGATGGTGGGGTTTGGGAATTCGGTCCTAGATAGATAGGGGGTTGGGATATGTTTTTGGACTTGGGTTCGGCATGGCGTGGTATGGCATAGCATTTGGATTTGGATACCCCGCTGTTATGACAAGACAATGAATTTCTTAGTTTACTTTTGTTGAAATTCCTACTCGTATTTGGCGCTTTAGTGTAGTCAGTTCGTCAATCTCGGTTGTATTTAGCCCTTTCTTTTCACCATTTTACTCTTGTAAAACTTTATTGAAGGGCATCTCTGGAAGTTTAGATCAACATGGTTTGTGAAATTCTATTCAAGCCTCTTGATGATCACGCCTAGCATGCAGGTCCGCACTTGTTGCTCCAGATCTCTGGAGTCTCGCAATCTCTCGCGATTGTTGGCTTGCTCTACCTACTACCTTATCCTTAGGCACACGATCCATCAAATTTGCAGGAGCTTTGATAATCGCAAAGCTCTGCTGTTGGGCAACCATCACATTCGTTATTAGCAAAGACAATCTCATATTGCGAGCCCCAGATTGGACGTTCGTTAACTCCAGTAGTGCCACATTGATACTTCATTTTGTGGCCATCCTTCTGCGGAATGTCCATCTCCCAGCCATCAGCCGCTTTGAAAGACAGCCTCCGACCAAAATTTTCCGCCACAGCAGAAGCACCATTATCGCAGGTGAAGCTGTACTTGGTGTTGTCAGATGCCAACTGCTTGGTGTCGCCAGTCTTGCAAGTCAAGACGCCTCGTTCCCAGAGCCGAATAACTAACAAATCGCCCCCGAAAGCGCACATATTCATGAAGATATGAGCTGTGACGCATCGTGGCTTAGGCTTAGGCTTAGGCGTCTCAGTCGGCTTCGGAGTACAGCTTGTCAAGGAGGTACAGTCCTGATTATGTCCAATATAGGTACAGACGCGACAGTGAGGGACATCAGTCGAAATCGACTTTTGTTTCGTGACAGTGATTGCTTGCGTTGGCTTTGCGGTGTATCCACAGTAGTTATATGGAGTGACTTGTGTGGCAAGCAACTCTGAGAAGGTGGACTCGTCACAAACGCAGTAGCCTGATGTGATACCTAGCCCTGGAGACTGATTCTGATGCGCGCACGATATGAAGCTGGTGACTGGTGGGGGTGGCGCTGGGTTCATTGAGCCGATGATGTAACCTCCATAGCCACCGTCGCCCAACCTAACTGCCTCTGCAGCGTCAGCGTTATCGCCGTACCAAGGACCATAAGACGAAGCTACAGGGCAACCGACAGTACTTCTTGAAGTCGTCGTCGTACCCGCAGACTTGCATACAGTAGCTTCGCTACAAGTCGTACTATAGCAAGACGTGGAAAGTGTGGATCCTATCGGGGTGACTGAACATGCCACAGAGCAATCTGTAACAGTAGCTTTCGTCGAACATGATGTCTCCTCCGGATTACCGTCACTACCTCCGCCGCCGCCTCGGTCTCTGCCCTTTCCGGCACAACCTTGGCCTATACAGTTCGAGCAAGGCGGTATCAAACAGCTAGAACAGCCAAGGCCAATGCAATCGCAAATCCCTATACAACCTGGGCTCGGAAGGCAATTCGAATGGCAAAGCCGACCACATATCTGGCCAGGTCTACAGGTTGGGCCAGGATTACCAGACGACACCACAATCGCCGACGGAAAGCCCGTTGGGGGTGGATCCGGTCTGTTGGTGGCAGGTGGCCAAGGTTCAGCGCTGTAAGAATAGACGATTCCCTTAGTTGAAAAGGCTGTTCCATTGATTGTTGTCGTAAGTGATTGTTGAGTCAACGTGATAGGGGGTAATATGATGCTACTTGTTAGAGAAAAGGTTGTCTGATCCGTGTTCGTCCAGTTGATGTTCCACACATCAATTTCAGTCCTAGTTACCGCCGCGATCGATATCGTTGTGGTGCCAGTTACTGTGAGAAATACAGTGCTGGTGATGCCATCGCTTGCAGTTGTAATGGAAGGGTATAGTTCGCTTAGTGTCCTGGTCACAGCTGGAGGCGTAATGATGGTCGAAGATGGCAGCTGCAGCGGCGGGAGGACAAATGTGCATGGCGGAATGCAATAGATCGTCGGGTGGGGCTCCAGATAAATGTCAGGGCTGATAAAGACGGTGCTGTTGCTATCGTCATCATCACCACCAGATCCTGTCGCAGAGCTGTTCAAGTCCAAAGCCCAATCCGAGAGACCGGCCATATTGATACTGCGCGCAAACGCAGCGCGCTTATCATATGTCTCTGGGTTCATCCAGGATATCCACTGATCTGAGTTGTACACCAAAATATCGCCTGCCTCCTCAGTTTGATATTCTTGCTTCTGGATGCTAGGATCGCCAAGGATTCTCCGAATTTCCCAATTAGAAATGTAACCCTTGGTGCCGGTGCACATGCCTGGTGTAGCATCTGATTCCGGACCTGTGAAGGTGCATAACTCGGTGTAGCACGTAGAGTCGCTCATCTTGAAGCTTCTGCCGTAAAGAGCCATGCCTAGCAGAAGTTTGTTTGTTGGAACACCGGCCTTTGTGATCATAGAGAGCGCTAAATTGATCTCTGTCAAGTTCACATGCGACCTCAAGCAATTTCCATTAGCGCAGCCTGGACTGCATAGCAGTAGTCAGTGCAAGAATTTATGTTGAGTCCAGGATCTTACATACTTGGCGAACTTATTATCATAGTCCCATTGCCCATGGATGTCATATGTCATGTACACGATGTCTGTGGAGGGTCAATTTGCTATAGCTCCAGACTAGGTACTAAGCAGTCATGCTTACAATCGAGCACCTCAGCCAACTCTTTGATTGGAAACTGTTTCAGATACCAGTACGAAGCAGGCGCCGCAATTGAGATTGTCTTCTCGTTTGGTAATGCTGCACGTACGAGCATTATAAATGCTAGGTAATTGGCTCCATCACTAGGGACATAGTCAGTCAGGCACACCCTCGAATGTATTTTCGCTTACTTTTTACCAGCAGGTGGTATGATATCAGGGGCTCCAGGGTACTCCCAATCAAAATCGACACCATCCAGGTCATTCTCAATGATGAACTATATATTTGACTTAGCAAAATCTTAGCAGATATTGTGAGATTTGGCTTACAGCGGCTATATTATCAGCCAGGATTTGCCTTTGCGAGTTTGAAACACCTTCACGAAAGATCGGAGCAGTGGCTGGCTCGGTCGAGAATGCCCACCCACCGAAGGACATAATTCTCTTTACACCTTGGAGAGCTCTGAACTCTTCAAACAAATCCAAACTACCGGTCAGATCGACAGCGTACCCGGTTGTTACATTTCCAAATGCATAGTGCTGAATATCGAGTTAGTGTACATGCTGTATTGGCCCATGGGAGAGAGTAAATGAAACCGCTCACCAAATGCGTATAATATCCTTTTGGAATCTGCGAGGGTCGCATCGCCAAACACGGACGACTTAGGCTAAACGACTCGTAGTATCCAAGTCGAATGAAATCTGTTGGCATGGTCCCCTGGTTGACGATTTCCGTTCCGCAGTTGGAAATGCATCCATTGGTTCCAGGCTCGGAAGTCCCTGGTGCTCCGGTCTGAGATCGGCTTACCGTGCAGAACTCAGATGTAATTCCACACTGGCCCCATTTGTTGCAGCATGCGTTCAAGGGGCATGGGTTCAGATTGCTCAGGTTTGACATGTCGCTTGGCATCTCTGTACCGTTGGCTTGAGGACCGCAAACAGCGTTTGGAATGGTGGCTGGCATGGGCTGAGTTCCTGTACTGATACATAGTTTCTGAGTGGCATAGATGTTTTCACATCCTCCAAAGCCCCACGTATCCTTATTACGATCTTCCAGCTGGTTGATAGACATCTTGTTGGATTCCGCGATAGCTGCACAGTTGTCGCCATCTTTGACTTCATAAGTCTGACAGGAGCCGTCTGTGTTGGGTTGCGGAGTGAGGTCTGGCAATGTTCCAGCTGAGCAGCATACGTACTGATCAAGCATGAGATTGTCGCAAAAACTCTCACCGCCGTTATACTCTGCGAGGTCTGACTGGGATATTTCGCACCGCTCTGCTAGGTCAAAGCAACCTTCGTCGGCACGCACTTGAGAGTACGTGCATGTCGACCTGGGCATGAACCATGAGCGAACGTCTTCTGCGGCGGAAACATGTAAGGACAGGACAAGTAGAGTCTGCAGAACAGCAAAGAACGCGCTGTGTGCTAAGATTCCCATTTTCCGAGACTGTATGCATAGATGAGCAAAGGAGATCAAAAGCGCCAATGTCCCTACGAAAACTTGTTGAGCTATCGCTGATTCTGCGGAGATATTTTGACAGCGGAAATATTTTGGATTACTTTAGATTACATAGCAATGCATTCTCGCAAGTTGCATTAGATAGCAACAGTGAGATACCTACCAAGGCCATTGCTCGCGATCCAACTATTCCTAATATGCTTTTCGCGAAGGGTCTGAAATCATGCCTGTAATGTCAGCTGGTGCGGAGAATACCAGTAGCAGGGAAGAATGTACGGGCGGCCTTTAGATCTTTCACAATATGTGTAATTCTAGTTTAGTGCTCACCTAGCATTTTTCATTGAGGTAGTACATCATTCCTTAGGACCGGTGAAGAACATCGCAGAGGCTTACTTGTCGTACAAACAATGTCGTCTTGTTCCACATGGCCATGGCATTTTAGAAGGTTGACAGGTTTAATGAAAAGAGGCTATTCATTATCCTAATATAGGTAGATCATATGCAACGATTGATAGAACAACTCAACCCAAGTTTCAAATCATTTAACCCCCATACTGAGGTCCCTTGGCCACACGTGAGGTACAGTCAAGTTAGTAAGCCTGAATAAGGAAGATTCCTACCTGCCCCTGGAAACTGCTAATCTATTCAAGATTTCTTCCCAAACCCTGGAACACGCAGATAGTATGGCAAGGAAAATACTTGTTGGGGTTTCGCTGGTTTCCATGTTGAACTGGCTATCCGTGGGCCTAGTCTACCCAAGGAGGTTCGATGCCACAAAAGACTTCTTCAACTCGACAGTGGCTAAAATTTTCTTAGCCCAGCCAATATCATTTCCGTGGTCGGGGCAGAGCATATCTCGCCTTGTCAGCCTCTTTGTGCACCCAACAATTGCAATGGCTTAGCCTGCGGTTTACTGAGCAGGCGTGGTCTTCTCAACGACGACAGAACATCCAATCTTAGCAAGACTTCGCACAGCAGCGAGAATCTTTTCCCAAGGAAGCTTTCAGATGCCGATACAAAACCTAATGCTCTATCCAACTACCTGATGTCGAAGAACGTTAACAACAATGAAGTAGTAGGGCTTTGCGCTAACGGTGCCGCCTCCCAGAGCTATTGTACTCAGCGAAGATTCACGGATTTTCCCACCGATCGCGCCAGTTACATTGGAACTAGTGGAACAGAGCTTACGGGCTGCACTGTCTTGACTGTGGCCTCAGCCCGAGCAGTTTACATGGTGAAACTCAATATTAAAGGTCTGAATGTAGCACATCAAGCTAATTTCTTCTTTCAATGCCATTTCTGGGAGACGTTAGCATTTGTGCAAGACAACAGACCAGAAATGCCGCCACCAGATTTCAAGGAGAACGTAGTCAACTTGGTCGCTGGTCGGCAACCACTTCGAAACGCTCTAGGAGATGCGCCTACTGCCAGCCTTTACAATCAACCGCAAGATACGACCTACGCGTTCATATCAACTCCTCGTGTATGGGGCGAGAAAGGATCTACTAGCACACCCATGTATGCCCAGCAGGTTTCCGATTTGTGAGTTCAAATCCCTAGTTCATCACAAAGAAACCACTATACTATTGCTTACTCATATACAGACAGGCGCTTCTTAGAGAGATCATACCCCGTATTGCAATAATTGTTCGGCCATATGAGAAACCATGGGTACGGGACACAGACAAAGTTACGGGTGCGCCGATAAATCTCTATCCTCAAGACCAATTGTGGCGTGGGCAAGCGCTATTTGAGTACGATCCGCTCGCAGATGGTAGATTTGGAGCAGACTGGCGACTTTGGTACGAAGAAGCAAGCGAAAGGGGCCGAAAAGGCTTAGGGCAGCTAGTAGACTGAACATGAATTCTGACGTTAACCCTAAACTATTCCAGAGCCACTACCAATCATAGTCTGGACCAGATCGTGGCTTTCTTAATCTGCTCAATCCAGGAGGTGCAGATACGTGTTCTTTACTCAAGGTCCAAATGCCGTCGCACACCAAAAGTACGCTTTTGAGCACAGTGATTCCATCCGAGTGCGCTTCTGCCGTAAGGGCCGCCTGGATACGTTCGACGAAAACCTCATATGTCTTCAGCTCGTCGCCGTATGTGGAATATGACCGCACTTGAGTGATACTGCGATGCTTGAGATCCACATCTATCATAATACGAGTGGGCCATGCCACATAGCCGCACAAGGAAACATGACGCATAACGTCAAACATGTTACGTGGTGTCTGAGCTATCCATGGATCGAAATTGCGCCGAGGCGAAACATTTGTATCGGGTTGGAATTCGTTGTGTATCAGCCAGAAGTAGTTATCACTGTAAAACAGAGGGAGGCTCTCTTCCCGGATCTGGCGGCATACTCTGGTTATCGGCGGCTGTGTTGGACGACTGGGTTGATCATTTCGCTCAATATGGTGTTCGCCTGGAAAGAAGTCGCGAGGACTACTATTATGACTGCGACGAGGCTTATCCTGGCATCTGCCAATGAGGAATGGACGAGCAGATGCGACTAGCTGTGCGTAAATTTGGAGCCGAATCTCAATAGATAATTGTAAGAACCGGGGCGTTGTGCTATTGAGTGGATGGCGATCAGAGTCAGGAAGTGACAGTGGCTCGGTAGTGCGCCACATTCTAGATTCTCTTGGAAGTTGCTCCATGCTGTTCGTCGCAATAGCACGGTATTGACTGCGCGTCTGGGGTGCCATAGGGGAGAAGGTCCTAGATGAGGTGAGAGAGGTCAGATGGAACGAACTAATAATTGATAAGAGGGCTTACTTATAGGTATTGACGCCAAGATTAAAGCAAGGGAGAGGGTACAAGATAGAATGTAAGCATTAACTAATCTCGCTAAGTTTTTTTTGCTTTTTTTCACCCTTTATCACTCCCTTCAATGAGACGTATCAAGACGTCACTGTGTATGACCACTCTATACAGTTTAGCGATTTTCTTAACGACTGAGTAAGATATTTGCGAATTGCGTTCATTCTCATGGCCAATTTAGACCGTTTCTCATATCTACATAAAATGGGTTTCATATCGACATTCCGGGGTATTTACTCATCAAACCCACCTCTTCCAATTCAATTTCCGTTCAGTTGTCCCATTACCAGCATGTCGCAACTAGGTTGAAAGGAGATATTACATAATATAACGATGATGATGCTTCCAGGCTTGCGCCGGTTGTTGTATTAGCTGATGCTTTCTTCGTAGACAGTGTGACCGCTATGCAAAGAGTGAAGAACGAGGGTATACGGAAAAAGGCAGACGCTTGAACGCAGGATGATAGAAAACGCCAGTACAATAAATCAGAACACAGCCGATTAGAAACGTGTTGTGCGAACAAAAACAGCCTCCAGGACTAAAAGAGCGCAGCTCATGAGAATGGAATAATAATTAGACGCTGACGGTGCGTCGAACTCCGACTTCAGGCTTTTGGGCGTACCCGATGAGGAGCTTGAAGCTTGTACCGCGCTTCTCGCACTCGTTGACGAGGTTTTCATCGCGCCAGATGCTGCTCTTAAGCAAGTCGCCGGAAGTTGCGGCGCCGGGTTCTCCGGCTTCAGGGAGGACGAGGGACTCGTAGCAGCGAGAATACCACCAGCGGCCAACGCGCGCCACCATGTCAGTGATGCCGTTGTCTGTCGATTCAGATGGAGAGGAGACATTGAGGAGGTCGGAGAAGGAGACTTCAGGCTTCGGTCCTTTAGGCAGAGCAGGAGTACCTTTCGTTTTGCTGCTCGAACTTGCGGTGCTGCCTTTCCGCTTTGTGATTGACGACTTTGTATCATCGGGCCTAGGAAGTTTGCCAGCGACAGGAACGCCCACAACACATCGATTGCATTCAACAAAGCCTTTTCTACCGATGCCGGCCATGATCTCATCGCTGATGTTGCGGAGTGAAGTGTTCTCATCGGCTACCTGCATCCTCATCTTGAGGCCACGAACTGCACGGCGAGCTCGGTTGCCCATATTGACAAGATCCATATCAAGAACGCTGAACTCCAGATAGCCTCCGGGTCGGAGAACTCGCTTGGCTTCTGAAAGGACGAAGCGGTGCACACTCGAAGGGAGCGCGATCGGGAAGCGGAGAACAACGCATGCAAAGAAGTTCATGGGGAACGGGAAGGCGTTGCTGAGAGATGAGTGACAAATGTGGCGATGGTTTCGCAGGGTCGACCACGGCTCAGAGGTGTTGTCAGCCGGTGCGGCGGATGGCTCGGGCCCAATGTCGTATACAGTTGCTTCGGGATAAGTGAGTGCGCAATAGTAAGACCAGTCTTTGCCAAGTCCGTCAATGACCAGAACACGGTCTTCGCTCGCATCCTTAAGTTCAAAGTGCACTGGGCTAAAGAGAACACGGCCAAAAGAGAGCCATTTGCTCGTCATCAGAGCACCAAATCGGAGATTAGCCATAGACAATAGCCCGTCCGCTTGGGTTTCGGCCATCTCCATCAAACGTGTATCTCTGTATCTGTTTGTGCTGGCACTATCACGATCCTTGCTAGACCTTGAGGCAATAGTGGCTTTCGAGTGTCGTGCGCTCAGCGGTAAGGATGCTGGAAGACTTGAACGAGTTGAGCGCTTCGCGGCCGAGCCCGTAGACACCCGCGGACTTGCGGGCAAACTCAGTCTACCAGTGACAGGATCAATCACGCTGATCTTTTGCTCGCCATAGTCGGAAATGAACTCAGAGAAGGACACAGAGGAAGTCGGGGATTGCGTCGAGTGTAAGACAGCAAGCAAACGAGAGCGACGGAGATGCAGAGTAGGATTTGTAGCCTCGCAGTCAGAACAGTCGGACTGTGTAGATACACGCAGAGCCTTTGTCTTTAGAGGGAGAGGTTCAAGCGAAGGGTGTTGGCTCCGAACGTTGGTCATGTCCTCGCTGGTGCGAGAAGTGACAGGCGAGAGCACTTCGTCGAGCAGATCGTCATACTCGTTCCAGAGTTCGTCCTCAGAGTATGGAGCTCCTGGGATAGGAGCTACAGCAGTTCCAGCAGCAGGAGCAAAGCTCCAGATGCCCGAGCTACTTGAATAAGAAACCTCAGAGTTTTTGCGAGAAGGAAACTTGAAGAACTCGCTTCTAGTATTAGAGTCGTCCGAGGGTGAGTTCATAGTAGCAATAGCAGACCCATGGGTAAGGGCGCTTAATCCACGTAGAATTGGATACGGCTCAATTGGACCAGCAGTGGCAACCACAGACCCGATGGAGTCGAAGGAGCTCCGAGGTGGGGCAGTTGGACGAGGCTGACCGGTTGCGAAGGGACGAGAGAACGACTGCGATGAAGGGCGGTGCGGTTGGCGGCGGCTTGAAACCACCTGTGGTATGCGACCAACCTGGGGCAAGCGGCTCGGCCTTGGAGGTGGACTAGTAGGCGGTGGACCGGGTGGAGGCAAGCTCTGGGAAGGAACTGAGACATGCTGAGGAGGCGAAATAGGGACAGGGGCGGGAGTGGGTGCAGGAAGAGGTGTGCTTATTGGGGACACTGGCGAAGGTGAACTGAAGGGCGACGACGGCGGCGAGAGATCGGTGATAGGTGTTAGGTCTGCGATAGAACGACGCTCGGATGGTGGAGGCGCAGGCGTGGTGTTGATGGTCAATTTTCTGGGCGGCTGCTGAGGTTGTGCTTCTGAGCGCAGGAAGACCTTGGGTGAGGCAGAACGGGTTGGTGGTGCGAAGTTGGTTGGAAGTAGTGGTTTGGGAGGTAGCAGCATAGACTGCATTCGCTCCTTTCTCCCAGACTCGTTGTCGGATAGAGCGCTCTCTGTGCCTTCATCTGCGGTGTTAGCCTCCTTCATCAGCTCTTCGATGTCATCTAGGTCAAGCTCTGACTGGTCCAAGAATGCATAATGCGCGACAGATCGGGAAACAGGCACTTGGTTTGCAAGGCTGGCTGGGGCAACAGCTGGGGTAGCTGCGCGCGGTACGGCATGGGCTCGTTGAAAAAAGTTCCACCTCTTTGACGGCTTGGGTTGGTCCTTCTCTGCCTTGCTCGTCTTCGACGACTTTAGCCAGTTGCTCTCCTTGCCATCAACAGTCGTGTCGCTTGTAGAGTTATTACGTGCCTTCTCAGAGGCTGCAGGGGCGCTTGGCCGTTGTACAGTTTGTAATGCGCGCGACGTTCGTTTCGAAGATAGCGCAGGCAGGAAAGATCTCTTCGAATCATCGTCGCTTTCGGAGGGCCTCCGCAGACCCAAGGTCATCTTCTTCATTGGCGATCCTCCGCGCATAGTGTCTGGCATCGCCGATGGCAGTAATGAGGGTCGGTTCTTTTCGACTGCAGACTGTGACATGTTGCTAGCTGTCTTCTTCAACTCCACTCCGGGACGGACAGAGATGTCCAAACTGCTACTGCTCTGCATGGGGTCCGGACTGCGTGACAGCTCCGAGCTGCTTCCAGTACCTCGAATAACAACAGGAGCGAGTCGATTGAGGAAGAAGTCGTCCATGTCCCCACTTGTGGTACTAGTCATACTGCTTTTGCGAGTCGAAGGTGTTTGATCCAAGCTTTCAGAGGTAGTACCTGCACTGGCTGACCGCCCGATGCTAGTAGCACTGACCGAGCTTCCACTTCGGCCTCTTACAGCGTATCTGCCATAGCCTTCGTGACCAGTGCCTGCTGCTGGCCCGCGTCGATGAAGCTTGCTCTCTGTTTTCGCGGCTGAAGCAGTTGGCTCCGTCTTGGTGCGACGGCTGAAGAAGCCAAACCTCGACGTTTTTCCTGGGCTAGGAGCTGGGGCGGGGGCTGGAAGCGTACTAGATCTTCGCGTCTCACGATCACTCTGAATATCGGGTGTTGGCCCACGCGTCGGCGCACGAGTTGCGGCGGGTAAGGGCGAGTTTGATGAAGGAAGCCGAGAGGATGGCTTCGTTGGAACACTCATCTTCGATCTCGCAGCTGGCATTGGCGCAGACTTGGACTCAGTAGAGCTGGTGCGTCTATGTGATGCGGGAAAGTGGGCCATATTGCTTTGAATAACGGGTGACGGGCCTCGAAGTCCGACAATCTCTGGCGTACCATCCCTGCTTGGCCTTGAAGGCCGTCTAGGTGCAGGTAGCGATACCGGCGACTGATCCGCAAGGTGAGCAAACTCAGGGGGGGCTTGCACGCGAGAGTTCTCTGAGGATTGGAAGCCAGCCGGTACTTGAGGACTTTGAGGCAACGCAGCAAGTCGGCTCGGCGATTGCTTCTCTTTGGGCCTTCCACATTCTATAATGACAGTGGACGCAGATGATGAGGAAGTCGAAGACTCGCGGACAGTAGAAAGCGTATGAGGATGTCGAGGGTTATTTTCATCAGGAGTTCTATGCCGGGTCGCTGGTGGTCTGTTCTGCAGCGGACTAGCCTGCATTGTCCGCAGCGACGTTTTCGATAGCGTAGCCCCAGGTGAGTATGATGACATGGATGTGGGAGTCGAAGAAATGCTGAATGGGCCAGGAGACCCCGAGTAACGTGTTGATGGTGTTGCAGAGAGCGCATACTGTGGCGTTGGTAGGGGTAAGATGTCTGTCGGGCCAATCTCATAGTCGTAAAGACCATTGCCGTATATTTGAATCTCAGCTTCTGAATGAGCTAGAATGGTCGAAGATGGTGGTAACGAGATTCCGAGAACAGTCTCGGAGAAAGGATCCTTGTAGCCACCAGGTATACACTCAAATTGCTGCCTGTCGTCGTCTTGGGATGACATCGAATCGTCCCGGATCCGGGAAGCTTGCCTGCTGTTTGCGACTCCAACGTTCGTTTGCTTCCTTCTCAATACATTGGATCGCGGGCTTTCAATTGTTGATGCGGAAGATCCCGAGGCAAGTGAAGGCGTGCGAGTACTTGCGGGTACTTCAAGCTTGGGTAAACGAGATGTCGAACTTTGAGGCGTTGGTTTTGAACTTATCATGCCCGGTTTCTGGAGGTTCATAGGTACTGCGCGACTGCTGCTTCCCTGGCGGGAGCTGACTGTCTGCACAGGCCCTTTTTGGCTGGTAGGGCCTCGGGGGTACGCCTGGTCGTCTCGCGAGGGCCTCCTCTTCTGTAGTTTGGACTGGCTCGGGGTGGGTAATTGGGATGTGATTGTGGTAGGAGTAACAGATCGTTGCGGCAACCGAGTGGTGGGCGCTCGGTCCTCCATCCTTCTTGGGGGAGCGAATTGCGACTTATAGGAAGCCATGTCGGGTAGCCTTGTGTGACCCAGCTAGATATACAACGGAGGCTTGTGTGCGCCGAGTAACTCATGAAGGCATGTGCTTATCGACCTGTGAGACTCTAGGAATGGGATTTGACGCGGCGGGGTTACCAGAGAATCGAGTGCTCGGGACCGTCAGCAATACTCAGCTCGGGACGAGGCCGTCAAGCGATTTGACGGAGCGGGTGATGGCGGGAAGACTAGGATGGCGGGACGGGGGTGGCAAAACGGATATATTTCAGGAACGTGGATTGCAAGTCCATCAATATAAGTCATCCGGCAAGAAGATACAATGTGTCCTACGTCTTGGTACAGACTTGCGGTCAGGTCTTGGAGCGCTTCTTTCGTACGATACGCCACATCTGCCGGCGAGAGCGACAATGGTGTGGCGTGGCTGTGCAAAGGTGAGGCGAAATCGGCAGAATTGCGTACAAGCAACACGAGAGGCCGAGCGGTGTTATACTCGTACACCAGCGGTAGCTCACGCGTCCCGTCTATTCTTTCTTCAGTGTCGTCTGTCCAAGCGTAGGGATTCTACCGTTAGGTTGCCTCAGTGGGGCAGGTCCGCGGCGTCTCGAAAGCACAAGGCCAGTCCGGAGGCTCGTCCCAGGTACACCTGGCTTATGCGGTGGGGAAGTTACTATAATCAGCTGAAAATTGCGATCTGTTGGTCCGGAGCACTTGACGAATGTTGCGGGGTGAGTGCACGCTCTGGGTATGTATAATGTACGTCGCGACATGCGCATCAAGACGCGCAAACCCTAAGCAGCCATATCGACGCCGGCGGCCTTGCGAAGTTGGGCTGACCCTGGCACGGAGCATTCTGGTTCATTTACGGGCGCTTGCGCTTGGATGGACGGGTGGAGGCTCGAGAGGAGAGGGCAACCAGTCGAGTTGCTGGATGGCAATGGTGGGCGACGATTCGCAAACAAACCTTGCGTGGCGCCCGCCAAGAAGGGAGTCCAATTGGTTCCCCGGTCGCCTCTACTCGTCGTTTACCCACCAACATTATGCCGTTTCAAAGGCCTAGGGACCCTATCCCAAGCCTTACGCTTGTTATCGCCTTTTCAGACTCGCCCCGTGACGGGGCTGTCGTGCTCGCGAGCTGAGGTAAGAAACCTAGCGAGAGGCCTCCTTTTGTGGCCTTCGGAATACGTCGATGCTCGTTTGCAAAGCGTACGTAGTCAGCTACGTACTGAATGCCCAACTCAGCCATTGCTTGATATGCGACGACCACCAGTCAACCTGCGCGTGTGTTGAGCTCAGAGAGGGGGCACTCTAGGGCATTGACGGGACACATGCAGCTCTCTCAAATGGGCGCAAAGGCAGAATCGTTGAGAACCCTTCACCGTCGAGGGTTGTCTGACTGTTCAATCAGGACCCGCAGACGGGAGTCTAGTCTTTTCCCATGCAGAAGAGTCATATGCGCTTCTGAGCCATTTCCGCGAGACACATCCAACACTTCCTACGACATTTGCTTCTATTCTTGTGACCACTTCCATACGTTGCCGAAGAGCCTGCAGGATTTCGTCGTAGGTAGTCATGAGGTGCCGAACCTGGAGCCGGACAGCCCGGTGTCAAGCAAGCTGAGGTGTGGCTAGGTGCATGAAATTGGGCCGTTAGTGGCAGCAAAATGAGGCTGAGTTCTTGATCTCCCTCGCCACTGCCAACGCATCAAAAACTTCGTAATATCGCGATTCAGACCTTTTCCAAACTTGCCTTTGACGAAGATGGCAAACAAGGTCGGTCCTTTACTGACCTCAACTGTTTCACCCGCGCCTCGGGCGGAGGGCGGTCTTTTTCAAGTTCATCCCACCACCCAGGTCGCAACCCAAGCTACCGAGCTCGTCTGACCCATCTTTGCATGATCATTCGTGCGCTGCTCGTGTGCTAAAGAACGGATATCCGCATAGCGTTCTAATCACCTGATGATGCTAGTCTTCAAACAGTAGGTCACGTTTGGGATGACCACCAATAAGAGCCGGAAAGTGTTGGTTTAAATTCCTAACACGTGATTCATCATATGCCCAACACGCTAGTCTATATACAGACTAGCTTATTCTAGTTTTATTCCCTTCTATATATAAACATAATTTCCTTTTATATATAAAATATTATTAATATAATTATTTTTTTTTAGTTTTATAAATTATAAGCTTTTTTGCGCACTTACGCGCAATTTAGTTATAATAAATTATACTTTTTCTGCGCTACTATCGCGCAACTATATTAATTACTTTTTAATTATAAAATTAATTTTAAAACTATAGTATTTATATTAACTTATTTAAATTGCTTAATTATTATATTACTTAAAAATTACTATATTTATCTAACTTACTAAAGCACTACTATATTAAGTATAGTATAATATTAAATATATTTTTATTTATAATTAATACTAAGCAAGCGCTTAGCAAAAATTTTATTAAATTAATTAGTTTTAATAATTTTTATAAATAAAAGCATATTTTTAAAAAAGTTACTACTTAATAAAGCTTACTTAACTACTATAATAGTTTTACAGTTTAGTATTTTAAGCTTATTAAATTTATTTTTTTATATACTAAAACTATATTTAAAGCTATAATATTGCTTTTTAAAAGTTAATACTTTTTTTTTAGCATTATTACTTTATTTAATAATAATAATAATACTGTTTAATTTAAATACAAAGCTAAGCTTAAAATTTATAAGCTTAAGCTTTAATTTTATAATAAATATTATAAAAAGTTACTTACTGCTTTTTATTTTTTTAAAAATGCTATAAAAGATTATATTTAAAATAAATTTAATAATAAATAAAAAAAAAAGCCTTATATAGCTTAAGCTAATATTACTAAAATATATTAAACTTTAAATTTAATTATTATTTACTATACTAAAGTAAAGCTAAATATTTTTATATTTATAAATTTTTCTATTATCTGCCTGCTTTTTACTAAGTTTAAGTGCTATTATAAAAATATTAACGCTACTAAAAGCTTTTTTACTTATACTATTTTAATTTATAAAATTAATAAAAAATTTTTTTATAATAGTATTATACTTTTATTAAAATTTAGGACTTTTTTTATTTTAAAAAAAAAGTTATTACTTAAAAAATTTAAGTAAACTACTAAAATTTTATTATTAAGTACGCTAATAATTATAAAAATGCTTAAAATATTATTAAAAATAAATTTAATAATACTATTAGTAATGCTTATACTAACAGCAATAGTAAGAATAATAGCAATAAAAAAAGCAAAAATAATAATAATAATAAAAATAGTAACTGTAATATAAACAATAGCTTTATATATAATTACTATAGTTATACTAGTTATACTATTAAAACTTATTACTATATTAGCAAGCCTAATACTTTTAAATATACTAAATATAGTAAATTTAAATATATTAAAGTTATTTATTGCAAAAAGCAATAAAATACTAAAAATATTAAAAATACTAAAAGTATAAGTAAAAGTTATAATTTTAATTTTATTATTACTAATAATTTTTATTTTAAGCGCATAATTGCAATAGCAATTAATAATTTTAATTTTAATTTTTTTTATATTTTAAATTTTAAATATATATACTTTACTTTTAACTGCTTTTTTATATTTAATATATAATAAAATTATAAATATAAGCTAGAAACAGGTACAAAAAAGGCTATTGCAAATAGTAATAGCTAAAGTATATAAAATTTAAATAAAATTAATAAATTATTTATATAAACTGTATATGCAGTTTTAATATTACTAATTTTTTTTAATTATTAAATTTGTAATAGTAGTGCTTTTTATTATATTATTAATAATTTATTTATTTTTTTAAACTTAAGCTTTGCAGAAAAACTATTAGAAAATATAAATAAAAATTTTAATTTAATATTATTAGTGTAAGTAATATTAAATTTGTTATTACTAATTTATATAGCAAATTTGTTATTTTTAAATTATATAATATATAATCCCGCGAAAACGGGACCTAATATATTATTAATAGCTTATATTATTAGTATTTTTTACTGTATATTGCGTATTTTTATTTTTAGAATTATTAAATAATAAACTTCTAACTTTTAATGTAACTTTAACTGCCAAAGCGCAGTTTTTTTTAATAATTTCTAAGCATATATTTAAATATTTAGTATAATATTAAACTACTAAATAGCTAACTAATACTAGGCTTTTAAGCAATAACAGCAATGCTAACGCTAATACTAATACTAATACTAATAATAATTTTTCTTGCAATATTAGCTCTAATGCTTAATTGCTTTTTTACTTTTTTTTTTACTAGCGCTATTTTTCTTTTTTATACTTAGCTTAATTACTTGCTTTTTTATTAAAATTTCTATTTTATTTAAATATTTAAATAATTTCTACAGCTGCAAAAAGCTATTACTTTTAATTATTAAATTGCTAGTAACTGCAGCAGTACAAAAATACTTATTAGTATAGTTTTTAAATAAGCTTTTTATGCTAAAAAATTAAATAAAAAGCTTTAAACTTAGCTTGCTAATTAGTAATAAAAGCCTTTTAAAAAATAGTTAAACTATAGTAAAAAATTTATATTTAGCAGCTAATAATAAATATAGCTAATATATTTAATTTTTTTTAGCAAAGCTTTTTTAAGCTAATAAAATTTTTAAAAAAAATATAATTAAGCGTAAAGTACTTTAGTATGCAAAAAAGCTTAATATTTAATTTTTAAAAAATTTGTTTAAGCTTGCTAGAGCACTTAAATACTTATTAGTACTAGTTTAAAGTGCTAGTTTTATATAGCAAAAAACTAGCCTAGAGTTTAGGCCTTCTTACAAATACTAAAAACACAATAAAATATAAAGCAAGAAATTGTTAATAAATATTATATAAATAGCGTTGGTAGCATAGTAGTTAGTAATTAATATAGCTTATTGCAAAAATATAAGATAATTGTATAAAAAAAAAGCATCTTTTTATATATATATTGTACATTTAAAACTGCTGCTTGCAGTTTTTTGCTTTTAACTATTACAACTTATTAAAAATTATACAAAATACTATAATTTATAATTTTTTTTAAGCTAACTTGCTAAACTAGAATTTTAATTAATACTTTATATACTATTACTAATTAAGTTGCTTACTTTTTTTTAAAAAAATATTAGTTAAAACGCAAGCTTATAACTAAACTAAATTCCTAATTTTAAGCTAAAAATTTATTTATAATTTAATAATAATAGTTTGCAAACTTAACTAAACACTCTATTTTAATTTAATTTAACTTGCCTAGCATTGCCTAAATAAATTAGTTACTATTAAGAGTTAATAATTATATTCCTACAATTTTTAAATAATAATGTATTAAGTCTGCTAATAGCAATTATTAGTTTTAATAATTTATTTAGCTAGCTTAATATTATATAAACTTTACTACTTTAATACTATATTAAAGTGCTAAGTATAGTACTTAAACTGTAATTTTATATTAAATTCTTCTACTGCGTTGTATGATCCGCGCTAGCGTTGACTTTACTTTTATTTATAGAAATATAATATATAATATGCTTTTTAAGCACGCTGCAATTTGCTATTTTTATTGCTTTTTATATAGTTAAATTTTATTATTGTAGTTACAGGCGCCGCTATAAAAATATATAAAAAAAATAATAAAATAAAATTTATATATACTTTGCTTTACTTTTAAGTAAATATTTATATATTTTAATTTTAGTGCTTACTTATGCTTCCTATTGCTACTGCTGCTATTAATTTTAATAATTTAATTTAGTTAAAGCATTATTATTTTAATTACTTAAGTTTTAATAGTATATAAATACTACTTAAAATAAGTAAAAAACTTAAAATTATAAATATATAAATTAAAGCTAAAATTAAAAATATTTATTTTATTTATTATACTACTTGCGCTTTTTATAAAATCCCTTACAATTTAGCCTACTATTACTATAAAAAATTTAGGCAACTTATTACTGTAAATATATAAAAACTATATTTTATTTTAAGTTTAAAAGGCGAAAAATATATACTATTTTTTATTAATAATATTACTTAATTTACTTAGGTTATTCTATTTATTACTAAAGATAAAATTGCAAAATTTTTTATTATATTTATTATATATATATTTATAAAATACAGCAAACTTATTATTTGCATATAATGCAATAATAAATTTTTATAATATTTTATTTAGGCTTTTTGCAATAGCAAAAATATTACTATTAAATTTAGTATTTTATACGCTTACTATATAATTAGCGTAATTAAGTATTTTTATTAAATTATACGCAAATATACTTTAGCTATAATTAAAAATTTTATACTTTTTTTTAATATAATTAAATTTATTATTAACTGTACTAAAGAAATACTGCGCAGTACTACCTTACTAAAAAACTTTTAAATATATATTATATAAAAAGCTATTAATAAAAAAAACTAAGCTTTTATAAAAATGCTATAAAATAAAAAAACTTTTTATAAAGCTTTTTATAGTAAAAAACCTAATTTTAGTAAAAATAATGCGTAAAAAGTATAAGTTTATATTACTATATTTTTTAAATTCTGCGCTATTATTAGCTAATAAAAACTTTACTTTTTATAAAAATATATTATATATTTTTTATATGCAGATAGCAAAAATATTTGCTAAATTTAGTATTTTAATATTAAATAAATTAGGCGCATTTTTATAGCTTGTATTAATAATATAACTAGTATAAATAATACTTATTTTTATAATTAGTATATTAATAACTGTATACTATAAAAACTTGTTTAAGTACTAAATATAGTACTTAATTTAAATAGCAACGATAATAGTAATAGCAATAATAATGCTATATTTGCTTTTAATAGCTATTTTTTTGCGCTATCTGCTTTTATAAATAAATTTTTTAATAATAAAAGCTTTGCAGAATAAATATAAAAAGTAATATATATATAAAATTTTATATACATTATTTAAACTAACTAATATTACTAATAATGCTAAAATTATTTTCTAGAAAAACTAAACCTGTTACTAGTATATATACTAGTACTATTAATATAATTTAAAAAAATAGTATACTAATAATATTTAAATATACTACTTTTTATTTTTACTATTATTTTACTTTACTTTTATATGCTTAATTACTAATAGGCAACTTAATTTTAGGCAAAAAAAAAGCAGCTACTAAATATAAATTTATATTTTAAATTTATTTAAATTGTAAAATTTTATTTTTTAAATAAATAAATAAATTTTTTTTAAATTTTAAAAATACATACTTCTAAAAACTACTTTATAAACTAATTAGCGCATAATATTATATTTAATTTATAATTAATTATATAATACTTTAATAGTACTGCGTAGTTATTAAATGCACTTATATAAATATATATAACTATTAATTTTACTAATAAAAATAACAGCACTTTTTAAAATAAAAATACAATTATTAATTTTACTAATAAAAGCAATAGAAATAGCTTATTTAGCTTTTTTAATAATAGTAATAATACTTTGCTTAAAAATATTATTTTTAATTTATAGCTTTAGCTTAGTAATAGTAATACTGCTATAACTAGTTACAAACTACCTATTAATTTTATATTTTAAAAAATATTTCTAGAACTATAATAATTTTTAAATAAAAATAATTATAGCTTAGTAAGCAGTAGCAATAATAAAAAACTTAATTTATTTAAGCTACTTAGAATTACTAAACTTATTAATAATATCTGCACTTGCTATTTTATATAATAAAAAAAATACTTAACTTTAAATAATAATATAAAATATAATTAGTATACTAAAAAGCATACTAGGTACATTTTATCTATAATAGAAAAATAGCAGTATATTTAAAACTATTATAAATAATATAGAAAAATTACAAAAATTTTTATATATATAAAATTTTTATACAACTACTATACTGCAATTAATAAATATTTAAACTATACACTAGTATAAATATATATGCAGTAAATACTACTTAAAAAGCAATAATATATTATATATTAAAATTATTTAAAGTAAAACTATATAAATGCACAAATACTTAAACTATTATAATATAATAATTAATATTTATATAATATATATATTATAAATAGCAATATATATATAGCTTTTACTAATAAAAATAATAGTTTCTGCAATAACTGTGCTTATATAAAATCTAAGTATAACTAAACTATTTTATATTTACTTTATATAAGCAATAGCTTTTTATATAAATACTATAGTAATAATAATACTATATAGATAGCTTACTACTTTAATAAAAAATTTAATTATTTTAAATTTAGCATCTGCATAGCTTATAAGTCTGCTAGATAAAATTATACAAAAAATTATTTATATATATAATATATAATAATAAAATATTTATATATATATAAATACAAACAGACGTGTATAATAAAAATAAAAAATAATATTTTTATTACTAAAGAAAAAGCTGTATATACAGTTTACAAAAAGCCTAATAGCTATAAATATATAATATTTATTATTACTTATAATTTAGAATATAAAAAATATAAGTTTAAATTATAAGTACTTATAAAAAATAGTTATCCTATAAAACTTTACAATAGTAATAATAATAATATATTTAATAAAAATATTTTTAATAAAAATTTTTTTTAAACTAATTAGTTTGCTTTTTTTATATATAATTTTAGGCAGACCTTAAATATAATTATTACTATTAATAACTGCTTTAATAGTAATCTTGCGGACTTATTTATTATAAAAAATAATATATTATTTAATAAAAACTTTTAAGATATATACAACTAGCTTGCTTTTATAATTATTATAGTATTTTTTATTTATATATTATATAATTATAAAAAAGCTATAATAATACTTAAAACAAAAGCATAGCGCAATGTAATAATAAAAAAACTTAATTTACTTTTTAAAAAAAATATTTATAAAATAGTTTTACTACCTAAAAGCAAAAAAACTATTTTTACTAAAATAATTTATAAAATTAAGTTTATACTAATTAATAAAATTACTAAATTTAAAGCACGCTTTGTTGCTTACAGTTTTTAATAATATTTTAATATTAATTATACTAAAACTTTTTTTTTATAGCTTGCTTTATATTTATACGCATGCTATTTACTATTTATATACTATTTAAATAAATAAGTATATAAATTAATATTATTATTGCTTTTTTTAATGCTATACTTTAAAAAACAGTCTACTATATACTGCTACTTTTAGTAATATTATTTTTTAGCTATATATAGTTACTGCTTAAGTTTTTTTATAAGCTTATATAAGCGCCTTGCGTATAATATAAAATATTTATAATAAAATTTATATAAATAAGCTTTTGCATTTTGCTTTATAATAATTACGTTTATATATATATTATATAAAAGCTAATTATTTTAGTTTATATTAATAATATTTGCATTTACGCTTTATACTAAAATAGTATTAATATATTTAAAAGTAAACTATCTAACGCTTTTACTATTATATTAAAAAACTTTAATACTTTATATTTAAAAATGCACATTAAATAAAGCATAAATATAATAAAAATTTACTAAGCTAAATATATTTAGTAATTTTTTAATTACTATAACTTTAGCAATATAGCTGCTACTAAAATTCTATATAATTATCGCATTAAATTAAAGTAAAATAATAATAATATTGCTATTTTTACTTTTAAAAAAAAATATTTTTAAAAATTTAGTTTTTTTAACTACTTACTAGTTATAATATATATTAATTTAGCTTATACTGCGTCTTTTTACAAACATTTTAATAGCAATTTAATATAATATTATATAAATATAATAATTAGAGCGTACGCTTATATAAATAATATTTATAAAATTAGTATTATATATAAAAAGTAAAAACTTTAGCTTTTAAGCTATATTAACGCTAATTAGGCTAAATATTTTAACTTTTAATATTTTACTACTAGCTATATTTTTATACTAACAAAAAGTTTTATTTTATAATTATTTATTATATAAAAAGTTGTAGCCTAGTTTATATATAAAGCAGAATATATAGCTTTTAGCAAAGCTATAAAAAAAGCTATATAAATTAAATTATTTATTAATAATTTTAATATAAGTATTTACTTTAATATAGTGCCTATATATATTAATAATTAATTAGTTATTAAGCTTGCTAAAAACCTAGAATTTTACTAATATAATAAATATATTAATTTTTATTATTACTTTTTCCGCGACTATATTTAACAAAGTTTTATTATAATTAAATAAATTAATAGTAAAAAAATTTTTACTAATATATTTATAAAAGCTTTAAACTTTATTAAATTTAAAGCAGTTTACTAAAATATTAGTTTTATTAATTAAATACTTGCTATAAGCGCTATTTTTAACTTACTTAATATAAATATAAATAATATTATTATTTATAACTATAAGTTTTATAAAGTAGAGCAGTATTTTATTATATATATATTATAGTAAAAGCAAGCTTAAAAAAATGCTAAGCGTATTTAAATTTTAAAACTTAAGTAGCTTTATACTATTTATAATATTATAAAAAACTATATAAAAATATAGTTTAACTATATTAAAATTTATAATTATTATAATTATAAAAAAAAAGCGTATAATTATAATTTTGTATAGCCTTGCTATAGTAAATAGTATATAAACTATAATTTTAATACAAAGTACTTTTACTATAGTATAATACTATAAAGCTGCTATTTTTTCTTTTTTTATATTTTATCCCGTGTTAGAATTTAAAAAAACTATTAGTTTAAATTTTTAATATATAATTTATTATGTGCTTAATATGCTAGTTTATATATAAACTAGCTTATTCTAGTTTTACTTTCTTTTATATATAAACATAGTTTCCCCTTATACATAGAATATTATTAATATGATCACCTTTCTTCAGTTCTACAGAAAGTGCCCTTGGATGTGATCACTGGTCCCGGGCGACATGCAGGGGCCGTGGCCTTACTGTCAAAAATGCTCTGCCATGGCTCGAGGTTGTGGAACGCCGGTATAATCTGGATTTGATTCTGTTCATTGGAGTCGGCAGACAACGAAGACGTTCTTCTAGAGGGTGTAACGAATCCTCAAGATGTGCTGCGGCCATGCGTCCTTTCGACGTGTATATTGGAAGAACCGCAAATCAAACTCTTGGACAGAGCAAGCATGCTTATGGCAACACGGTCCGACGTTATTCAAACTGTCATGTGCACTCCCGTCCCTTCAAACCTTCAAAGTTGCCATCGACTCCTAGTCAATATTGATATACCCGGACCAAACACTACCCATCGATAACCGCCGACGTCGGGGAGGTATGACATGCACGATTGACACTTCAGGATCACAGTCACGAATTGCCCTTTGCAACATCGCCCGGTTCACCGTCTGGTTCTAGCCGTAGTCGAACGGAGAAGGGAGCGGCACGGCGCGAGTGTCCCAGTGCCTGCGAATCACCTGTGCCGGACGGTGAACAGCCTAGTGATCATGGTGGAGCCCGGCCCGCTGCGAACTGAGCAAGTTGTAGCGAGACCTCGTCCGGAAATTGACGACGATCTCCCAGGTGAAATTTCAGGGCGCCGAATTGGTCTAGTCATTGGGCTATTTGACCCCAAGCCGCTGGCTATTTGGCAGCCATGGAGTCTAATATCCGTCGTTGACGCCTCGTCGAGCAATAGTCGCCGTCTAACGGGGTGAGGTGCTGTTTTCGGGCTGCTTTGCGAGATAGGACGATGTGACTGGTACTGTTGAGAACTTGTCCGCATTGTCCGCGTCATGCTGACGAAGGTGGTTAGAGTGAGATGAGATTGTATGGTGATATCGAAGATTCCGTAGTCGGAGCTTCATTCTCAGGCTACGGGGCGTCACTTGTGCCATAGCAGTGTCCCTTATACAACAACAGGAAGATACTGCCTGGGGGCGGGGTCCCTTGTTGCTGCTACAGCTGCTGAATGCCTTGTTAGTACATTGTCAGCAGTCGACTCGCTTTACGCCTCCGTATATCACTATTCCTATTCCCGCTCCAGGGCACCTTTTTGCCGACCTACCCTGTGAAAGGTCAATTTGAAAGCATGTCCCGTGACCGCGCGTCAAGCCTTGATGAAACCATCATCAACCGCGTTCCCGACTCTTTGACATGCTCTCTTTCTCCACCCGCATCTCGAGGCGTGCTTTTATCATGTCGAAGCAACATAAAGTCACAGAATATCAGGAACGCGTCTACGCAGCGTTGCAGCAGATTCCAGAGGGCCGCATCACCACGTACGCTGCCTTGTCGAAAGCGCTGGGCAGCTCACCGCGAGCAGTTGGGGGCGCGTTGCGGGTCAATCCGTTTGCGCCCGACATCCCATGCCATCGATGCATCGCTAGTACGGGGGTACGTATGACGGTCCTGAAGAATATGGAAGATGTGCTGATTGGAGCAGTTTGTTGGCGGCTACAAGGGCGACTGGGAGGAAGCACCTAGCGGGCAAAACCAAACATCGAAACTGCAACTGTTAAGAGAGGAGGGAGTTTTATTTGATACGAATGGATTCCTGATAGATAAGTCGCAGCTTTGGGATGATTTCAACACCGAGAAGTTGAAGTGAGATGTTATGGAAGTGAGCGAGGGCCGCGGTGCGCGAGAGTTGAGCTGGTGGGGCAAGTCGAAGCGGGGCAGTCGCGAGGTCAAAAAGTTTAGATTCTGCGAAAAGGTTCACAGGTGCAAGAATAACACCAGTTCGCGTTAAATTAGAGTCAAATATAACGAAGACGTGGCGCGCGTTGCAAATCATCTCTGCTGAGCAATCCACACGCAAACGGCTGCAAAATTGCCACCCTTACATCAGTTTTGACCCACTCTATCAGTCCCTTTCTACACCAACACCACCCCAACATCAGAAGTCTACGATCGCTATCATGCCGCCTAAAAGAAAAGATTTCCCAAAGCCAAAACCAAAGGGAAAGGCGAGGGCTCAAGAACCGCAATCAGAGAACGATTTCCTTGATGCTGCAGATGACTTTGAGCAAGCAGCTGGAAAATGGCGCGCCGGCGATGCAGCAAAGGCGACACGATTCTTCAACAGAGCAATTGATATGTACAATCAAGGTTTGAAGCGATATCCGCGCTCCTTCGATCTAGCATACAACAAGTGCGTACTCCATGATTTTCATCTTTGCAACAAATACTAACAACTGCGCAGGGCAAATCTCGAATACAATATGACGGAAGACGAGCGCATAATCTCGCAACTAGGAAACAAGACTGCTTTGCTGGAAGAAACGCTCAAGTCTCATCGCTTTGCCATCTCCTTGAACCCAACAAACACCGACATTCTGTTCAACGCAGCGCAAGTTCTCACCTCACTGGCTGAAGCTTTGTTCGAAGCTGGCACGCAAGCAGGTGCGAAGTATGAAGCGAGGCCTCTGCTCGAGGAAGCTGTTGACATTTTCACAACATGTCTGGAGAGCCAGCAGCGAGAGTACGCGCAAATGCAAGCCGAGATAGCTCAAGCGCAGGCCTTGGGCGAGTACCAGGAAGCTTGGGAGGGTGAACGACAGCAACCAGCAGATACACAACCGGAAGAGGATATGGACATAACTTCAGCCTCGTCAGAATCACCCGGCGACTGGGCTACTGTCGAAGAGCCTGTAACTCCTGAGACAATACTAGAAACGTGTACAGCCCAGCTGGGCGCTTTGACTACCTTGCTCGGACTATACGATCCCAACACCGACCTGTCTAGCATAGAGAAGAAAGCACAAGATGGTATGGAAACAGCGAGCACGAGAATCCCAGCTTTGATCCATCTTGTTGACAGCTCGCCACCCCTGAAGACCGCGCCCGAACAACAGGCTGGGCCAACGCTCTCCATTGGCTCAACTCCAGCGGTGGAGGAAGCCGAAACGGCGCCCAAGGACGATGCTATCCTCGCTGCCGTAAACTTCCAAGCTAGCATAGCTGAGGCGACATATCGTAGTGGTAAAAGCTCTTCAACGGAATACGCCCAAGCTGTTGAGCAGACGTTCAGCAGTTTGATCAAAACCGCTGCAAATGCCTCAGGTCCTGACCTCGCATCAATCAACATCCAGTCTGCGTATGCAGATGCGCTCATGGATCTTGCATCCGCACTAGCAGACCATGCCCAGCATGCCGCTTCAACGCCAGCTATCTCAACAGATATTGAGGTCCAATGGACTGCGCTCACTCAAGCCCAAACCCTTCTCACTCGACTGGCTTCCGCCCCCTACACATCCATCCTTACTCCCTCTCGTCTAGCAGACGTCTTTCTTGCCCGAGGTGATACCGACCTATTCCGCTTCCGGATCTCCCTCTCCCACATCGCGAAACCAGCGTGGACCAAGAGTGGATCTGTCCTACTTGCCAATGCTGGCGTATTCTACCGCGGAGCGAGGACGTATGCTGAGAAAGCAGGTGCTGCTGAAGTCCGTAAGACGACAGATGCGAAGGCAATCGTGGCGGAGATCTTGAAGGAAGTGGCAAGTGGTTCGGCAACGGCGAAGGAGCATTGGAAAGGGAAAGGTACGGATGTGGCAAAGGCGCTGGAGCAGATGGTCGAAGAAGGCATTGTGGGGCGCGAGAACGTCGAAGGTGTGCTGAGGTTGACGCAGTAATCAATAAGTTGGTCTAGAGACAATTTGCTGCTCTCTCCTGTTGCAGGCTCCGTGAGTAATTGCGAGACGCCACTCAGAACAATCTTCCTTATCGCTCTTATGATCTTTTCATTATTTATCCTTTCAGCGCTCGTATTACCTTGGATCTTGCAACTTTCGTGGTTCAACTGGATATTCAACTAGTATCATCCAAACCAGCAGCAACTATCCGGCTACGCAGGCAATATTTCCTCACGTTTGAACTTTTGGACCTTTCTGGAGGCATTACCTATTCACGAACATTGTTGTTATCGCCAGAGTTGCTTGGAAGTGTACTAGAGCTTTAGGATAGTACATCGGGAGGATTGTCATTGGTAGTCGATAGTGTGGAAGTTCGCTGCAGTTCGTCGTCTTCATCGTCTTCTGAGGTCGAGTAATCGTAGGTGTATTTCATCTTACGTTGCCGCGCGGCGCCACCGGCGGAACTGGCTGTGTTTTGCGGCAAGGACCGCTCACCCTTTGAAGGTAAGCCTGAACCTTCAGAGTCTGGCTTCTCTGACACCGTAGACACGGTTTTATCCTGTAGCTGAATCTGCGACTTCTTGATGCGCCCCTCATTATAATGTCTTGATGATTGGAGCTCTTTTTCCAAGTTCGAGCGCGTGGATTGTGGGTCCTTCAATTGTTCTGTCAATTGACTTTGTGCTTGTGAGAGTTTGACTGCGTGCGCTTGCCAAGCTCTTTTTTCGTCCTTCAGTCTTCCTACAGCCTGTTCTAATTGTTCATTTTGCTTCTACAGGACGTCAGTATACGCTAGGTATGAGTTTGTTCTAGTTATTGCACATACTGCCTCATCCCGCGCCTTAAGCTCTACATCTCGAAGTTGTTGATTAAGCACTTCGCTTTCGACTTGCCACGATTTCTCTTTCTCCCGGGTGGCGTCTAGCATTCTCTGTAAGAATCTAACTCCTTCTCTTAAGCCCGAAGTCTGCTCTTCATGCTGTTGACGAGAGAGGTATGCGCCCTTGCAGCATTCACCAAAGATAGAAAGTGACGATTGGTCCCTCCTCCCGATGTCACAACCAGTGACACTAGTCAAAAGTTCTTTAGCGGTGGGTCGCTCTACTGGATCTCTCGAGAGCATGACTCTCACCTCCCACCGCAGAAGGTGGTCCCTAGGGCAGAATTTCATGTTTGGCCAGTCTAGCCATGCGTTGATTCTGCCGATGTTGGCATGAAATGACGAGTCGAGAGATCGATTCCGTCTGATATGCTCCAAACTACCCGTTTGATGCAATACTAAGATCTCCAAGAGCACACACCCTAGAGAGAATATATCTGATGCTCGTCCACTGGGTTCCCACTTCGCCATCTCTGGGCTGAAATACCGGGCCGTGCCGCGCTCGTTATCAGTTGCACTTTGAGAAAGCAGAGTGAAGTCTGTGGCGCTTCCGAAATCACTCAACCAAAGGCGGTCCCGTGATAACAGGATGTTGGAAGGTTTCAAGTCCTTGTGACGTATTTTCTGCTCGTGCAAATATGCCACGGCTGATATAAGACATCCAACCTTGAAGTAAATCGGTGACGCACTAAGGTGCAAATTCTCAGTTGGAAAGTCGTAGCCGAGCGCGTTCAATCTCTCTTTGTGCGAGGACTCCAAGTTTGAATATCTTGTTTCAGGAGTAGCACCTTCAAAATTTGTTGTTGTCCATGCCTCCACATCTTCGAAAAATGTGTGCAAGTCGCAGGTTGCAACAGGGAACAAAAGGAGGCCGAGTACCTTCTGCTGGGTGTATGTACCAATAAGTTGAATCATGTGGACATGCGAAAGCCGTTTCAGAATTTTGATTTCTCTCTTCTCTTTGTCGCCAATCTTAAGTCGGACATGTATTCTCTTGTGGGCTAGCTTCCAGCCTTGGATGGTTGTTTCATGGACATCTCCCACCGCGCCACGGCCGAGGAAGCGACCTAAGATAGTCTTGTTAGTGCTTGACGTCTAGCAAGGGGACTTTCGTACCTTGCTCTAATGGCAAAGTCTCTTCATCTTTGAAGTCCACATGCGAGCCTCTGCTAGTCTGAGACCAATCTTTCAATGCAAATTGAATTGCCTTGTGAGAATTTGCCTCGTTGACCAAGGTTCTATCGTCGCTAGAGACATCCGAGTGCACCTCATTCACATTCTGCTCTTTCGCCTCTTGGTTGGTTTGGTTATCCATCACGTCTCTAGCACGGCACAGTTCAGCCTAGCTACTATCCCGTTAGGCTTGAAGAAACGTTTAATCAGGCGAAACTAAATGGTTGCGATGTCCGAATGAGCATGAGCGAAACAATGACTATAGAAAGAAAGACAGGAACTGTATGAGTGGAGTCGAATGTCATCGAGGGCAGGCACGAGATGCGGCTGAGCTGAGTTGTTCCTGCCCGCAGTGGCTGTGGCTATGTTGAATAGGCTGCAGTCGGAGGATGCAAAACAACCAATCACGGTAGACAAGCAGCTACTCTTCTTGAGAAGAAAACTAACGCAAACGTTTAGCTACCATGCAGAACCATTACTTATAAAGGTGGAGGCAATAACTACGAGTATAAAAACGTAGTTTCACCAAAAGTTGCAACAGTTCGCGACCAAATAAATTCATCATCCTCGCTGATAGCGCACTCTGAGAACCATTGATAGGATTGACGATCATTCGTCAATTCAGAAACAATCATAGTGCCCGTCATCAAAATCAAAGCCTATATATATACCGAGACAGAGCACTTCTCGATCGTACACTTGTTGCCACAAGTAGCGAGAACTTTTCCTACGTTGTTATTCCAGACTCCAAATATAAGTACACGGAGAACATCTCTTCAACTACTGCACTAGGATCATCTCAGCCCAGCCAAACGGCGCTCTTGGACCTCAGAAAGCGCTCTGCTTCCACTCAGGAACGCAACAACTCCTACAACTGCAGCCGCCGGCAGAGTCTGGAAGAGATTCCAGCTGGTATAGTACAGGAAGAATACGCCCTCCATAGCTAGAATGGAACCATAGAAGAGTGCATGCGACACAGGTGCATCGCCCAAAGCCTTGCTCAGATGGCTAGCATTTGCGCCCAAGCTAGCCCATACAACGAACAGCACCGGGAGTGCTGCAGCAACTGCAGCAGCAAATACGAGCGTTATGAGCTTGGGAGGCGACTGTGGGTCGGAACGGAAGATATGGTGGATCTCGGATTCGGCGGCGTAACGGAGAGCTGGCTCGGGGATGGTAAGAGGGACGTTGGGGTCACGGGCGACTTGGAGATTGAAGACTTTGCTTTTGTATGGTGTGGAAGAACCGAAAGATCCAATGACGATGGAAGCGGTAATTGGCTTCGCGGAGGTGAGGAATTGGTGGGGTAGGTCCTTATGGGACTGCTGTTGTTAGCGTTGCTGGTACTATTGAGGAGGGCTACGTACCAGATCGACCTTTCCTTTGCCGCTCTCCTTTACGTTTAGCACAAAGGACTCTTCCAAGCCAGTAGTTGGGTCGGTCAGAGTGAGGAAAGCCTGATGCGGCCGCTTGGCCGTCTTGCCATCGACAGTCGTCAAAAGTAGCTTCAGTGTGTCGGTTGCGCCTAAAGATGCTGATTTGCCTAGCGGTGTAGAAGGGCTGAGTCTAAAGCAGAATTAGCGATTAATACTATTACAGTAAACATCAAGGTCAGCTCACTTATCCTTAGAACCTCCGCCTACACCAGCACCTTTACTCGAAATTGACACCGTGGCATCCTCAAAGCTCCAAGAGGAGGCTGCGGACACAATTGCTGTGCCTGAAAGCAGAAGAGAAGAAACCAAGCTGTACAGAACCCTCATTGTTGCTGATCTGGAAAGTGGACGCGAAGCTTCGAGCGGTGGTCGAAAGCATAGCTGTCCTTTTGCCAAGCGTCGGAGCTTCGTCGGACCGCGTCATCTTTGACTGCCGCGCCAGCTTCGAGATCACCACATGTTGATGAGCTTGAAATCGACCTCGAGGAGAACGATGCTCGAATTATGAAGCGGATCGCTGGGATTGAATCTCAAAATAGCAACAAATTGCTGTCAATAGGTAGAGCCTAGATATGTGTGCATTTCTGCCCTTGAAGTAGCAAGACTTCAAGAAGGCTTGACCAGACACGTTGGTAGGTATGCCCCAAATCCAGTAGATCGCAGGTTAAGGAAGTCGTTGTTCTCGTGAAAGACATTTGTATATGTTATGTAAGCTAAACGATTCGAGACACATTCTCCAATATCTAGCTATTCTCCTCGCCCTGCTCTTTAACTGCAGCCGTCTCCATGCGTCTCCAAAGCCCCAAGAAGCCTCCTCCAACAACTTGCTGGCCAGCCTTGGGACGGCACACCATAGCCCACTTCTCTTCCTGCTTGTCCAAATCCTCCTCTAGTTCCTTGTCTCTTTCTTCTTGGCCTTTGACCGGATCAATAGCGTCCTCGCTCGACGACTCGGATGATTCCTTAATGTCAGCCTTCCTGAGGGTCGCCCTTGGTCTGACTGCACGAACGTCCCATTCGCGAATGGTACCAGCGCCGAGCTCAACAACCTGGTCCAGTAGGTACGGCATCCTTTGCTCGCGGATCGTTTCTACACATTCCGCAATTTGGGTGATGCTTGGGTTGAACACGGCGAGTAGCCCGTTTACGTGTAGTGCTGGCGCTACGTTGGCCAAGTGATTGTTCGCACCGGGAAGATCTAGGAAGACATGCGTCAAGAAAGGCTCGTCAGTCTTCCTTGATGCCTTTTGTCTAGCAATCCACTCCGACACGTCTCCGACATGAAAGTTGATGTTGCCTGCGTATATGCCGGCGCGGAAGCCTTCGACGATCTTGCGCGCCTGGTGCGAGTGCTTGCCAGATATGTCTAGTGTATGTATGACCGCACGTCGGTTCGCCTTCCATGTCTCAAGTGCAGACCCGTGTAAGTCTGACAAAGATTCTCCCAGGTATATAGCGTCCTCGGGTTCCTCCTCTTGGGTGCTGGCATAGGATGGTGTGCGGGGCATTGGTGGGTTGGCAGCGTGTATGGCCCGCGAGAGGTGCAGCGTCAGCGCCCCATGGCCTGTGCCAGCTTCGAGGATCTCCAGTGGTGGCTCAGAGTTCAGTCCGCTGGAGGGGGTATCGACGTGAATGTCAAGCAATGACACTATGAGATTTGAATCGGCGGGGTATATCTAGGCCCAGTCAGCTCGCCATGCTCCTTGTATACAATAGAGTCGGAAGACAAATTGTATTTGACGCACAGGAGTAACAAGACGCGGTGTCAATCGGACATATTCTGCTAACGTGGGCTCATGGATACGGAATTCGGGGCCTTTGCTCGACCGGACTGTCTGCCGTGGCCCTTTCCCAATGATGTCTGCATGCGTGATGACGCCTCTGTGCGTTCCTGTACTCTTTTCGGCGTGCAGTTTTATGAGGGTACCGTCATGTGAGCTTTTCTTATCGCGGAGGAGCACAACGTCCCCTTCTACGTGGTTGTGAGCGACATTGGGCGGGCGGAAGCGGGCATCTTGCCTTGGTAAACGCGGCGCAGGCAGGAACTACTTGTAAAGGGTCGCGCAGTGCATGGTCGCTGGAGAGCAGGACGTCTTAGCAGTCGTAGGCAGTGATGTCGCATAGCTATGCGTTAGGGATGCGATGCAGATGCGGAGGAGACGGCACTTCCGAGGGACGAGGCGAGACAGCGGCCGAGAGTGCTTAGCGAATACCTACAGTAGGAGCAGACGCATATGATCTTTGATTGGAAGCGGTAACAAACGCCCTAGGAAATTTCGGACTATGTCTGTAATGGCCATTCTCGTCCTCTTCGCCCCGTGTATCTTGTGATGGATTGTAGGGCATGCTATGCTAGAAATAGTCGGATGGTGGAACCCCATGATCCCTGCAACGCCTCTGACGATCCGGGCGAGATCCCAGGGTTCGGGAGCCAAGAACAGCGTGAACAAGTACGCTTCCACGACACATGCGCCTCCAACAGTATCCACAGTCTTCCTACTCGCACAAACCATCTCTTGTCATGGAGACGGCTTCGAGCTATTGCGACCAAATCCCATCGTAAACGTTGTTGTGGCTTCATGCCCCATCTCGCGCACTCGTGTAGGCCTCCATCATGACGCGCCGAATAGTACGTCTTGGGTGTTCCTGAAAGACTGGACAACATCTAATAGTCGCAGGTCCGAACCGGCTTTCAGCTTGCAGTCCTCACCACTGTCGCCTTCGTACTCGTATTCTTTCTCGACAACCGCTACCGAGTCCTCCCCCAGTCTGTCCACAACCACCTGCCACTCCACCATGAAGGCCTCGTCATCACCGACCTGACCATACAAACATGCTCAACCCTCAACCCGTTGTCTAAATGTATGCTGGACCAGAAGAAATGGCATCGTGTAGAGAAAGATCTGTATCTGGGCACCGGTTGGGTTTCGAAAGCATATGTGCATATCAAGCGCAAGCGAGAAGAGGAGCTCACCAACCAAGACAAAGTTGTCGTCGATGTCCGGACCGGCAAACTCGACCCGGCCATGGGAGAAAAGGCACAAGCGTCAGAGAAGTGGGAGTCTCGCCCAGCAGGCGTTTGGATAAAGCGTTCGCTACAGCGTCACGCGAGCGACTCGAAGAAAGCTGTAACGGCTGTGGATATCTTGTTCGGTGCAGATGCGGTAGAGCCGCGCCCGGGGTGGGAGTTGGTCCGGAATGGAGCTCTCCACTTGGACGCGGGAAAGGAAAGCAAACACCCGCGTCTCAGCGTGCGGAGAGGCTCGCCAGCCAAGCTCGAGAAGCCCGTACCCAAGATCAGGAAGGACGGCAGATTCAAGATTATGCAGATCTCAGACCTACATCTGAGCACTGGTCTAGGCCTGTGCAGAGACCCGGAACCCAAGGGCGCGAATGGCGGACACTGTGACGCAGACCCCAGGACTTTGGAATTCGTTGAGCGCGTGCTAGACGAAGAGAAGCCGGATCTCGTCGTCTTATCTGGCGATCAGGTCAACGGCGGGACTGCGCCTGATGTCCAAAGTGTAAGATTCCGCCTTGCCCCATGCTACGCATCTGCAATGCTGACAATGGCATAGGCTCTTTTCAAGATCATCGGGCCGCTTGCAGAGCGCAAGATACCGTATGCAGCCATATTTGGCAATCACGACGATGAAAGCACCCTCTCCCGTCATGCACAAATGGGCCTTTACGAATCCCTACCCTACTCGCTCAGTGAAGCCGGCTCTAACACGATCGACGGCGTCGGCAACTACTTTGTCGAGATCCAGGCTCACAACAACAAACACTCCGCATTAACGTTATACTTTCTTGACACTCACTCCTATTCACCAGATGAGGCTCACTATAGGGGCTATGACTGGCTCAAGCCAAACCAGATCAATTGGTTCAAGACGACTGCAGAAAGTTTGAAGGATGCACACAGCCACTACGCGCTCAAACACCTTAATATGGCCTTCATCCACATTCCACTCCCTGAGTATGGCGATCCGCTGAATGAAAGGCTCGGAAACTGGACAGAGCCTATTACCGCACCGCTCTTCAACACTCATTTCAAAGATGCTCTCGTCGAATACGACGTCAAGACTGTCTCCTGTGGACATGATCATGTCAATGACTATTGCGCACTATCGAAAGAAAATGCAACTGGCGAACCTGAAATCTGGATGTGCTACGCAGGCGGAAGCGGATTCGGGGGCTATGGCGGATACAACAACTACCACCGCCGGTTGCGCGTCTTCGAAATTGACACAAACCAAGCTAGGATATCAACGTGGAAGAGATTGGAATATGGGGACATTGGGACGAGACTCGATGAGCAGATCGTCGTGGATTCGGGAAGAGTCATTCCACTATCAAACGAGAATTAGGCTGAACAGCAGTTGTTATGGCGAAACGCAACAAACTATTTTCACAGTAAGGCGTCAGGGCGCAGTATTTCTAACTAGCAAAAAGTACGAGCCTTGGTACTAGTGTTTGGGTCAGATGTATCACCTATCTGGTATGGTATGGTTTGGTACGTGCATGATTATTCAATAATACATCTACGCTTCTTACCCCTTCTCTAAACCCCGCCTTGTGGAGACACCGTTTCGTATGACAAGTTATGGTGGTTTACTAGCTGTCGTTTACCAGGGACCCAGGCCTAGTGCTGTTGAGGTAAGCTTTTCCTTTCTAGGTTCTTTGAAGCTTGATATGCTGTGGACAGGGGTCACTCATTCCACTCTTGCACTCGGGAACTGGCTCGCCTGGCGCCTGGTTGATTAATGTAAGCCCTAGGTAGTGTGAGTGGGGATTGACACAGTCAGCAACCTTCCCCTAAACGGGTAATTCTGTCAAATCCATGCGAAAGGCGCATTCACAATGCTAGTATATAAGCTCGGTGTGTTTCCTACCGAAGCTCGCAACATTCTGCTCAGAATGCCCTTCCTCGCTAAAGAACATGTCCCCATTTCGACAAAGGATATCCTCTCCTGGATCTACGATGAGCCGGTCTTCGATCAAAACAAACATGTACGTAACTACTACCAAATACCTGTGCCCTCTATGTCTATCACAGATACTCATCCTCTATAGATCTATATAGATGCCAATGATCCCTCAAACTTCATATCTGCCGCGCATGCCAAAATCTTGATCCGCCAACTCATCGCGGGTTTCCAACATGCTGGGCTGAAGAAAGGCGATGTGGTGCTAATACATTCGTTCAATTCTATCTACTACCCGATTATCGTGCTGGGCATCATTGGCTGTGGCGCGATCAATACTGGCACCAATCCGAGCTACACATCCTACGAGTTGACGTACGCGATCCGGAGCAGCCAGGCCAAGCTAATCATTTGCGACCCCGATGTGCTTGGAGACAGAATTGTCACTGCGGCGAAAGACTGCGGCGTGCCAACAGAGAAGATATTAGCCCTTGATTCAGCCCCAATCTCATCCCCGGCGCAATCCAGCATCAAAGGCTTTAACTCATGGCGCACCTTACTCTCCCACGGCGAGGAAGACTGGATACGTTTTGACGATAAGCATACCAGCGAGAATACCACTGCGCTGCTCTTCTTCTCTAGTGGCACCACAGGGCTCCCCAAGTTAACGCAACTCAGCCACTACAACCTCATCGCACAGCACACCCTCGTCTTCGAACACCAGCCACGACCCTATGCGTTGAAAAGACTAGTCGCACTGCCCATGTTCCACGCTGCAACCGCTCCATCAACGCACATTTCCCCTCTGCGAGCAGGCCATCCACAATTCATTATGCGGCGCTTCGAACCCACCGCCTTCTTAGATAATGTGAAGAAGTTCCAAATCACGGATTTGATCCTCGTCCCGCCACAAGTCACATCCCTCCTCTCCCACCCTCTACCCGTCACTCGTAAACAAGACAGATTGAAAAGTGTCAAATGTGTCTACGGCGGCGGTGCACCCCTTGACTCGCATACACAGAGCCATTTCCAGACTCTCCTACCTACAGGCTCTCCTTTCACGCAAATCTGGGCAATGACGGAGACATGTTGTTTCGCCTCGCTGTTTCCCTACCCTGAAGACGACGACACGGGGTCTGTAGGCCGCTTCTTGCCCAATATTGACGTCAAAATCCTCGATGATGAGGGGAATGAAATCACCACTTTGGATCAGCCGGGCGAGCTGGCGATTCGCGGCCCTACGGTCACGAAGGGGTATGTTGGGGTCGCGAGGGCGAAGGATTTCGATGCCGAGGGGTATTTCAGGACGGGGGATGTCATGTATGTGCATGGCAAGACCGGACTGTGGTATATCATTGATCGGAAGAAGGATTTGATTAAAGTGAGGGGCTTTCAGGTCGCGCCCGCTGAGTTGGAAGGCGTGTTGCTTGAGCACCCGGGCGTTGCTGACGTTGCTGTCATCGGAGCCAAGAGTCATGGTGGAAATAGTGAGTCGCCGCGGGCTTATATAGTGAGGAAGGCGGATGTGGAATTGGAAGAAGGAGAAGTAAAACAGTGGGTTGAGGCTAAGTTGGCAAAGTATAAGAGTTTGGATGGGGGTGTTAGATTTGTGGAGAGTATCCCCAAGTCGCCGAGTGGGAAGATTCTGAAGAGGTTGCTGAGGGATAGGGCGGAGAAGGAGATGGGTACGAAGCTGTGAAAATCATCTAACAAAGACCGAAAATAATGAAACCGTATCCTCCCAAATGGTGAAGGTGTTCGTTGTAAAGAGTGACTCATTTCTAAAAGGGCCAAGCATTCTGCTTTCGTCTCCTGACTAGTACGGATACTACATTAGCCCTTTTTGTACGTAAAAGGACTGCTTACTTCTCTTTGCGTATCTCTTTCTCGTACTTCCCTTTCTCTAGACCCCACCAGACACGCCAAGTGATGAACACAAGTCCAGTCAGAGGGACCGCGACAGCCCAATAAACCCAAAGATATCTTGAGGTGATCGGCGTGCCTGGCGAATCCGATTTCCAGTCAAACATTGTCATGCTAAAGAATGTCTACGATGCATCGGTCAGGCTTGGACATGCTATCTACTAATATCCGCACTCACCGCAACGAATGTCGGCGGAAGAAAGACGGTGGTGAGTACCGCGAGAGTCTTCATAGCTGCGCTGTCCTTCTTGCTTGCAGCTGCGATCATCTCGCTCTTTTCCGCAACCGAGCGGCTCAGCCGATTCTCGTCTTGCGCAATGAAGCTGAAGACCTGATGCATAATTAACGATCTCTTGATTAGAGCATTTCTCTGGATATATCGCACCAGATTGATATGTGTCTGCGCTCGATCCTTGAGAGCAACCATCTGCGACAGCAAAGCCCACCACAAGTTAGTTTGAAAGTCGATATCGTGAAGAATGCGCTCATTAGCGGCACAAGCATCTTTGTCGCTGTACCGCGGCACGGTGCTCGACTCATCCAACTCTTCTGAGATCTTGTGCAAGAATATACCTAACTCTCGACCAAAGTTGCCTGCATGCGTGAGAGCGCCTAGCTCGGTCTGGCAAGAGTGCAGTTTGCGCATGAAGTCGTCATGATTGGATTGCAGTTTTTGCACAAAGCGGTCGAAATCCAACTTGCCTGTAGATGCGGTAGCAGATTCGTACAGTAATGACCCTGGGACAGCATAGCCGAGTGATATTTCAGTTCGATATATGCAGTGATCGATTTTAGCTCGGTATGCTTCGGCGTTCTTTCGGTAACTTCGCAGCAGGTGGCCTGTAAGGAGCAAAGGGTTTTGATAGAACGAGATTGCCGTTTTTTCGTGCATATACTCGAGGAGTCCTTGGTAGTCGTTGTCTGTATACCCATAAAGCAGGGCTCGTGTGGTCGCCGTCTTGTTGTTGAAGACTATGGAGAGCCCGTATGAGCCGATCACGAAGTGTGGTACTCTCACAACAAGAACTATTAGGCAGTTAGCCGCAGCCAAAAAAAATCAAAACAAAGAGCGTACACATTTTCGACATGGCACCAGATGCTGGGTCCCTAGCGAAGTGCCTAGCAAATGTGCCATTATTAGTAACGAAAGCTTCATTTGTCGTCCAATGCAGGGCGAAAGTATCGCAGATGCGTTGAATGGTACGTGTTCCAAATCCTGAACCTGTGGAGAGGGCACCAAAATTGCAACAGCTGCAGTGCGTTAGGACTGGTATTGGTAGAGGTACCCAACATAACACACATAAGTCGTAAAGTCGGCTGCGGAACGGAGTAAGAGCCATTTGAGTCGATTTCGATTGGATCAAGCTCTCCGGTCTATAGATCAGTCTTGTTCTCGGGGAACAGATGCACAGCCTTACCTTCTCCACCAGCCAGCTATCGAGTTCCTCGATCAAGATGTCGTTTTCTTGTATGGAACATGCCCCCTAATCAATTCAACGATGCTAATACGTGATTTCCTTCTTTCAAGTCGACATACGGCTCGGTCTTTCCATGCTTCCAGGAGTCTCAACGGCGAGCCGCGATAGGTTGTCATCATACAGACCTTATTACTGTTGGAGGACCGAACGAGGGACAATGTGATATTACCATGTCAGACTGCCGCCTCCGGCATGTGAAGTTATGTATCCTCTATATTTGATTTTAAACGCGATGGAGGTCGACTTTCAGCTGAACTCGTGCGCCCCAAGCGGCGGCAGGTCTAGGCGAAGAGGCCCGGCTAACGATGCGCCAGGGTTGGACGAAGCCTCCGAGGCAGCTCGACGCGTCAAGATTCCATCAGAGCTGCTGAGATGCATCGGAGACGATAGCCTGCAATGAATATAAAGGTGCTCGATGGGCGCGACGAAGGTGCTGATGAATTCAGCGCGCCCTGACTCGAACAATGAACTAAACCCCACTACACCTCAATTTGGGGAAGTGTGGAGAAGCGCCGGCAGCCTCGTCGTGACTACCCTGCTCACTAACGAAATTCTGTCATGTGCTTTGAAAATTCCCTTGTGCCCCTGGAGACGCGACATACACCCTGCGCCGACGATCTCTAACGGTCGACACTTTGAAGGCCGGATGGCATGGAAATGTCGGCACTGAAGCGTCCAAGCGAAGATGCCGACCACGAAGATGGGCGCCGGCCGCATCCGCCACGCACACCCAGGATCAGGGCTTGTAAGTTCCACCATATCAGTCACGAAGCCCGCCTAACTGAAGCAACAATAGGTGCTGAATGCAAGAGACACAAAATCAAATGCGAGCCTGTTGACAATGAGGAAAAATGTGCAAAGTGCTTGCGAAGCGGTACCGAGTGCGTGCCTTATAACATGAATCAGCGCCTCCTGGATGAGGATGCCTCGTGAGTATTCATAACCTTCTCATTCCCGTTCCATTTCTAAATGTACACAGCTGGAAAGCCAATGCGTCGGTCCAGCTAGCCCAGCTGCGTTCGGCTGTACACATGCTGCTCAGACACAACAAGCTCCCTAAATTGGAAGATCTCGGGGAGTCGTCACCGCGTCCACAATCAGGGCAGACATTGACCATCAGTCCGGCAAATGTTGTGTCCGAGAATGGACACACAACTATGGTCATGCCACCTCCCATGGACATGACGCGAGACACCTCAGTAGAAGTGGAACGCGAATCTGGCGAAGAATCTGGTCTAGTAATGGCGCCTATGAGAAGCTTGTATGATCTCACTAAGATCCGGAACTTGAGAAGCAGCGTCCGATGGAAGCCAAACTCCAGTTCTGTGGAAGAGGACTTTATCGCACAAGGCATTGTAACCCTGACGGAAGCTGAGGAGCTATTTAAGCGGTACATGCAAGACATACGTCTGTACCTTTGGGCAGGTGTACTGTTCCCTTACGAATCACTCGACGCAGTGCGCCGCCAATCAACGCTTCTGACAGCGGCAGTTCTCACAATATCGGCGCTCCATACGCCTGGCCGAGACGAAGCGTTGCAGAAGTGCTACAATATCTTTGTGTCGCTAACCTACAGTGCCTGTCTCGCTCGGCCACATAATTTGGACGACATTCGGGCGCTGGCTCTAGCCGCGTTCTATCTTTCAAATTTGAGTTGGAAACTATCTGGCCTCGCCGTCAGAAGTGCTGTTGAGATGAACCTGCATCAGTCTTTTCAAAAGCTTATGCGGGGGCATGAAGACCAGCGCGATAACACCCGGTTATGGTACGCGTTGTACGTTTGCGAACATCAGTTCAGCATCGCGTATGGGCGGCCGCCTATCATCCACGAAGACGTCGCAATAAAGAACATCGACCGATTTCTTGATAGCCCAATGGCTAGACCAGGCGACATCAGGTTGGGGGCACAAGTCACTCTTTTCAAGATACTTACCGAAGCCTACACCGCATACGGTAGCGATCCAGAGCAGCCACTTACCGAACCGGATTTCCAACAACTCCGTCTGTTCAACTTCTCAATCGAACAATGGAGGCTTGCGTGGCAAGCAAGATCCATAGACAGCCCAGTCATAGGTTCCTATCCATCTAAGGGTGTCGTGTTATATTATCACTTCGCCCGGTTCCAACTAAACTCACTTGCGCTTCGCGCTCTACCGGCGCCTAGCGCTGCAACTTCAGAATCCCTTTCATACGACCGTCGGGAAGCGGCCAATATCGCAATTAGCGCCGCTACGAGTACTCTCACTCTCATCTTTGAGGAGCCTGATCTTCGGAAAGCAATGACCGCCGTCCCGATCTTTACACACACCATGGTTGCCTTTAGCGCGACGTTTTTGCTCAAGATGGCGAAGACGTGGGGTGGCATGGCACAGGTACAGTCACCAGAATTGGCGACAGAACCAGTCGGACTTGGACTCAACTTCAATATCAACCAGGTGCTTTCTCTGTCGCGACGATCTGCGAGCTTCCTAGAGAAAGTTGCGGAGAACCTGAACGAGAAGCACCTCATAAGGCACATCGTTCACGGAATCAATGACCTTTTGAACCGTCTTGGCGTCATTGGAACGCCTTCCATCTCTGTCGCACACAGCTTTCCTGTCTCTAATACAAGTAGTGCACAACCCATCGACTCAGTCAATGCTACTACCGCACCGGATTACGAAGCCGCAGATACCACAAGCGAGTACAATATGTACGATTTGATCGGTTCGTACGGCTTTGGTTTCGATGAGACGTTTTTGGGCCAGGGAGCTTCGACAAATCTTGACTTCTGGCAAACCGAGCCTTTCTGATGAACTCTGTCACCGAGCGGGAGGAGCGTCACTAGAAAATAATATCTCTCGGGTACCATAAGCTTCATCTAGGAAGGTAACCAAACTGAACCATCCTGCAGCTCACGACCTCACCGCTAGGAAATCAACAGCATCTAGGTATTATTTTGCATACCGCACCCAGTCACTAGGATGCCAATCTGCCGCTGACCGGTCGTTTGTCTTCTCTCGTACGTACAAACTGCGGGTGCCCGAGCCCGCATGACTCTGGAAACTTGTTTTGATTGCTTCAGATCCACACCCGACGCAAGTGAAAGGGAGCGCACGCGGAGACTTCACCACTCACCGTTTTACTACCGCCTACACTTGCAACAGAGCTTTCACGCCAGCTTTCTCCTGCTACATGACAACATCCTTTTACGCAATATCACGATAATTACTGCCTCATATTCTGTCCGCAATGGAATATCGCGATACGTCACCTTATTCAGAGCCCTATACCCCAGGTCCAACAACGCCGAACTTCGATGCGACTGCAGACAATATCGCCACACCAGTCAGCATCAACTCAGGGTCATTCATTTCCGCGCCATATACTCACACATTCCATATTCCCACAAACCTGACGCAAGTCGCTGTGGATGCAGATCAACAACTGAAGCGCTTTCAACAAGACCTTCTAGTTTTGACTTGCATGAATGAGAACGAATCTCTGCATTGGCGACCCTCATGGTTCAAAAAGAAACCAATTTCAGAAAAATTCTGGACCCTGCATAACCCTCCGAATGTAGTCACTGAACGTATTCCTCACAAAAGCGGAGGGCGGCAATACTTTACGCGAAGGATGAGAGAAGCAGACGATTCGCCACCTTTTTACATCCAGAGCTGGGACCACTGGGAAAGACATTGCGCTAGGTACGGTATTCCACAAGATTTTCTCTCTGAGCAACAGATCGAGCTCATGCGCCTTGGACTACCGCGGGACGAGGGAGGAAAAATATGCGGTAAGCAATCACCCTATTTTCAACACATATACCAACCTAACAACAGCAGCGCCGCCAGTCCACCCTCTCTACCCGGAACCCCAACCTCTAGGCCAAGGACGTTATATACTCGACCCGTCAATCTACGCGACCCACCTGCCTAGAAAATTCCAGTCCGTCAATTACAACGCCAGTACCACTTCTGAACGCGAAGTCGTCGTCGTGCACTCCGATGGCACGCTTAAAGTCGAGCCTCTGGAGAAATTATTCATACACACAAGCCAATGGACGCACTTTGATGGATACGGCGGGTATCAACTAGACGAGCCGCGAGCTGTAGATAATACGGCACCGAAGACTCAGGGATCGGGGAGGCGGTGGAGTTATCTGCCGTGGACGAGGGAGCAGAGTGAAAGCTGTAAGCCGCTGAGGATTGACCTGAGGCCGCTTGCGAAGAGGCTGGAGAACGACGCCACAGGCAGGACGTAGAGGTTACAAAACATGTGAAAGTTGTGCAGTTAGTTAGTTTGGCGATCATGATGTAGCTCAGAGCATTGATTGGCGTAGGAATAATTGGTTGAAGAGGTCTTCGGGTCGCTTTAAGGTTTATCGCGCGCAACCTATACTACACGCCCTAATAAAGCCAGGTATCAAATCCATTACTCCCTGAACACTAGCACACCCCTCTCATATAATCCACTGACCATTCCAATTCCCCTCCCTACATCCCTCGCAAACGTGCTACTGCTGCAAAACTCCTCTCCGTTATCCTTATACACCTCCTTCAATCCTTCCTCCTCACTCCACTCAGCCACCCAACTCGGCGCAGTACACTCGCACGCCTCCCTCTCTTCCTCTGTACCGTCAAAATCACACTTCGACCGCCCTTGGGTTACTTTCATCAAAGTCGGCGCAAATGGATGGCCTGCAATGAGCAATTTGCCATTTGAATCGACAGAGAGATTATCTGCGCTAGCAGGGGTGCGGATATACTTTTCAAACTTGAGGCTATGATCAGACGAGTTGAGTGAGTACAAGTACACGCCAGGCTTGGACGATGAAGCTACAGCCACAGTCGTCGAGTTGAGCATAGCAAGACCGTTTGCAAAGGGAATGCGTGCTAGTGTTTTGGTGTCCTGCGGGTTATGGATATCCGTGTACACGATCGAGCCGCCTGGGAGGCCGGAGAAGGTTTCGATTTTGGAAAGGAGCGGCGAGACGGCCGCGCGCATGTAGTGGTCGTTTGTCACCAGGAGTTTTCCATTGCCGAGCGAGTGGACGGAATTTGGTGCGGGGATCAGATCATGTTTGAATGTTGATATGTGCTTTGCCGTTGCATCTTTTATGGAGATTTGGAAGATATCGATGATGGAGCCGGAGTGCCGCGAGTGGTTGATCACATATAGAGTTGATGTGGACGTATCAAAGTCCATGCCCAGGGGATGAAAGTCCGCCGGACTGGCGTAATCAGTAAACACAAGAGGCTTGAGAGCTTCTGAGTCGGGCAGATTGGGCGTAGAGTAATCGTAGATCCAAATGTGTGCGTCATCTTTGCCTGCTCGTCCGCTGGTGGGAGGGAGAAAAGTGCCCTATTCGAATATTAGCGCATACTCTGGCTCTTCGCCTTGATGAAATATTGTAGTTTTCAACAGGATGATGAGTCTTCAGAACTCGGCAACTGAACCTACCATAACAGTATTCCACCGATCACGCCCCGGATCACAGCCCAAGAATGCAATGCCCATACCCTCTTCAATCAACAGATCCTCGCAATTTCTAATCTGATCCTGAAACTTGACCTCATGGCTTTTGATGTTGTAGATCTTTTGTAATTTGCCTGGCCGATTCGCTACGACTGCTGAAAGCCAATTGTACCGGTCGTATAGGAATGGCGCTACGATGGCTAGGGCGATAAGATACTATCAGCAAGTTAATTTCGACGCAGGATTTCTAGAGAGGATGCTTATACTCACGATTGATCCTTTCGCCATGTTGAAGTGGCTTACAACGGCTGATGTTGGTAATATGAGCGTGGGATGTGATGTTGAAGATCGGAATGTTGCGGGACCGCTGACGGTTGAAGCAAGCGCGACAGCAAGCTTACTATACGTGGGGAAAAGTCACAGATCGGCAACGGCCCGAACATTACTGCTCTTCATCTCGGTGGTACCAAGGCACAGTACTTGGCAGCAATATTGTTGACATTACATAAGCGACCTGATCGGATGTCCACGCGTCGTGCCCCACGTGGTTACAGCTGAAGATGGATACGCACTTTTGATATTATACGTCGAGTAATAATGCAATTCACAATCTCACACAAGGCCCGATCTCCTTTGTCCGATACTTCTTAAAGAACCTCTCCATAGTCATCCCCCTGTCCCTGTAATAGTACTGTCGCTTCGCCCGCACGTTTATCATGTTACGAAGTTAGCTTTCGTCTCACACGTAGTTCACAAATTAGAATTATTACTTCTCTACGCCCGCATTGCTCTAAATGCGCTTCCTGAAGCCCATTCGCAACCCTTCCAGTCCTCGTATGCACCCACATCTACGCCGGCGGAGTATTTTGACAAAAACCTTCTGATAGCGGCAGGAACTCTCTCTCTAATGCGTTTACGCTCTTGTATTGTGTAGTTATAGGATAGGTTCGTGATTGGTGTCGGCGGTGAGCTAGGATCAACATATATAAGACAGAATAGTAAGGCATACCCGTTAAAGGCACACCAAACTTCGGTGTCTCTCCAAAAACTCCCCAACACACTCAACGAATCTTTCCAGCTCTGCCCATGGCGTCCCTATTATCAGCGCCACACTCCCCCGTTCCGTAATCCAGAACCCATCCTCCATCATCTCGAACCAGAACAGCCTTCTCAATTCAGCATCCTCATGACGATCTCTAAAGCTCTTCAGCTCCTTCTTCCCGTCCCTCAGAAAGTGAATACCCATAATAGTTCCTAGGCCAGTGACAAGTATCTTTGTGTCTCGAGTGAGATCTTGCAAGCGCTGGCGAAGCTTGTCGCCGATGCCGCTAAACTCGCTACATACTGCTGGCGTGTATACTTGCGAAAGACCAGCATAGCCTGCTGCCATGCCAAGGGTGTTGTTGTTGAAGGTGCCAGAGTGGCCGAGTGCATTGGACTCGCGCGGATCGTATACACGCATTATGTCTTCTCTCCCGCCGAAGGCTCCGAAAGCGATGCCTCCACCGAGAAACTTGCCCAAGGTGGTAATATCGGGCTGCAAACCTTCGTGCTCTTGCAGGCCTCCTGGAGCCAGCCGACTAGTCTGCACCTCGTCCAGGATGAAGACAGCGCCGACCTTTCTCGCTGATTGCTGAACTTGATGTAAGAAGTCATGCTTCCCAACAATACATGGTCCTCGCCCTTGCATGCCCTCTAATAAAACCGCCGCTACATCTTCGGACTCTTCAATCTTTCTTTTTGTGTCTTCAATGTCGTTGTACTCGGCGATGATCCAATCATCCTTATCTACACAGTTCTCTGCCGGCCGATCTCCAGGAAAGGTATAGCAGCCTCCATGGTAGCCGCCTGTGAACACAACGACCTTCTTTTTACCAGTGAAGCGCTTCGCACCCTGAATAGCATGGAGGTTTGCTTCAGTCCCAGAGTTTGTGAAGCGGATACGATCGAGCTTGAAGCGCTCACAAATCAGAGCAGCGTGCCTCGTCTCCAACGTCGTTGTTCCACCAAGATTGAGCCCCACGTTTTTAATCGTATCAATCAACACTTGCTGAATAAGTGGCTGCGAGTGCCCATATAGGCCAGCGGTGAGTTCGCCCACAAGGTCAGTATATGTGTGCCCATCTTCATCTGTGACCTGATGGCCTTTCCCACTCTTCAGAAATACTGGAAATGGAGCAGTGTGCAGCAGACTCCTCGTATTACCACCAGGCAAGCTTTTAGCCGCTTCTTGATGCAGGCCTAAGCTCTTGACGTTTCTCTCCGCGAATCGGGCTTTTGCTGCTTGTAGCGCCTGAGCAACAGTAGCCTGCTCACTCTTCGTATTGAGCTTGGTTGCTGCGACTGTGGTCGGCGGTGAGCCGTCTGCAGACGGTGTCATCTTTATAGGCCGTTCGTCTTCGAAGCTGAACGGGAATTACAGGGGCGAATAGTGTGGAAGCGCAGGTAGCATGGACGGGGCGTTGTTGCAAACAGGAATGGGGAGCTGATGACTCCGCGCTCATCCCGAACCAATTTCCGACGCTTTCCGACACTTTCCCACCGGGTTCAAGGCCGCGAGAAGCGATCTTGAAGTCTTCCTTTGCCCATTACAGAGAGTATACAAAGATTGCCACAAGGCAGCGAGCGAAAGGATCTCCCAACATTGAATTGTGGAGCCTTGGCCAAATGCTCCCCGGTCGGAAGTGCAAGTCGCTTGTTCCTCAGCTTCTCACTAACGCCCCATCGGCGTCCCCGTTACGCCCGAGCAGCAAACTGTCAACACCCAGTCCAGGACTCAGTGCAGCAAGTCCTTCATGCACGACATATCGCATCTTCACACCACATCCATGCATGTTCGTTCTCCATCTAATTACCACGTGCCGTATGTAAGCACGCCACATGCACACACGCACATCCCAAACAGGCAAGACTAAGCCCAAATTAGACAATGGTCTTCGTTCAAACTACTGTTGCAGCACATTGCATGAAAAGGGAGCGAACCTCGCATGTTTGACAATAAAAACTTGCCTTTGGTATCATCTCCGCATCGTAGATTACTAGATGCGGTATCTGAAGGTAACAGTGTTGATTGCTGGGCTGAAGCATTGTCCGTTTTGGTACAGGTTTAGAGGAGTTGGCTGGAGGTGCCGAATATGATGCGTGATAGCGAGGTTATTCTAGTTTTCAACTGCAATCTGGGTATTCAAGTGGGGCGATGCACGGATAGTAAGCATATGGTGATACGTGAGGCTCTTTGTGCCATCGTCAACGTTGTTAAATCAACTGATCATATCAAAATCTATTCGGAGAATTGCTTGCAGAATAGCTATAGTCATACATAATCAGAACTGAGGAACCAGAAGTCACCACAGACGAACAAGCTCGACTCGTGGGTACACCAATTAGGCGCCCCATCTCGGAGACCTAATTCCAAACGTCTCCACTTCGCGCTCACATGCAGGCATACTCCTGCGCCGTCTGCTCGAACCGAAACTAGCACTCCTCCTGCTGCTTCGCGATGCACCATAGCCGCTGTCTCTTTCTCTTCCACTCTTAGCCGGCTGCTCGATTATCTCAACAATATCTTCCTCGTGCTTCAGCTCACGGATGTCATGGTCTTCCGAGATATGCTTCACGAGGGCTTTGACATCGCCACAAACTGTATCAACCGTGCCATAACTTGAGCATATGACGCACGCATATTGCCCATCAGGACCATCTCGGTGGCACTTGACGACAAAACGGTTGGAGATCTGAAAACATCGCTCATACCCGTCATCTTCCTTGAGAATTTCCCATGCTCTCCCAGATGAGAGATGTAACGTCTGCTTGCAGTGTGGGCAGTTTGGCACTGGGCCAGACGTTATGCTCGCAGACAGTGGCTGGGTTGTATGGCGCTGGAGGTCAATAGCGTACAGACAGTATAGGTCATGTGAAGCCGACTTCATTCCGTATGAAGTTGGACCAGTCATCGATGTTGTGTCTGTATCGGTTCTCTCCGTTTTAGGCCTGCCTCTCCATTCGAGCACCGTTGTATTGACCGGGCTGCCACCTCGTGCTCGGGAAAGCTCAGGATATTTCATCAGAGCTGTCGACTTTGAGCTCATCCCGGTGGGCGCATGAGTCAGGCTGGAGTGCGCTATTGGAGAGTGCACCGATCGAGAATTGTCTAGAAGTGCATCTTTCTGTCGTCGTTCCTGAGCTACTAGAATGTTGACCGAGGCTGTTGCTGCTGCTTGTGATGCTGCATTGAGATTTGACAGTTGATGGGAGATGGGATCGGACGATGTGGGCCCATAAAGGAAGGTTGATACGAGGATTCCCTGTAATGCAATGATCTGGGATTGAAGGGCTGTATGCGCGAGTACTAATCCGAGATCCCATTAGCGCGCGATCGTTGAACCAAGACTTGCATAACCAGATACACCTGCAGGGCTTGGCGGAGCAACCCATTTGCTCTTTAGCTTTGGATTGCTCCTCGGGAATTCAGTGATAACCAAGAAAGGAAAGAAGTGAACATCTACAAGCAAGGGCAACCCAGATGGCGATGCGGTAGGACCCACAGGTTTCACTCCTCTCGCGAGTTTTGTAAGAGAGTAGTACTCACCATCACCCATAGCAAACTGAGCACCTAGGGCTTGGTAGCCATTCTCAAACTGTCGCGAGACTGCTACTTTATCCATTACGAGGGCTTCATCGCTACCAAGTCTTCCATCTTCGACATATTCGATCCTTCTTGAAGTGGGATAGCCTTTGGACTGGAGAACAAGTTGATAATCTCTCTTTTCCTTGGTCTCTAACGTCTGGTATAAGTCTCTGGTGGCATTAAAGACATCTAGGATGGTGTATACGAGTTCCTGTAACATATTTACAGTACTAACAGGTGGGTTCTTTCGTAGTTAGCATCTCCCATAGCGGTGCAAGTCGACACGGTTTAGAAACTTACAGCGACACCCATTCTAAAAAGCTTGATTTCGCTTCACTCATACGGTAAGTGGATCTTCTCTCAAGAGATAAAAAAGGCCATATAGCTTAAGAGAAAGAAGCCCAATTTGGGCATCTGGGCAGCCGGTGCAACCCGCTGTTCGTAAATTATTCACAGGCACTAGAGTGATATTTCCCCACTCAACCCCTTCTCTTTTAACGGCTTCATGTTAGGCAATGCACTTGTATGCGCGAGTACAGCTGGCAACGCGCAATTGGTGCCTGGACTAGTCATATCCCATTTGATTGGAGTGGCGACGGGTACGGCCCGCGCCAGGAACGGGGCACATGACAATTGACGTCATTATCAGATGTAGCACTTGCGGGGGGTGGGTAAGACGCATAAATTGCATGCGTAGCCCGCGGGAGATGCGCTGTATATCTCCTTTGGGCGATGCGGTGGAGATAGGAGCCGAATTCGGAACTGTAAAAGGCGGTGTCATACCCCAAAACGAGAGCGTGGAGCAGAACTCTGTCAGGCGACCAGAAGGTTCATCTTGCCATGCAGAATTTGATGAAGGACAAAGGACTTCGCAACGACATCGTTGGAGCGATGTACCCGAGTTCTTTCGATTGGAGGTATCTCGGATTGTGTTAGGCCTCATCATCGAGTCTCTGGTTAGCGTGGGGTGCAGGTCCGTACCTCGGAGATGCTGCTAATGTCGAAAGACAGCTACTCCTGTCACCTCAATGAATATATGCTCATGACGTAGTCTTTTGCGATAGTAATACGTGTATTGTGCTTGCAAAACACACTCTCACTAGGCCTCAGACGTCTCTTTTGGTGGCATAGCACTAGCCGCTCGGCTGAAGCGTGAAATCTGACTCTATACTAGCGTTGTACTGTAGTGGAGCATTGATCGCCTTCAAAAGATAGTTCTGCTTAATATAGTATTAGTCGGTTGTTTGATGATATCTCGAACGCCTCTCGATATTCGACCAACCTTAGGAGTCTGAGCGCCCCTCGGTTAGCTTCCACGTGTTCCCCCATCTCGCCCTAGAGAGCCACGGCTACTTCGACACCGCCCAATATTTCATATATCGATAAACCAGAGAATACAGTTCTTTGAATCTAGCGCTGTTAAAGGCACAACTTGTGAACCCGGCCGCGACACCAACGACAAGAGCACAAGACTGTATCGATCATTCTAGTCACTGCAATAGTGATGCTCATACATTGGTGACCAATCGACAGAGCTGGACAGGCTCATCTAAATGATTCCAGAACATCTACAATGTGCGCCATCGTACGCGGAAAGAACTCTGCGAAGTCGCCATGACATACCATCGACAGTAAGAGCAAGGGCATGATAATCAAGAAGCCTGCAGACCTCACAATCGATGCCATAGTGCATTGCCAGTTTACCACACCTAAACTTCTGGATCCTGAAGCGCCCGACGCCTCTCGCCCATGGCTTGCTTAGTTGCCTCGTTCTCGACTCGCTCCTTCTCGATTTCCTTGGCGTACTTGCTTCGGGCTCTGATTTGAGGTCCTTTCTTGTAGATGACAAAGACTGGAATGCAGACAACCACGGACAGGGCAAAGAGCACCCATGTTGAGTTTTGGACCCCGAGTTTGTGGTACATAGGGCCGGTGTAGAAGGAGCAGATACCAGCGAGAACATCGCGCGAAAAGCCGTTACCACCAGTCGCGGAAGCAGAATACTTTCCTCCGTAAGCAGCAACCATGTAGTCGATCGTGGCGTAGTAGATCGCCATGTTTGCGCACCCGATCAAAACAGCTCCGATCAGTGGTGCAATCCAAGGGACTGGCGGGCCTGTCACCGTAAATACCGAGATGAAGAGACCGATCGGTAGGAGCAGGACGATGTATTGTAGGAACCACAGGCGACTTTCGGGGCTCAGCTCCTTGCCAGACTTGCGCTGCTGGTTGTGCCGTCTGATGACTGGAAAGTAGGCGAAACCTGCGGCCCAGTAACCGATGAAGAGAGCAAACAAGGCGATACCGAGCTGGCTGGGCGTGAAGTTCCAGGCAGAATCCTTGAAGACATACCCATAGGACTCCAGGAAGCTGAAAATAAGGGCGTCGCTGAATCCGCTGAGCAGGGACAGAAAACCAACGATGGGTTCGCAGACCAGCATCTTGAAAGGACGGCCCATGATCGCCAGGGTCTCACTCACGCGAATCTTCTCGTTCTCAGTAGGACCAACGACGTTTGTATTCGGGTTCTGTCTGCGCTGTCTCTTTGCCTCGCGGTTGAGCATAACCGTCGACCGGGTCTCAGAAACGAAGCAGAGGTGAATGAATTGGACGACAATGCCAAATATGAGCTGGATCCAGAAGTTCCAGCGCCAGCCGAGATACTGTTCGATCGGTCCGCCGCAGATGCCACCAATGACTAGAAAATCGTTAGCATGTCTACCAGCTGCGGATCTTTCGGCGACAACATACCTGATCCGAGACAGCTCCACAAGCTAACCCAAAGCACCGGGAACTGCTGGTCCTCGGGGTCGAACATATCAGCAACCATTCCTAACGTGACGGAGCCACCTGCCGAGCAGACACCACCGAGAAGACGGGCGAGTAGAACCATCCACCAGGCGTTGCTAGCACCGGCGAGGACCTGCCAGAGGTTGACGAGGCCGAGGGACAGCTGCATGATGTACTTGCGCCCAAATTCCTCGGACCACGGCGCCCAGAGCTCACAACCGAAACCGTAAAGAATCAAGAACCAGGCCATGCCGGCTCTGGCGTTTGTGAAGTGGTTGCTGCCGAGGTTGTACTCGGCATTGAGACGGCCTATCGCATTTGAGTAGACCGCCGCGTTGTAATCTATCTCCTGTCAGCGTCACTGAACGCTGGATCAAAAGAGAGGACGTCTATGACTACTCACTCATACTCGTCTGGCACAAGGCCACGACGGTCAAGATCCACCATTTCTTCTTGGTGGAGAACATATATGCCGTGTGCTCAACGGCGTTCGCCTCGTCGAGGGTCAACGGGGTATCAGGGTTGGTTGGTGGAAGGCTCTGGCTCCGCGTGGGAACCATCTCAATTCCCTCTGTGGCCTCCTTTTTGCCGGCAGAGGCGACACTTGGGTCACTATCATGCCTTAATTCCGCCATGATTTAGAGACTAGTACAAAGTTAGCAGGTTACTTAATAAATTTATTAAACTCTGAAAAGCTACAGTATTGTGGCTTCGTATACTCACAATTAAAGTAGTTTTGAGATATTAAAGATACCCAAAGGTTCCTTAACTATTAAAGTAGGAAAATATTAAAGAACAAGGAAGGAAATGCGGGGAGCGGAGACTAATAAATAAGTATTTTCATTACTACAAGAAGACCGGGACCGAGCTACTAGGGTCCTTTAACTTTGGATGCACTGCTACTAATCACCCAAGGCTCAATAGTCAAACCTCTAATACCAGTGACGATGTGGTGCCTGGCAACGGAAACTCTGGACGGCCCGCTCCCAGTACCATGGTCCATCAAGGCCACCGCTTCCCCGCTGTTTGTGCGTGCCAGGAGCCACGGGCTCAGCTCATTCAGCATAAAGCAGGCAGCTCATTCGGCCATCGCTCTCCTAGTATTGCATTTGCTCTGGAGGAGTAATAGCAGCATGCAGATAGTGCTGCGAAGCCATCTAGGCCAACTTATCAAACTTCTCCACCAGCCTCTATCTCAACACGCTGGATACCAGAACCGTGGATCACAACAATGCGGGGTAATCATTACGAATGCAGTATGAATGATACATGATGCGCTGAAACATTCTAGCTGTGTCACATGAGCATTACAAAAGTACGATCCAACTTCCCCCCGCCTCCGTCCCGAATGGTAGCCGATCCTCACGACCAATTCATACCTAAACCGAGTCGTTCCCAGCTTCTCCATACATGGACCCAATCAAACACACCGCCCTTCTTTTCTTCAGGTCATCAACACCCCCCCTCAAATTTCCTTCCTCTTCAGTCCATGACAATGCGCGCCTAGCACACTTCTTAGTTGCGTCATCACTGTCTCATGTTCCTGTACGAGTGCATGAAGGTTATCAACTATAGATTTTACGGGATGGGCAGTGCTACATGAATGCTACCATGGGGTTTCTATTTCCGTCCTCTTGCAGGATCTTTGTAAAGTTTGGTTGCGCGGGCATAGGTAAGCATAGAGTGGTTCTCCGCATTCGCCCACCTCCAGTGCAAACCCTTCAAGCCAGTTGAGACGTGATTTCAACAGCCATGAGTACCCTAAGGGTAGATGCACCTTAGTGTCTAGTATGAAAGTATCGCAGAACTCCGTCAATATAGTACGCCTAATGCGCGCCCTCGGACCTTGATTTCAAGCGGGCAAGAGTCCAATCTTCAATAGCTAAGAAGATGTTGGAATGGCCTGCTGCACTTTAGCTCCGCGTTAACTATTTTGAGGCTTTCTGCATGAACTGACCATTTACTCAGTGTCACTGGCCTCGTCAATGTAGAGCCTCTTTTCGGCCTCCCACCAATGCTCGTGAGCGGACGAAACCTTCACAAGGTATCTATTGATCTCATCATCCGACATGGCCATAAGCTCACGCTCATTTGCAGGCTTCATTAGATCAAGATCTTCCTCCATGATCATCACCATTCTAGTCTTAATCCAGTGGCCATGATTGCCACGACGGTGGTTGCTCATTCTCATGGGGGTAGATGGTATAGGCACATCGGATTGCTTGCCGTTAAAGTCGCCCAGAATCTTCTCTTGAAGCTGTAGTCCCTAGACGAGCTTAGAAAATGTGATAGACGGTCCGCCGGGCTGAACTTACGTCCTTAGCGTTGTCTAGATCAAGGTCAGTCGTAGCCATTTTCCAAGCTAGTGCCTCATCATCAAGTCTGTCCTCCCCGTTGACCAGTGTTTCAGGTGCTCTAGTTGCTAATTGACGAGTGGCCATCTCGCCAATATGATCTTTGCGAGGCTCGTAGACCTTTGCGGCAGGGTCTAAACGCGGGCTAGCCATGCTAACAGCCTGTTTGGCAGACTTCCGCAGGTGTGGAGGAATGGAAGCGCGGGACGGGTTACTAGACTGAGTAGGTGCCGTGTGAATCTCCTCTGCTAGAGCCTTTCTTAGAGGAGCTGCCCATGCCGGCGCGACGCCTTTGGCTGCTGGCATAGACTTCGCTAAGGTAGTTGAGATAGCGGGAGCCTGGGACTGGAGACAATCTAACAAGCTGACTGGGATGTTGTCTTTCGCAAAAGTAGCGATTCGAGTAGTTGAGCGCTTGGCGGGCGTAGTAAGTGTTCCGTCAGGCAAGCCTGTGGTTTCCGCACTTGATCCGACTGAGTTCTTGGACGGCGGGGAACTGACGTTATTGACGAGGTCGCGAGGATATCCTGAGGCACGAGCAACTGGAGTGGGCCAAGATCCTAGGCCTGAGCGGACTGAAATTGATTCACTCACGGCTGGTGATGGTGAACCGGACTTCAGGCTCGCAGCGACATCCGCTGGAATGTGATACACTTTGTATTCGTTCGTGAAAGCCTTCATTCTTGCATCCTCGTACGGATCATGGTTAAATCGCGGATCGGGGAGCTTGCCCGGCTTTGCAACTGAGTCGGGGTCGGGCTGCCAGTGCTCCGGTTCAGGCGGTGGCGGGGGGAAGGCGTCCCATGAAAAGTCATCGGCAGTTACTAAACTACTGTCAGTATATATGCGGTGAAGGTGTGGGTTGATTTTATGCAGCTCGAGGTGACAAAGCTATTCAAGACGAACTCGATATCGCCTACCAAATAGAGTGGAAACGTACCTGACTCATTGGGAGCAAATAAGGGCATTGTAACGGCGTCTGCGCGTAGCTCAATTGGTGATAGGCCGCGGTGCTGAGACCAGTTGGGACGCAGCTTGCCTGATCTGAGATTGATGTAGAGTAGTAGTTGTGTTGTTGCTGCGGACGATGGTCAGGCAAAAGCAAGTTCCCGTTCTGCCGGCGCAAGCCGTTGCTGGGCGACGGTGAGGTGGTGACAGTGAGGTGGGTGACAGTGACGTCAAGCCTTGTATACACCCAAGCCGCATCACGACATGACTTCTTCACCGCATTCGTCGCCTTGCTTTGCGCTGGCTATACCCATAGCCGTCAACAGAAACCCCTAGAGGTTATGCATAACGCTCAGTCATATACCTTCTTCACTACAGTGATAGTTCCGACAGCTCAGTCTCTTTCTTCTTCCCAATACATGGATTGGTTTGGATCAATCATCTTTTCCCAGGTTTTTGTCATCATCCAAGCAGTGCTAGAAGAATGAAGACTGTGCAACGGATTGTTGAGCGTGGTGTCATCTCCAACGATGACGAGGGCATCGCCAAGCTACTAATGAAAGTTTTTGGTACCTGAACCTGCTGAAATGCGATGATGGGCTGCTCGAGTTGACAATAGTAAAGACTCGATCGGTCGACAGCGCTGTGCATCCTGTAGTGAGAGAGTTTCCAAAGCGCCTACGCCAGTTGAGCGATCGCTGGTTCTGTGAAAGTGAGCGGCCTACGCTCAGAGACATCTCGATCTTTGAGCTATATCAAGATATCAAAAGCGCCTACGCCCTAGTGTTGCCTGTTGAGCTATCGCTGGTTCTGTGATGGTACTTTGAGGGCGGAGATGTTTGTGATTGCATTGGACCTTCCGGGATAGGCTCGAGCCAACCATGGCATCAGACCTCATCATCATTCTCCAAAGTGGATACACCATTGGAAGGAGGCGGTTGAAGTACCTCGACCTTAGATGTCGCCTTGTGTGGGTGAATGACCATCTTGCTTTTGCTTTTTCTCACCCGTGCCACCAACAACTGCATGAGATGAGGTGTAATCACGCGCTAGCCAGATATGGCTGCGTTCACGTGAGAGCGCGACAAGTGGGGAGATGGATTTCTGTCACCATGGCTCGCAGGCAGTGTCGCTCAAACCCCCCGTGGTTCCGCATATATTTGACACATTCAACTACAGTAACACATTCTCGTTCGAGTCGCGATCTCTACCTCCAAAGGTCGCTGTTCGCCTAGCTAGGCTGCAGACATCGGAGCCGGGCCACTCTGCGCTTTGCTGCCCCATCTTGAGAATTGCAAGTGAAAGAAGTCGGGACCAGGAATTTCAGGCCATTTCGAACATCTGTGCGGGCAGTCATACCTTCGACTCAAGTTGCCGCTCTCGACTGTCGCAGCTTCCAGCAAATCACTGCGCCCAGCCAATCTTCGACAGCCTTCGACCGCATCCAAGTCCTTCAAACGCTCAAGTCATTTTTGCTTTCATCACAAAAGTCTTGGATTACGTCTCTAACATGGCTAAACGCACATATTCACAACGCGACAAGCGGCAATCTACATATGGACAACAGAGCCGCCCAGACCACAGTGACAGCCGAAAGCGATACAAGACGGACGATTCCGACGAGTTGCGTTTACCTCCATCCCCGCCGCCAAGCCGAGGTGAGAAGACGTCTTCATTGCTGAAGAAGACTCTGAAAGCGTTCGGCGGGCCTATCTCTGTACCTGAGCCGGAGATGATTGTCGATTCTGCACCGCAGAGTAGCAATCGACTGGCAGTATTTGACAAGGTTCTTAAAGAGCGCTTTCAAGCTTCCAAACAAAAGCAACAGAACATCTACGGTAGCCGGGAGGATTTTGAAGAGACTAGGAAGAGCGGGAAGAAGTGGAAGCAGCCTGATCCCAAGCCGAGGAACGGTCATCTGCCAACGCCGCCTGCAGAGATTCAGAGACAGGCTCATCAAGAGCCTCGTAAATCCCATATGATGCCAACGGCTGATTCACGCGCGGTCGGCCCCGCAACGAAGAGGCAAACATCCTTTGTGCCAACAGAGACGTCGCGGCTCTTCGAGAAGGTCATAAAGAATGAGCAGCCAAAGCTGCCATACGAACCGAAAGTCTACAAAGATGAGAGAACCCCCGCGCCGCGTAGGACCATCCTGGGACATGGCTTACTGAAAAAGTCCAAGGAGGCTCAGATGTGGTCTGCGAATCAGAGTACATCACAAATCCTACAGCTCCCCAAAGATGTTCGCAAACTCATATTCGAGTACGTGCTTGGCGGTAACACGATTAACGTTGGCTTCGAAACCTACCGGGCGACTTACAAGTCCAGCGAGCTTCGTCAAGTCGTCCCCATCTTCAGGTACCATTGTACCGTCTTCGATAAGCGAACAAACCCGTTCAAGCAGTCACAGCAACCATATGTCAACGTCTCAACCGGCTTCACTCTTCTCAACAATGTCTGCCGACAGATGTACTTGGAAACTGCAACTTTGCCCTTCAAGCACAATCTGATATCGTTCGGTTCCCACAACATCATGTTCAACTTCTTGTTCATGGAGAAACGGGTCTCATGTGCGCAGCTCGACGCGATTACCCAGCTCGTTCTTCCAGATGCGCTTCCACAGCCTAACATGCTCATCTACCTGCGGAACTTGGAACAGGTCTTCTTGGCTGTCGACCAGGACTTTACGAGCAAGGGTTGGTTCCGTGTGGTTCGGCGGGAGGGTGAGGAGCCGAAGCTGGTGAATATCCGGTACGCTTCATATTGAAGAAAGTCATTGTGTATAATCTGAGGAGAACACTAGACAGTCATGTAGCTGCAGCATGGACTGCCACGATAGCAGGCGTTTCAAAATCTAGGGTATGAGCATCTAGTAGCATCGTCTATTTTCGGGTTAAAATCATATCACCTTTCAAGGTGGTGGCATTCAGTCTGAACAACGTAGCTACCGTTGGTAGTAAGCAATTGATAGCTTTTCTTGAGATATCTCAGCTAGGTGCTTCCAGTGACTCCTTTAGGATGCAGACTTTGGTAGTGTCAGCCACGCATTGCCCAAGCAAGGTGGATGGCGACATAGTGCGTGACCCAATTCAATGGCTTCATGCAATCGCGTGGTGTAAATCCACGGCCCTTCAAACGTTCCACAAGTAATGTAGACAGCTATTCGAGTGTGTTTCAAGAAGTTTATCTCAGGTCGGCTAAACGATGATGAACCCCTGGCCCACGCCAATCCCTGCATCGTTTCCACCCTTCGCCCTACTCGCCCAGAATTTCCGACACAAACCCCAGCAGTAACCCCTCGACGCGTTCGAACCTCCTTTTTTCGCGTCGCAGCAAAACACAGTCATCGTATCTGTCCCGTTCGACTATCTTAACTGCCCACGAGTCCAATTGGTCATTCCGCAATGTCCACCACGACTGCAGTCGATCCTCCGGCCGCTAAGAAGCGCGGACGCCCCAGGAAAGTGGTTGCGGACGATGCGAGGACAGTACCGGTAGTAGTAGCAGCAGAGGCGAAGAAGGCGGGGGCGAAGAAGGATTCTTCAAAGGCGACGAAAGATGTCGAGGCAAAGAAGAAGCCAGCAGCAGCAACAGCAGCAAAGACCCCGAAAGCCGCAGTTGTGAAGAAGAAGGACGATGCGCCGAAGCCAACCACAACACCAAGACAAGCTTCGCCAATCACACCTACAACGAGCAAGATATTAGAACAAGTCCGCGCCACAGGGACATTGAAGTCTGTGTCCGCGACACCACCTACGCCGACGAAAAAGGCCGCAAGCCAAAACGTCGACAAGACCGTTTCTTCGCAACTGAAAACATCACCGCCGAAGACCACACCCTCACAAATAACCCCGGCGACACCTACAAGCAGCACCCGTACACCCGCTGCAAACCCTGAGGCAGCGCCTGTAAAGCCCACAATCTCACCTCCGTCACCCACAGCGCCCATAACACCCACCCCCGCCACCACCACCACTGCTGCTGCTACGCCCAAACCCCTTCTCCCCACACGCCCAACAACAATCCCCCTCCCGCGCAACCCCCTACCCGCCCCGTCACCTTCTACTCACCAACCCCCAAAACCAAACCTCTCCTTCGCCAAACCCGCGCCCGCAGCGCCCCGCCCACCACCTCCTCATCCGTCAAACTCCAACCCCTATCCCTATCCCTCTTATGGCGCAAGATCGAAACCACACACGGCCACGCGCTTCATCGAGCCCACGCCCGATATCCGCTTACCGGCCAAGTACAAGCCAGCCGCGCGACGGGTGACGGCGATTATAGTGGGGATACCGTTTATTATTGTCGTGGGGTATGAGCTGTATCAGCGGTGGAGGGGGGAGATTAGGCGGAAGTGGGATGAGGGGGGGCGTAGGGTATGATTCATGTATATAAGGTAAAATGCTACGGCTATGAAAGCAAAGACGAAAGGAAATGTTTCAAGTTATACGTATACGCGTTTGGGAGTGAGCAATGCTTCATTGTTTCTATCGAATAGTGAGATAGAAGAGGTTGTAAATAGTAACACCCCACTACTCTCTCTCTCTGTGTGTGTATCTCTTGTGTATAGAAGAGTCTAACTCCTGTGTAAAGTATGCAGTCATCGAATAGCAATTGTCCCATCCTGATGTATCCTGACGCTGTGGGTATCTACCACCTCCCTTTCATCGCTCATTCTATTCCCTTTCCGTTCCGTTCCGTCGTACAACTCGTTCTGGTGCCAAATCCAAATCCAAAAATACTCCATCTAATATGCCAGCATCCATCATCTAGCTCCTTTCCCCCCAAATGCGAAAATGCGTAAGAAGAATAGTATTTAAAACTGATGTATGAACAAGGAAATATAAATACAAAAGAAAAGAATCGTAGGCGAAGCGAGCGAGGCCGATGTTTTATTCCATCGGATCGTCGGGAGTCATTTGCTTATAACTCTTTTTCCTCAACAGCATACCCCTGGTACCCGAATGGTCGAGGGTGAGGCCAAGAGTAGAGCCGTTGCCACCCCCACTGCCGCGCCTGCTGCCAGGCCTGCTGTTCGACTTTGTTTCCGTGTGGGGAGGCGTTGATATGTCTCTCAGCTCCAATCGCGAAGCGCCCGAGTTTGGTTCCGGCGTGATGGGTCCGTCCGGGTGGAATAGTCGCTTATAGCGCCGCTCTGGTGAGCTTGGCGAGGTGCCAGTGGCTGAGGTCATGGCCAGGTTGAGCAAGGTGCCAGTGCGACGATCGATGGCGGTGGTAACGGCAGGTGTAGCAGGGTATGTGGTAGTAGGATGTGGAGCAGCAATCATAGGTGTTTGGCGTACTGATGGCCATAGGGTAAGGCCTTGAACAGAAGGCGAAGTAGGGGGGGAAGGCGAGGACAGGACATCCGTGGTGTCCGATTCTGGATCCGCGAAGTAGTCTTGGTCAGACGAATCATTGGCAGATGACGATATGACATCTAGAGAGCTTGCATCAATGGTCAAGGCTCCAGAGGACCTAGGCTTCGAGGCGTCTGATTTGTAGTGTTGCTTGGGGGTGGTTTGAAATGGCGACCTTAGGGTGGCTCTTGATAAAAGAGGGCTTGTTGGTGCCGACTTCCGAAGAATTGGACTGGGTGGCTCGGTCTTGAGTTTGAAACGGGTAATTTTGTGTACCGATTTCGTTCGATGCACAGGCGCAAGGTCGTTTCCATGAGATAGTGGCCTGCCAAGGTTGTTGAGACGCAGATCTACTTGGCTCGGAGTGAAGAAGACAACACGCGCTCGTAGCTTCTGGATTGTGTCATCCAGAGCAAGTTCGATCGCAACATGATTCTGTATCCTAGAAAGTTTAGGCCATGTGGCCCGTTGTCCCGTGAGCATGCATCCAATCATATATTCCGTAGTGGGATTACTCAGAACTCTCGGGAAATCTGCATACGATATCTTCGGGAATATGTTGATGTCACCAGAATAGCGCTGGCTAAGGACGGACCTTGCTTTGGTCACAATATTTGGAAGGAAGCCAATATCAGCAAACCCCTGCAGACGATGCAACACTTCCCCTCTAGCAAGGCTTGCCGCAGTGCTCAGCCAGCTGGGTCCTGCAGGAACTGTAGTACCCTGATGTGCTTCTGCGGCCACAATCTCTTCCTCTTTGGCGAGGAACGGTACCACATGCGGGTTGACTTGGGAGACAATGAAGTGATTGACGTTGAAGAGTTCGGCTAGGCGTGTCATTGGTAAGTCGTTATCTACGGAGCCGTCGATCCAAGTCGTGTCAGGATTTGGATCCCAAGGCACCTCCCTGCCAGTCTTTGGGTCTTTGGCAAGAAGTGATGCCTTCTTATAAACCAGTGGAACAGAGCACGAAGTACATCTGTAAGAGATTAGCACGCTATAATTATGGAACCCTGTTTGAGACATACACTGCAGACCAAATCATGACATTAGGAGCCGTGATGTAGTTTAAGAGTCTGGGTAGCTCGTATAAGGAGGAGGTCGACACGGGTATGTTCAAGATGCGTCGAGTCCGATTGTATGCTTCTTGGAAAGTAATGTCTCCAAGTAGTCCCCGCATAACTCTCATCAGATGAGATATATCGAAAAGAACGCCTGACTTCAACATGCGCACGGCCTTGTGTATCACAGTGTCGGATTCGCTAGGATTGTCGAAGACGTTCAGGTCTCCGTAGCAGAACTCGTGCAATACGTCGGGGATTTCTTCGTCGGTCTTGGTACATAATACTGCGCTAACGATACTCCCGGCAGATGCTCCAGAGATTATGCGCGGGAGTAGACGGGCTTCCCAGAGGCACTTGACGACGCCAATGTGGTTCATGCCAAAGGTGCCACCTCCTGACAGCAGCAATGCGCTACGCCCAAAGGACTGGCGTGTTTGAAGCAGCTGCTCTACGAGTCGTCGCGGTTCGACGGGACACTGATCTCCCTGCTTAGCCGATACGTCCAATAAGGCTGCCATGGTCTGTTGTGCCGAATCAATGTATCTCTCGATCAGTCTCTTGGTCCCGATGTGCGAGTGCTTGTACAAGCGCAATTGGCCCATGTCGCCCAATCCGCGTGTGAGCGTGGTCCGTATCAGAAAAAGCATCCTCCTCACATCGCAGTCGAGGCGTGCATGGTCCAGCTCTCTCAAACGAGCAGCGACCAGCGCCGCGTCATACTCTGGTGAGTCATGTTGCTCTTTCCAGGCCTCGTTTCCTTCCAGCACGTCCAACTCGGTCGCTGCGGCTTTCCATTCGTCGTAGGATTCGGCCTGCATGTGCTATTAGCATGTGAAAGGAACACGGAACCAATCTGGAAGACCCACGTCTTTCATGCGCAGGTACAGGATTTGTCTGCGATGGGCTTCCGATGCAGCCGCATCCGTATCAGGCACATTATAGTTGCCGATAGCGCTACCGAGGGTCCCTGCTGGGTCTCTCACCAGCTGGACGAGAGGTGTAAGGAAGCTGCCATGACTCTTGCTCTTCCTGAGGACTTCCTGTGCGCTCTTCTGGCCTCGTCCGGCTATATGCAGCCTGGTACTGCCTCCTGCAAGAACAGTGTCGGACAGCAGGGACATGGAGAAGGAGCGTCCGCCATGCGCAGGTGCTGTGAAGGCTGCGTTGGCCGGTGATGGAGGAAAAGGCCGGAGGTCGAATGGAGCGCGCGGATGCCGGGGAGACTATAGAGACAGCTAGGTAGTCAAAATCTCGACAAGTTCAGGTGCGAAGAAGAGGAAGAAAAGAAGTGGTTTCGTGGTGTGATATCAGTGTCGTCGTCAAGGACGCGGTGTAGGCGTGGCGGAAATGCGTCAACTGCAGGTGGTCATGCGCCGGATGCTGCGCAAGTCGCGGCGGAAGTTGCGCGGCGGAGTGTGTTCCGATTTAAATGGTGCTGAAGACAGCCAACATGCATAAGAATGAGCATAGGAGCCTCAAGTACCTGCTGCCAGCGCGAAGGTAGGGGATAAATGCATCGTCACGCACGCATGTGGGTCAAGTCTCCGTCATGGTCGTCGTATCGATAGCACTCGGGAATTTCTTACTGGGACCTGCAGCAAGGTCCGGGAGCTTACTGCACCGCTGTCATGGATTACCTCGTCATCCATCCTGCCCACCGCTGTCCATGGTGTATATTGTTTCGCACAGGACCGTTATCAAAGTCTCTTGATATCTTCGGAGAATAGATGGAGCTTTTGGGGTTGTCCACAGTACAAGTCTGTATGTACAAGTAGCCCCGCGGCATCCTCATCCCACCCACCCCCTCCGCATATCGCAAGGATCAATGCTGGAAATCGTGGGGTGGCTCGAGACTTATCCTTTCCTCATCTGTAGTCATCTTTCCATATTTTTCTCTCACGAGGCCCACCTGCAGGAAGTTGGCGCAAGTCACGGGAAGCCTGTGCTTGTCATCTGGACGGTGGACGCCTTCTTTCACATGTCAATCTCACCAAGTCAGCCGTAATGATTCTCATTCTCACCCACCCCACGAAAGAAGAAAGCAAACACACGCAAGTTGATTCGAAACTGGAAAATGCCTTCAGGTCCAAGTTCCATCCAACACAAACTCCATAATCACATGGCCGCAATTCTTGGCCTCTAGCCCTACACCCAACTCCGAATAGACTAAAAAAGTAAACGCTACTACCTCGGCGCTCCCTCTTCCCTCTTCACGCGGAACAAAGCCAGCTTAGCAAAGCGTCCGAGGCTCGTCCAGAAGTGGCGACCAGCGGGATGATCCATGATCCTCTCCAGCAGCTTCACAATCGCCATTCTCACATCCTGCCTCGGGTGGAAAAGCCCCAAACTCAGGTAGAAGAGCCCGGCATTGGTCTCTGGTATAACACAGAGAAGCTGAAGAATGGTATCGTACTGGAGCTGCGGACCAGGTCTTTGCTCGGGATGGTTCGTGTGCGGAAGCGACTGCGACATGGCTGAAAGATCGCTGGAGGATGCATTTGTGCTCTCGCTTGGTGATCCAGCCTCCTCCACACACCTTGCAAGCGCAAGATATATCGCCGCACTCTGATCATGGGTGAGTTTCAAGCACCTCAGCTTATCATGCTGATGGTGCAAGTCGATCCCTCGCACTGGTCTCTTATTCCAGTGTCTCGCGAGGTCCTGAACACAGCTGTAATAGCTCCTCGTATTCCGCCAGCCCTCAATGCGATGCACATTCGCAGCGAGTTCGCGCAGCCGAGAGCCTTCATCCGGCCACACATATCCGTGTCCAGAGACACCGTATATGCCCCCGTCGGTCTCGTGGGAGCCAATGTACAACGCAGAGGCACCGTAGACGGTTTCCTCGAAGGCGGCAGCGATGCGTGTGAACTTGAGAACCCAGGAGCGCCATTTCGCTCGAATGGCGTTTTCACCGTGTCGGTTCGCGATGCTTTGGAGGAGGCCCTCCATGAATTGGTTATCGCCTGTGGTATCTATGCTATTTTTGCTGTCAGAACTCAACTGCAGGCCGCCAAGACTGGTTGTGGGTAGGGTTTGTTGCTGGAAGAAGAGCGAGCCTTCTGTTGGCGAGGCGGTCTCGATGCGGTTGCTAATCTTCATGCGGCCGGTGGGAAGGTCACATAGTAGGTCCCACCATTCTGGTTTGTAGGAGAATGCGGGATTGGTGACACCAGCGATGAAGCCGGGGACTTTGAGCAGGTCGTCGACTTTGGTAAGGTCCGTGTAGGGGAAGGCGTGCCGCACGAAGCCACGCAAGACTCCGCCAGATGCGAGAGCACAAGCTGCAAGCACAGCTTCGGCGACTTCGCTCGAGGGTCGATTGTGTCCAATAAAGATGATGCGCTTCTGTGTCAAGAGCGCATTGACGAGGACAATGATGGGGTGAGTGTATGCCCCACTCGTAGTGAGATGTGGGTGCAGTGCGAATGGTTGAGGTTGTGTTGAATGGGGTGTGGAGAATGTCTGGATGAGCTTGATGAGAGAGAAATCGCCCACGGTTTCTGGGCCGAGGGCTGTCGGGACTTTGACGGGCACTGGGATACCATTGTAGTTGATCTTGGACTCGAATTCGTGCGTATCTCGAGGCAGCGCGTACGTTTTGCGTCTCAACAGAGGGTCGGACGAAGTTTCGAACGAGTCCCGCGCGGCATCCATCTTCTTGCGTTGCCTGACCATGAGCTCAAACTTCTCGATGAACATGTCTTTGGCATCGCTGGCGCCAAGCACAAAGTTCTCCAGGCCGGATAGTTTTGGTAGCAGCGACAGATCCATGGCGTTGAGAGCGTTATATAGCGAGGCCAGTGTCTCAATTACTGGCGCTCTGAAGTATTCCTCGAGGGCTAGCAGTAAGAGCGGCTTGTATATGTGCAGGAAAGAGTGTCGCGTGCAGATTGCCATTGCTTTGACAATTGCGCCTCTGTCTTGTGTCAGCTTTGGAAGAAGCACTCTGAGAAGACTTTGTACCTTTTCACGGTATTGTCCTGCTTTGTGTTCACCAAGTTCAAGACGTATACCAGCGGCGGGCCGTCGAGGTCGTTTTCTTCCTCACTTTCGGTATCATCATCCCCTTCGGCGTCCTCGACGCCGTCCAGTTCCTCAGCACCCGCCGTGGTGTCGTCGTCGTCCAGCCCCTCTTTCCGCCGCTTTCGCTTCCGCCTGCGCTCTCTCCTCGCCTCCCTCTCCTCCTCTTCGGCTGTGGTGTCCTTGTGCAAGAAGAAGATGGTCCAGTCCTGACTCCGCACGTGTGCTTGGTCGGGAAGCATGAGCTCGGCCAACATGGTCTCGTCTCCACTGATGGCAGCTGGATACTGGTGTTCCATGACCGACCCGCGGTCAATGTCGAACGAGGCCACGAGTATGTACTCGACATGGTTCTCAATGGCATCGGCGGGGTACTGCGATCGGAGCCTCATGCCGGCTTTGGAGCGGACAGCGGCGAGCGATGGCTGTGAAGAATCGCGTGACGAGTGTACCGAGTCTTCGTCGTCCCCTTCCTGGAGCATGGGCGGCTGCGGGGAGCGGGCCTTTTTGTCATTGCGAATCGATCTCGACGAGGGCGATCTCGAGGGGGGAAACGAGGAGAAGGAGGGTTGTCGCTGCAGGCCAGCTGCCGGTTGCGAGGCGGCAGGGCCATTGGACCGCTGGGCCATTACTTCGGCCATGTGTGTTTCCATCTTCTCCAAGGGCGCACCGATGATGCCAGCATCATGCATCTGCGGGAGCCAGCGCTAGAGACCCCGCCAGGGGTAGTCTTCTGAAACCGCGATCACGCAAGGTGGGGAGCGATGGGCGCAGGGAAAACTGGACCTGGCTACCGTGTCGGACAAAGTAGAGGGAGGGGTGCGGGGGGGTGTCTGGCAGTTTCAGTCAAGACGTCAGCGACGTCGCGCATGTTTCGCACAGATGATATGATATTGCTTTGTGGCGGCGCGTACATGCATGCATGTCAACACACAAAGTGGTGTGGACCCTGATGGATCTGATGCGGCTTATCGATAGGCGTGTACCGAGCCGAGGTTTGGCCTGTTTGCAGCGAGCAGCCGGTTGCTGGGGCGAAGGAGGAGCCAGCATCAACACCACCACCCGCTCAAACACGCGACATCATCACGAAGAGAAGCGCAATCAATCCTCGGGTAACAGTAATTACGGATTCCAACTCCACACACCGCACACACACCATGGTATACCTCTCCAGTCGTCTATACGTGCATCGCCCCAGCAAATGCTAATGTAGCCCAGTCGACAACACCAACACCATACAAGCCCTCCCCGCTCTCCTTCAACAGCCCGCGCCAGTCGCCCTTCCGCAGACCAGGCTCCATCAGGGAGAGTTCCCCGTCGACAGTGCGCCCTGCGACACCGGGTAGCTCGCCTCTCAAGCCAAAAGACACGCCGACGACTCCCTCACAGGCCATCCTCCGCCAGTCTGCAACCAGCAACGCCTCGCAAAATGCACCCTCGTGGCTGAACACACGAGGCACAGCGACAACACCAGAGCCGCTCAGCTCGCCAACCCGAAACATACCGTCTCCGACGCGACAGGTATCCTCTTCTACACAACACACCGTACGAGCCTTGAACACGGCATCAATTGCTGCCAAGTTCGACACTGGAAGGGAGCATACACCGCCACCGCTTTCGGCCCAAAAGGCCCTATCTACTGAGAGATTGGCGCCCATAGAGAAAGCTGCAGAGCGTCCAGCGACACGACCAGCTCCACTGACACGCGGCGTGTCGAGCGATGCGCTGTCCAAGCTACCACCTCCTCTCCTGCACAGCATGCGCGAATCCTTCAGCGTCATGGACCGCGACAATGATGGCAGTGTAAATGCCTCCGATGTCGCAGACATGCTATCTCAGCTCGGTCTCTCCGCCACGCCCTCCCAGCTCTCAGCATACTTCAATGGCGCACAATCGATCAATCTAGCAACCTACCTAAACACCTTGTCAGACTTGCTCGGTGGCCTATCACATGCAAACGAGCTCAGCGCGGCATTCGAGGCCTTTGATGACGGGGACGACGGCCAGATCGATCTTGCAGAGTTAAAGGACGCCTTGCTGCATACTGCACCTGAACCGGGCGAGAAGAAACTGACTGAGCGCGAGATCGACATGGTCATCGAAGGCTTCAGCGGGCGGAGAGCTTTCGGTAAAGGGGGAAAGAGCCTGGGACGGGGGGAGGTATTCCGGTATCAAGAGTTCATGTCAAGTTTGACGGGTGGCGGAAATGGAGGCGAGAATGGCGAAGGTGCTGCTGCACCCGCATAAGATCTTGGAACCGTACATCTTGTTTGACCTGCATGAAACTTTTGGAGTTATTGATGAGGGGCGTCACAGGCGCAAAAGGAGTGGCATGAGGAGTACTTGAGAAGTTATTACCATGCTTTTCTTCTTCCATATATAGAGGCAGAACAAGCCATTACTATGTAACGCTAGGTAGCCTACCTTTTGAAAGGGTTACTTCGACCTTGGTGATGGTATAGGAACGCATATCAAAGGTCGGTATGCGTGGACCCGTACAATTTAGCTGTGGCCCAAATCACCACGACAGAAGTGTGCGAGTAATGACAGAAGGTTGGTACGGAGCAATTCAGTTGTATCCTAGCGGTTGCACTGTCGTTGTACGGTGTTCGCCTGCCTCGGGGTATACTAAAGGAACTGGGTGCGCATGTTGATGGCGTACTGCCTTGAGTTGTCACAATGCAAATTCGCCGCGGAATCGTAACCTTGCTGTTCGTGTACCATGCAATACCCGAGTCGTTCTCTCCATTGGAGAGCTCTACACGTGATGAACAGCACATCGCGGCGGCTCAGCAAGCTCCAAATAGTCCCACCCACTCATCCGATAATGCTCGTGAATAGTTTGTCAGGTTCCTCTGGAAGCGGCTAGCAGTGGTGAGCTGGCCAGAATAGGGCACCAGTATCCGTCGATATAGCATTACCATTGGTCGCAGCACAGACCCAGTTCGCGCGCAGCAGGAGCGATTGGAGAGCTTCCATCATTTTATATCTCCACCATCGTACCCCTCCACTCCGTCTACCTTCTCTCCAATATTTCCGACAATGAGCGGCGCGGCTGAGAACCGGTAGGCTTCGCATAGCGCCTGTCACCAACGAGCTCTACTGACCATGTAAATAGCTGGCGGCGGCAGGGGCAAGCCAACCGCCAAAACCAGGACCGCACTTCGAGCTCGAACACGCCCGCCAAAGAGGGCGGACGACAGCAGGCCGTGGCAGCGCTCCCTGGCAATGCTTGGGGAGCGAAAGGGAAGGCTGCAGGTCCAGCGCCGACGGCGACTGCCCAAGCCCAGCCAGAGCACCACATCCCCGTGCGGGACTTCAATGCCGACGAGGTCAAGGACTTCATGAGAAAGAGTACGTATTTGAATCTCTCTTTGGGGACGGACCTTGCTCGGAGAGCTATGGGGGGGCTCTACTGGAAGCTTCTACACGTACCGCAAGAGAACTAGGCTAATTGGCTTGCAGAATACCTCGAAAGCACGGCTGGTACGCCTCGCTCGACACCTACTCGTCTGATCACATACACATACTAACTACATCCTCGAAGATCAACCGTCGGTATATCACAAGGTCCAGGGCGACTCGGTCCCGAAAAGGAGCAGTGGTGCCTGGGGAGTAAAAGGTACAGCGCCTTTGAATGACTCGAGGACATCTTCGAGGAATAACACAAAACAGGCAACATGTCCCACCTCATGCCCTCCGGGCAAGACTTCTTCACGCAACTCAAGAAGCAACTCGCGACTATCGACCAGAACAAGCCGACGCAATAAGTGCACACAAACCCGACCTTTGTTTCAGCGGCATTACAAGGGCATTGCGGGAGTTCTTCGGGGCTTCAAATCATATGGGTGGCTGTATGTTCAGGCTCTTCTTGCTTCTCTGTACAGAAATTTGAGAGCATTATGCTTGGCTGCGAGGGCGTTCTGGAGTTCATAGTCCGGGTTTACTCCGGTTTGGAATGGTTTTCGAGCGATACCCTTCCGGTCTTGTTACAGCGCTTTGGGCTTGATACAACGTAGATGATATCAGAGGGTTGGAAGGGTACAGGGAAAGGGATCTCATGTATATGCTCACACCTTCGATACAAAGTCGTCATGAATGTTCAACTATTGTGCATTTCGCGACAAATACATCTCCTGGAAACAGCCCCATTGTTTAAATCTCACGGAGATGACCAGTTCGACGTGCTGTTTCACCGCTATAATTGGCATTGTCATAGCACAAGGGTCCTCGTTATTTCACCAGCTAGGATCTTCTGGAAGGTGCACTCGGCTGGCATATCACCGAATCATCAACAAACACAGCCCAGGTGCAACACTTCAAGCAATCAGTTTCCCATATTCGTTTCTTACACAGCGGTTGCCACTCACTTTGCATTGCTAGACGCCACAAGCCACGGTTCCAAAGCAGATCAAAGTCCGAGCCCTACATTTCGGCGCTCCACTATCCGCAGCCAAGCCCGCGACACCACATTTCACGGAGCGTTAGTTCCTCGACGCGTCTGTACCCCACTACCTGGCTTTCGCCTTTCATAAGGGTTGTTTGGGGACAGGTTGAGGCCCGTTGGCATAACAGCGCGTCTTACTGGTGACTGAATACCGTCGGGGAGCAACCACGTATTGCATGTCCCCAGGTTCACGCCAGGCCGACCCCCGACCACCGCACCCTCGATGTGGGCTTTCTTTACAGACTCTACCTAAGTTGTAAATTCTCCGACGAGTGCGACACATACAATACCGTCATAGAACAAACTGCACAATGTCGTCTCCTCCCCAAACGCCGGCCCAGCGCCCGGCGTCCTCTCACCGCCGGCATCCCTCCAGCCTCGATATGACCCACAACACACCTTCGAGACGACAATCACTCAATCGTCGCTCCTCTGGATACTCGCCAATTACACCACGCTCATCGCACGAGTTCGAACACGGTAGTCCGGCGCAACACTTCGATGGTGGGGGAGATGGCAACGGCCTGGGCAACTTGGCCGATGAACTAGGCGAGATATGGGACGACGATGAAGAAGAAGAAGAGGAGGGAATGGACGGAGAGTTTGGAGAAGAGCTAGACATGCCACAAGATGAACTGGTAAATATTGGCACAGCAGTAGAACATGACGGGTCCTCATGGATAGACCATGACGTGAACGTCAATGGCGTACGGGACAGTGGGGTAGCTATGCAGTCTTCGTCGCCAGCAAGACTAAGCCCAGGGTCAGCTATGAAGACCAGAAAACACAACCGTCAGCGCTCCTTGTATGATGGGTCAGACTATGGAGGGGATTCAGATCTCGAAAACGAGGGCATCTCGCCAGCGCTTGAATCAAGAATGGCGGCTATTGAGAGCTTAGCACGGAGAGGCATGGAAGAGAATGGGAGTGCTTCAGATCAGGTCGTCAAGAGGGTCACAGAGCAATTGAGGGATCTAGGTAGTCAGATTGCCATTGAGAATGGGGCTACGAGGTACGTCCTGAGTAACTCTAGCTGTCTAGCAAGCTGCAATGCTAATGGATTGCCAGGTTGAAAACCGCCCATGATGCCTTAACAACACATCTAACTCACCAAACCCGCACCCTGACCTCCCTAGCAGCATCCTTCTCCGGTCCCCGCGCCATCATTCCTGACCCAGAGACAGTCGATACCCTACTCCCACTCATACAGTCAACTCTAGATCTACTGCCGCACCCCTCAACTGAACCACTCGTTTCCCTCTCCCACCTGACCCTCTCGACTCGCGAACTCCTCCAACACCTTGCCAATGTTAGCGACACTCTGCACATGTCACGGCAAACCACAGCGAATGCTACGCGAAGACTGAAAGTCAGCAAAGAGCAGCTGCAGGACTGGAAACGTGAAGATGAGAAATCGAAAGAAGGGCACGACTTCATCGAGCATGGTGATTGGGATCGACGTTTAAGAGAACGCGAGGCGAAAAGAGCATGTGCAAGTGTACTGGATGGGTTTGAGGACGCTTGCGGGGTGTGGAGGAAGAGGCTTTGTGAGGGGTTGGGCGTTGCTAGTGCGTAGTGTTGTTCCTGCGCATCTACTTTGCCTATCCTTTCCTTGACGAAGCTTGTGTCTAGGTGCACAGCTGATCTAGAAAAGGAGAAGACTTTCCCGACGAAAAGCAAGAGCCTTGGTCTACATTGCGTTGTTGCATAGTCTTCGAATCTCGTTCCAAGATATCCTCCGGATTAGCTCAGACCTTAGCATGGCCAGGCCCTGACGTCAACGAGAAGAGCAAGTATCACAATGAGATATCCCAACAGACGAGCACGGATTCGATGTTTACAGACTCGGAAGATGAGTTACTTCCCGATGGATGTTAGGTGGCTTAACCGCTGGAGTTGTGTGAGGCCTGTGGCCGGTCAGCATTATGTGCGTCTTTTCATATGTAAATGCATTCATATGGTAGTACGGTGTTTTCTCGGTATTTGTAGATGGACATGGTTAATACCCCGTTTATACATTGCGTTGAGGTAGATAAAGCACGTTCTTTTGTGCATGAGGCTTCGTAGATGTTCAATACAAAGTTGTCATGGTTTCAGCGGGAGGTTGCGTGGGTTGAGTAGTGAGTAGTACGCTATCATGGAGTGGGAGATGATGAAAGGTTACCGCGCCTCCTCAACGTCTCGCTCCATACACTTACGTTCTTCGATTTGATACATTCAGGAATCTGAAACAACTTCGCGAACTTAGCGTTGACTACAACTTACTCATCCCTGATGGCGACGTTCACCTGAAATCACTATTCAGTTTCCATGGAATGTTCCCCGAGAGCCTCGAATAACTAACACTAGATAGTATCCCCATACTCGAGGGGAATCGCTTGTCGTCCATTTTCCACAAGGACATCGAAGAGGCGGAAAACTCGGGTGAAGCTGTCTCACAAGCTCTGAAATATTTAACCTACCATTCCCCTTCAACCGTTTCACGCTAGGATTGAAAACGGAAGTACTTGAGGTTTTTACCACATGAAATGGTACCTGAAGATATCATATTTCTTCGCTACGCCGCAGATGAGCTTGTGAAGGTTGGGCTGAATATTGAGGTGTATAAAGCCTGGGTGGACTGCGCCGCTACCGCATGCTTGTAGGCTTGTGGTGTATTTGGAGGATGATTGAATCGTTTAATGTGTTCTCGGGAGAAGATTTGGGCTTCGTGGACCTGTTATCATGAAAAACACGGCTGCTCGTTCGAGAACGAAACGGGGTTGGGTTTCCGAGGTTACTTCGAGGTACGTACCACGTATGCACGTGATAGCGCGTTCCGTCATATGCTGCTCTTTCACTTTCAACGGACGCTCTCCGTACTGTTACGTCACGGTTTCCTTGCTTCACCTCACCTCCAGGCCTCTTATTGCACAACCTCATGCTCTCTCATTGCACAACCTCACCTCCAGGCCTCTCATTGCACAACCTCATTCACCTCTGGACTCTCAGCGTACTGCCTTTCGGTTGAGCTGTCTCTCTGTTACCCTTGATGGCAGCACCACTGGTAATACTTGCAGAGCCCTTGGTAAGCCAGCCCAACGGAATCATGAACGGCCTCAAGAATTACGACAGAAATCCCACCATGGTTACAATTGACACCCTACCTGCGGAACTAATCAACGAGGTCATTGGCTACTTGCGACCGCACGATCTGACGAAGCTGGCTCGAGTCTCCAAGAAGTACCGCAAGTTTGCTCAGCCCGCACTCTGGCGAAACATTGAGTTACATCGACAAGACGCTCATCATGACTGCTTCGGTCTCTCGAATCAACCAAAAACTGCGCGGGCGTACCTAGATGATCAGCTTCGCGATTCCTGGTCATATCGAGGATTGACTGGAACCGACTTCGACTTTGACCGACGTAATGCAAAATTCGGAGCCGCTATTCGGAAATTGTATAGGGCCGCCGGAAAATCCCAGGCTTGGAGCAGGCTTGCTCCATGTGTGCGGCAGTTGTGTCTTACGGTGACACACAAGAGCCCGCAGCACATCTGGTCGATGATTCTTTCACTCCCGAATCTCGACTCAGTCGAGGTTATCGGAGAATACTCTGCCGACAATCAGGGCCCCCCAGCGGTTGCAGCGCTCCGGGAGCCTGCCGCGACTAAGATTCGAAATGTGCGTCTACGAGGATATATTCCTAGAGGCTTCGTCTCTGCAATGTGCAAAGCCTCAGTATCCAGCATCGTCAGCCTTGACACTGGCATCCTTGAACCGCCTCAACTTTTTGAGGGTGACGCTGAGGAGATGGAGTTTCAGAACATGCAGGGATTTCCGCTCTACGTTGGACCTCGAGGCGTTCTCTGGTACACCCAAGAGTCATGGTCTCCATTCAGCTCACTGACACACCTGCTCTTATGTAAACGCGGTGCTTTCGATAGCCCACTGGATATGTCCGAAGAAGAAGACCTCGACATACGCGAAGACGAAGCACATGAGGTAAAGGAAATCAAGCAATGGGCTTCTCTTCTCCTCTCCGTCCGCTCTACTGTGGTCGAAATCGTACTTGAAAAGCGGCCCATCTACCTCGATTACCTCCTCGACATGGGAATGGACATCTCTTCATACGATCAAACCGAGTTCATTCCGGACTTGGACAGCTTCGACTCTGACGTTTACCACCGCATCTTGAAAGGCGTCTTTGCCGATGGAGGTGTATGGCCAAACCTTAGAAAGGTGACGTTCCGCGGTATCAATCTTCATGGGTTTGAAGCAGAAGCCGGAGAGGCTTTGCAGGCCTTCACGACTAGAGTTTTGCCAGGAGTTCAAATCGAGCAAGTACGGGGCAATTATATGTTCTTCAACACGCGAAAGGGTACGGTCAAGAACCAGCATGGAGCGGACGGGCTCAAATCACTTTGGACTCGAGTATGAATCCTAATAGCTTCAACGTTGACAACAGCCTAGACGATTTGCTGTTTATTTGATCTTTTTGAACGTATCGAGCCGCGGGGAGGGCGACAATAGAATAGGGTAAGCATGGTTGCCGAAGCAAGGAAATATGCGATACACTGTACACACGTAGTTATCAAAGTCGAGGCGAATATGCTCTCTCGCGGGGCCCAAAGACCGATGTGGTCACAAATACATACATCCTATCCCTCATAGAAGGCCACGTCCGTATCTCTGAACGCTAACTACAGGTAATTCTTCGATCGAGCAACCCTTCTTCGCTTCAATATGTTTTAACCCAGAATACGCTCACAAGTGTACTCTTCGGCGTTCTTCGGTCGAACTGTGAGTTCGAGGTTCAGGGTGCTTTCGGGAGTCAACGCAAACACTGTAGCCGCGAGTCGATCCTTGTGACCCCGATTACGACACAGGTTGAGCAAGTGGGATAACCTTAAATCAAGAAGGCACATTCGGAAAATTGATGTATTAGACCTTTATGCGTGCTACGACAAATACAGCAATCAAATATATGCACTTTGACTTTGTTAGCATATATGCTACGTTCTTTTCCTGTCTCATCACTCACAGCAGACACAAAGTATGGTAACCCGAGGCCAAAACCTCCCAGCTTGATTGCATATACCCACAAGACGGCCATAAAGGGAGCACCGACGAGAGATCCCAGTGTTTTGGTAAGCATGACGATACTGAAGTCTTGGGTGTCTGAGTGTGCGAGTGCGATGAGTGGTGACTTGACTAGCGACATGGTGAATACTGGTAGGGCTGAACCAAGCGCATACACGATGAGTGCTAAACACGTTAAGTCTGTTCTAACAACTGGCCCAACGAGGACTAAAATGCTTACCAGCAAGTAGCATCCAGAACTTGAAGGCCAATGCAACGCACAGCACGCCAGCTACAGAAATCAAGATGCTGATCTCGGCTCCAAGAATATTGAGATTGATTTCTGAGCCGTGTACCGCTTTTGATGACCTCGATGCCTGGATGATGCGTGGCACTACTATGGCAAGCAATGTAAAGTTGACTAGGGCTTTAGCAGAGAGCATATATCCGGCCTAGAATCATAAGCTGTTATCTCAGTTACATTGACAATAGGTAGTCTCACCTTTGCAAACGTCCACTCATAGCGTTTCGAGATATACTGCACTAAAAGTTTCGTGTCCGAGCTCGCGAGAGCCGTGAGGAAAAACGAGCAAAGAAGGATCTGGAAGTTCCGGCGACCGGTCACCAAATGCACCATCTTGCGTACTACATGGGGAATACTTTGGAACCTGTCCGGATGTGTTTCAAATGCATTAGAATATCGATGGTGACTGAGATCCGTTTCTCCGAGTAGTGGCCCAGCTTCGTCTGCTTCCTCGCTACCGGTTTCGGCTGATGTCAATGTTTTGATAGGCGCCTTCCGGGTCCGGGGAAGCATTTTAATTGTCGGTACCGCACATGTCAAGAGCGCGATGTTGAGCCAGAACGGTAACCACAAGTTCTTGCTTAGTGTGAATGCAGCAAGTGTAGGCCCCATAAAGGAGACTACATATGAGGTCGAACTGATGTACGAGAAGTATGATGCTCTAAAGTCCGTTAGCAGACTCGGTGTTAAATTATGTCGCGGCAGGTTACTCACCGCTGAGCATAGTCGCTCGTCAACGCGGATGTCAGTGTGAATACCGTGGATTGAAAGACACATTCGCCGCCCAGCACATTCATGAATGGTCCCGCAATGATAGCCTGTGTCGGAAGGAGATGGCGATAATAACCTGATGTAGCCTCAGTACCGCTGACATGGTGCACGAGCATGTGATTGCAATACGCACCCACAGCAATTGCCCAAGCACTCATAAAAGCTCTCGGAGTTAGATTACACCATAGCACAACACTGATACCGTACCGCTCAGCAACGAAACTGAACGGTATTGTCACTAGGAAATCTGGTACTAGGAATTAGCCGACGGGTGTAATATGGACGCGGGAATCGTCACTATCACACCACGTACCGCAGACGACCATTGTTGTTTCCATGATTCCTTGAAGCCAGGCCAGTTTTCGCTGGACATCATCAATCTTACAAAGCTTCTCCGGAATAGTGGCATCGGGTGCAATGAGGGATTGGTTCAGGCGTTCATAATGTTCTTGACACAGACGTAGTTCGACCACCCGGTTGAGTGGAAGTGTGTACAGGACCGTGGACAGATGGACTAAGACAAGGAGTACGACTATGGGCCATATTGAGTGTTTGTTGGGCTTGGGGTGTATCGGAGATGGGGCTGGGGAGGGCGTTGAGCATGGTGATGGTGTGCTGATGGCGCGTGTGAGCAGCTGCTCTCTGCTATCATCGGCGGGCATTCTTCATTGTAGACCGTATAAGAGGTAAGTTGATAGCGAAGCTTTGCTTTGCTTTATCATTGACAGATGTGCGAAGTGCACTATCTCGAGACACGATAAGATAACATTCACGTGATGCGCGATATGGCACCTTGAAACTCATCCTTACAAACAATCTGTGAAGCAATAGACTCGTACCTTGCAGTCCGAACAGAACATCGTCGAGGCCATTTGCGGGGACGGCTTACCTCCGAGGCATGCAATGTACGCGTACTCTCGCCAATGTACCTTTAGACTCAATCTCGACCAAAAAGCCGCTCAAGGGCTAACCTAGCTAGCATTCAATGGCGAGCGCGTCGCGCTATCGATCCACACTTGCAGCATGCCTCATCAGCCAATCTCCCCCTTTTGCTTCATCATCTCCAGCGACGATGATCCCTCTTCACGCTCAGCCCATTGATCCACAGGGCAGGTAGCCATCTTGCCGTGTTGAGCCCATTTGCCACTCTTTGGTATCCTGACACGGTTCACATGTGGCTGTTGCGCCGAGAGCTGAGCATCCTTGCAAGGGATAAGACGACGGGCTTCCCGGAATGCGCAACGCCACGCAATAGCACTAGTGCTTAGACATCGGCTGCTCGTACTGTGGTATCTCCCATGAGTTTATATCTCCGACTGACCGAAGACGAGATTAAGAAAACGGACGGCGCCTACAGGTCTGAGACAGGTTTCCCACAGAACATGTCTAATCACCGAATCACTATGCCTTTTGCCCGCAAGACAACTCGTCCAGTCGAGGAATCAGCTTGTTTGACAGGTCGGACCGCATCGCATGCGAGGCCTTTGGAGAAACCCCTTGCGGACCTCCCTCTTCCTCTTATCGTGAGACGCTGCGTGATGATGATGATAGTTGAGGAAGTGGTTTGAGGACAGTCCAAGAAAAGGGGTATGCCTATTCTCTCTTAGTTGGAAGTATGTTATATTGGTTGGATTGCGTCCTTACAGGTTGTGGAATTCCGTATCTACAAGACTATCTCGTCTTTATGCTGATTGAGCGACCTGCTCAGCTTACTGCATATATCTGATTTCTCTTAATGTCAATACTTACAGGCTGTCAAAGCTACAGAGACTATGCACTACTACCTCTGAGCACGTTGACTGTGACCACTAGGTAGTTTGATCTTTCCTGTTAAAACATTCCGGCTCTGTATTCCGTCCCGGAGCTCAAACAAGCGCACTCGGACATGTCCAAGTCGCCGCCCCACGCCCTTTACAAAAACTCTCCGTTGCTCTGTCACTGCACATGGAAAGATCATCAAGGAGTACCCAATGTCTGAATCAAATGCAGTCACCATTCGGCCGCGAGAGCCTTCCGATCTCCCCGCGCTCATCCGAATCCTCACCGACGTCCATATTCTGACCAAATATCCCGTAGACGGCCCTTCAACCTTTTCGGCCAAACTAGAAAATCCCAATGCATTAAGCTCCATCGTTGCATTATGCGATGGAAATCTCGCCGGCCACGCGCAGCTTCAATCTGCATCGGTCCTCAACTCTGCGGTCATAGAGTCGTTAATATCCCACGCTCCAATCACCTCATTCGCTACACTCGTCTCCCTGTTCGTGGACCCGAGGCTTCAAGGCAAAGGCATTGGGGCGAGACTGGTTGAAGAAGTGGTAGCATGGGGAAATAAAGAGGGAAAGAGGTTGGTGCTTGTTGTTCTGGAGAAGGATGTGGCTGCTATCAGAATGTATGAGCGAATGGGGTGGGAGCGAGGGGTTGAATATTTCTATGAGAGTATTCAGGGAGTGGATTACAGAGCCTTTTCGTATTTGGCGCCGGTGTGACGTCCTCTACCTGAGGCTGCGATGTGGCCCTTCTCGTGGCAATAGAGGTTGGAGTTTAATTTGTCGAGGCAAATGTGCTCACCAACGTCCTAGAGCATACTGAAAACTCAATATGCAGACCTTCGCATTGACCGTCTTACCTGATGGTTTGCACCCGGGAACGGGACTGAAACCATTACAACCAGTGTCGCTGTAGTTCTTGCAAACCCCTTAGTGTCGTGGTATCGCTAGAGCTTGATGGTTGTAGTTATAGCTGTACAATATTCTAGGTTATTATACATCTACTACACTGATATATGTAGGGCTAGTCGTACCTAGAGGAGAGTTCTTGGTTTGAAAACTCAAAGCCTCTATCCACTATCTCTGAGCTTTTCTTTCTTGTGTTTGATGGCTAGATATCCACCGAGTGTGCAGCCGATTACGAAGAGCGTGCAGAACAGCATTATCGCAATAATATACGCTGTTTTATCCTTCCATCGTCTCCGTAACATATCACCTGTGTTGCTCCGGCTCCTTCTTGAGTCTAGTGAAACGTAGCTTCGTCGCCAAGGTACGCTGTCTAGGACATCGAAAGATTCTATCGATGCGGGAGATGGCGGCGCGGACGCGGGATCAGACTCAGCGTATCGCAGACAGAGTAGCTCATTCGCGAAGGTCGTGACATCGTCAGTATAGGGTGAGAGGGGTCTGTAACCCGCAGTCGTTGGTCTGGAAATCGTAGTGGACATCTTGAGCGGTTAGTCTATGGCAGCGCTGATAGGACGGCGCAAGCGCCTTGTGCTCACCAGAGGCATGTTCGCCAGCCTTGTTACACGAGTAGAGTGAATCGAGCACCAGAGTGAGCAGAGCATTGTAAGCTTTAAGAGTCGGCGTCGCATTGATAATAATAGACATGAAACATGCATCGAGTGGATAGTTCTTACGGCGCAGGGTGTGTTGCGTCCGTCCACTTGCGCAATGCATTGAACAGGATACCAACGTAGACTGAAACACGAGAAGCGGGAATCAAGAGCAGGCGTGCGTGGAAGACCAATCCTTTATTTTGGCGACCGTTTTCTATAACTAATGCTCGTCATAGCCCTTTTCAGCCCCGCTGTCAAGTACAATCTGATGAGCTTACGATTTAAGCTAGCCCATATTCCATGCCAATGCATGCTGTGTTTTTCCAACATTCCTCCGCAGGTGCAAAAAGTGATGAAGACGCCCAGAGATCAAACGGGTGTCTAATAGATTTTAAAAAGAAAAGAAGGGTATCTCTGCTCGCCTATGCAACAACAGCTGCGATACAGCTTCATTGTTCTGGCACTAACCCTAGTGGGAAATATTCGTGTTCCAATTTCAGCCTGTTCTTGCATACTCTCCCTTAGTGCCACGGTCCAGATCAGAATACCCATATTAAGTGGATGTTATATCCAAGAAGCGGGAAACTTCGTCTGACCGTGACCGATACACCAAACTGAGCCGTTGACCAGAGTCGAATAAGCAAAGCGATGGACGACCGTTAGGTTTTTGGGGTCGGATGTGACATAGGAAATACTTAAGCAGGAACGACAACCTCTTTGGTATAGGGGTGAAATAGAAACAAACGCTTGTGAAAATGCTAGAGAGATGACCACGCTATGACGCTCACACACAAGTATTTTTGGTACAACGAGACATCCAAGGACGGAGGGAGATAGTCCTTGGCACTTGAAGGGGTTTAACAGTCAACAGCAACAGCCACTCCCCAGCGGAGTCGATTTTTTTACATGTGCTGAGGGTGGAGATAGGTGTTGTGGAAGTATTGGCTTTGATGCTGCATATTCAATGAGTGCTCCGGTGTGGGCGTAGACGGATACATGGGGACCGGCTGTGACTTGACAACATTGGCGTGTCCGAATTGTTCGCTCTCAGGTGTGATGGGTGGTGTGAGGCATCCATTTTGCACCATAGCAGCCCCATAAGGGTTCTTCTGGGGCGTTTGAGGTCCATACGCTTCTGATACAGGCTGTGGCGCTTCCAAAGTAACTGTTGGTGGCGGTGTAGGTGGAGCAGCTTGTCGTCGGGCAATCTGCGCTTGTCGTTGCAGGAACTCATCAACAATAGCAGACACATTCGAGAGATGTAGCGACGCATACTTGCGAGACAATACAGGAGACGGCTGATACAAGTGGTTGGATAGCCCGATTACCGTCTGCGGATCGTAAGCACCGGCCCATTCAGAAGTCCGTGCTTGCGGTCGGGATAGAACACATCTCGCCAGAGCGAGTGCGGATCTTGCAAGGACTGATGGTCGGGTGGAAACGAATTCCTTTTGAAAAAGGGCAATCTCAGCAATGTACAAGGTCATGTGCTCCACTTCAGCATCATACGGGGCCTCTGCAAGGGCGATTTGGAGGAAAGCATCCACGGTAGTGTGTCCGATGACCCAGTTGAGGGTTTGGAGAACGTGCCACTCCATTTGGGTAAACATTTCGTCGTCGTAGAGGGAGCAGCACATAGACTTGAGTTCCCGTACAGTAGGTACACGATCCTTCTTGTCACCGTACTTGGCAGCAATGAGGAGGGCCGCGCAGCCGACCAGTTGGTAATGACGCTTGTAGACTACGCGACGAGAGCAGTAGCGGTCAAGAAGATTGACAGCGAGGAATAGTGTCTCTGGAAGTAGCTGGAAGGCGGCGTGGGCTTCGACCAAAAAGTCAAGAAGGTAAGGGCGCATGAACCACTGGATCTCTGTCTGGATGTCAATTGAATTGACGTCAGGCAGGGTTTGTGACTGGCACTACGTTAGCACAGCGTCTTGCCCAACATATCAGTGGACACCAACCTCCATGTGTATCATGTGTTCCATGATATCCTCTTGATATTCATCAGCAGTCAGCCTCGACAGCTCCTCGCCAAGGGCTCGCTGCTGCATCCTGGCAATTGCCCGCTGGCGCTCCCTAGCTTCGGCTCGCATAGCATAGATGCCGTCATCGTGCGCCTCGACAAAGTATGACTCGCAGTGTCCGTAGCGGGATTGTGCTTGGTACTCCATATTGTGTGGTGTGGTTGTTGCTTATTGAAAGAGTGGACGTCGATTCTCCGGGATAGACGTGGTCAATGCCGATCGATGATACGCTCGGGCTCAAGTGAGTGGATGGCTCGTGATGGAACCGTATTAGAGAGTGGCAGCCTCAAAGGCAACAAGAAGAAAGAGTGTGATTAGTTTGGTATGAAAAGAAGGTCTCCGGTCCGTGATTCCCGAATGCTTGAGAGGTGGGAATATGATATAGCGTAGAGAGCCTGGAACAGATTGCGTTAGCCTACACCCTGAGGGAATCCGACCTTGTGTCATGCAAGGCTAGGATAGAGGTGCCATACCTTTGAAGAATTAGAGTATTACGTTAGGGAGCGAATGAGGTGTACAGAAACGCGAAAGAGACGGGGAGATGTCGAGGAAGTCGGACCCCTTGCTAATTGCATCCAGAAGCGGGGTGGAATCGAGCGCGATTTCGTATTGCGCAGCAGGTACTGTACCGCTGTGAAAAGGGAGGTCGTTTAGGCAGAGCACGAGCTAACGAGTCCGCCAATTGGGGAGGAGGTGAATCGCCAAGAGCTGGAATGTGAGAATTCCAGTGCTGGCAACCACGAGCTAAGCTAAGCAAGGATTAGGATGGAGCGACATGAAGTGCGATGATGGTGAAGGCTTACAATCAACGACGTATTCAGGCACCGAGGGCGCAGAAGACAGAGGTAGGGTATAGCCGGTTGTGGTGGTTCCTAAGTGAGTAACGTAGTCAGTAGGTGCTCCTGAAACGAATTAAGGCCCGCTGAGTGAAGGAAGGGAGCACAATCCAGATCTATCTAGCCGGCTAGTCGAAATGATAGAAGTCTAGGTACAACTATTGGAATGGGGGGGCGGCAGGCTCCGTTTAGAGACGACGAAGGCGCAAAAAGATAATCGTGGAATTGCGCAGCAAGTCCATGGGATTGTTGGGATGCACCATCACCATGATGCCCATGAACGAGAAGCTTCCGCATGTGGGTGGTCTCGTCAATTCTCTAGAGGGCGGCTTGTAGCGGGCGCGCAAGTGCTCCGTTGGCTTGCAGTGCTCCGTTGCCATCATGTGTAGCTCATTCGAGGTGGGTGAGGTGGTGGGCGACGTGGTTGTGGCATGCAATTTCGAGTGAAGCGAGATCTAGGGCGTTTGGCGAGACAGTTCTGGTCGACGTAGAAGGAAAGTGCAATCCAATCGTGTGGCATGCACCCTATGGACCCCCTTGACTCGAACCCTGCATTTGCCAGTGGACAGACAGCTGTGCTTCCAAGATTCCTCCCAGTCTTGTTATTTCTGCCCTTGTCGGCCATGTCTCCGACGCTGCTACAATAGTATAGTATACGCTCCGGCACGGCTGGCAATCTCCTGGCAGGCGGTGACCCGGACCTTGGTGGTGGAGACCCGCATAGGTGGGAATGGATCGTCCTGAGGTTGGTCCCAGTGACAGGCAGAAGAAAAGGGTCTCAGGGTAAGAAACAGAGCACGATGCTGGACATACCAAGGACAATTCAACAGAGGGCACACAAAGTCCACACAGTACAGTTACACGCACGAGGCTGACCGGACAGAGAGTCGAGGCAGACGGCTGTATTTGGGGGCAATGGACGAGTGTAGCGAGAGCTTGTTCTCAGCAATCTCTGCGTCCAGCGAGAGGTGGTTCGGAGGAAGAGGAGGCGGAGGAGGTAGGCGGGGTGAATGAGGCTCAAAGGTACAGAAGGGGTCTGATACGCTTGACGGGCCTATTCGAGGAGAGCGGTCGGGTTTGGGGACACCGAGAGCAGGAGAGGGGGGGGGAGTTTTATGGAAAGATAGGGCCGAAAGAGTCAGCACCGCATCAGATCCAAGACTCCGTGCTCGACCGTAGTGAGTGAGGAGGAAGTGTAAAGAGAAGGGTGAAAGGAGAGGAGGTGAAGTAGGAAGGACAATGTTCAGACGGGCCTGAGTTTGAGAAAACGAATGGCCAGCATCTCTTAGCAGGCTGAGTGGAGCGAAAGCGCTAAGCCTGGTTGGACGGGCGGCCAGCTTACAGCAAGGAACAGTTGCGCCATGGACGCCGCACTACACGGGCGGACGACGGTTCGATAGGCTCGGCCGTGTTGCAGCTGGCAATTCGCAGACCAGGAACACGCTTCCATATTCACGCGTCCTGGTCCCGTATCTACCGCAACGACCACGACCACGGCCACGACGACGACGACGACGACTACGACTATCCAAGCTCTCGCGCGCTGTCGCGCCTCCCGGCTGCAGTGGCACACGCACTGGCATCCACTCTCCGTGCAAGCCTCGGGCGTGGGACTGTGTGCCCACCCGCCTCGCACAAATATACTCGCTGCTGCGCTTGCTGCTCTCGACGCGGCCGTCTTTGGACGACGTGCTTGGGCAACTCTACTAAGTTGTTGTACGGCTGGGCAGCGCGCTGCTCATCGCCAGCCTCCCCCTCCCCGCTCGAATCAGAGCCCAGGAGCGTGTCCCGGTCAGCCTGGGGGCCAACGCATGCAGCTACACAAGGCGTGCAGGACGAGCGTAACACTGCTGTCCAATCTGTCCCTCGCCTGCGCGCTCAGAACAGCTTGCTTTGAACACGGCCAAGACCTGCAAATGGCACTGTGGCCGACGGCTCGCTGACTGACCACCAACCCCCCAGCCATGCATGCATGCATGCTTGCTCCATTGCCCGTGGTTCCCCTGGCATATGCTGGAGGGGCGACTGAGGTTAGCCTGCGCCCGGCGGAGCAATGCAGCTCCTGAATCGACACGAAATCTCGTCATAATTGATAATGGACGAGAGCCCCTTATTATTGTAGCGCTCCTTTTCCCTTCCTTGTGCCGATTCCACACGGCAAATCCTGGTCTCGCGTCGTCGACGGAAATAATGCGTCTTGCCCAAGTCCAGAGACAGACATGGCGATTACACCAACAATGACTTGGACCGCCCCACGGCTCGCTCACGTTTTTCCGCATGGTGGAGTACTTTAAAGGAGACTTGGGTAACATCGGTACCAGCGCTTGTAGCCGGCGTACCACAGACGCCTCCCCTGCTGGAACCTTGGGCCCGAACCTTTGAAGTTTGGATTCATCGTATCGTGATGGTGATGCTCTGCCATGGCTGCTGCACTGCACTGCACTGGTTACGATGCGCTTCCAGAAGCCTCATACCGTGCTGCATCGCCTGCCATTTTCGACTGTGAACACACGCGTCCAATATTTGCAGCACAGCAATTGAGCGCGTCTCGCTGCCGTTGCCCCTAAAATTGCCAATTCTGCTACCGTGGGGGGTAAGTGGTCGGGTGGCAAAGGGCTCCCGCTGCAGACTTTTGGAGAGTAACGACCTTCCCTTGCTGAAACTACTGCCATTTGCGGGGTTGGCGCGCTTTGGGTCCCGGTCGTCTCTGAGGAGGGCCTTGTTCCGCCGCATGCAAAACGCATCATCTGTGACGGCGCTTTGACGATGCAACAAGAGGCAGCGGATTTATCTGACGCAGTGAGAGTGAAGAGCATATTGGTCTTCTCATGCATGCCCAACATGATATCGAGTAAGGAAGCATCCCGTGCCGGTTGCGGCTTCAGGCGCACCTCAGCTCGACGCGTCCTGCCTTGTCCGTCACGTACATGCACATCAGCAGTTAAAATAAGTTAATAAGCAATTGGCAATTGGCAATTGCCGATTCGGTTGGATCCGGCTGCGAAGATTGCGAGCGGCTGGGTTGGCCCTCAATTCATCATTTACTACCAAGCCGACGGCCGTCTTGAATAATTAGCGTACCTTTCGCGTTTAACTAAATTCACATCTGAGCGCCAGAAAAACCAAGCCCTGCCCAACGCCGCGCTCTTGTATGTAATTCGTTTTTCCATGATTAGCCATCCCGCTTCACACGGTTGCTGCAGCTAAGCAGCAGCCGGCATCCGTGTCCAGCCACCACTGCAGCCCATCACGTCAGGATCCAAAGCGGACTTCTCAGACGCGAACAAACGCGACTTGAAGTGCTTGAGCCGCCAACACACGCGTGACGAAACTTTACGGACGCTGGGCTATTTCTGATTCCTCTCCGTGCCCACGCCGAGCCCACAGACGAGCATGTCGCGTGCTGCCTGTGGAGCCACTTGCATATGACTACCTTGCTTTCATCAAATTTTCTCTCTTTCTGACAACGGTGCGGATCTTCTGGGAGGCGGAAACGCCGGTATGACAAGACGTCAATTACCTTGCCACAGCAACCAAGATGCACCAGAACCCTGTAGTAGGGATCCCTAACCTTCAGCTCCATCGCTTGCTGGACACTGCATTACCGTCAGAGATCTGTGCACACTTGCACCACCGTTGAGCAAACTTTTTCAACCGTCTCGGTCATGGCTGCTCGCTTTCAATATTCAACGAAACACGCTTCCTCCACATCCAAAGCGAGGAGCAAACCTTCACTAGTGCTGCAGTCTGGCCTTTTTGAATGCCACCGTTTCACCAATGTCGAGGCTGACACAGCGACGCTTAATTGGAACACATACCCCGCCCGACGGTCCAAGCTCTTGTCTTGTGAAGGCTCCATCAATGCTTCATTGCGACAGCGTCACGAGGTTGTCGTAAGCGACACGAAGCCCTTGAGCATCCGCGTACCGCAGAAAGTTTCATCATTGCACATCCACGCCAGGTAGGGCGAGCTTACCTGGCTCGCAGAATATTCATCAAGTCATCTCCATCAAAGATAGACCCTCGAGTGACATGTTGTACATCAAATTGTTTCATACGGTGCATGCTTTAGTCGCAGGAGAGGTCATGTTCACATCCACACAAGGCATAACATAGTGGCGAAACTCACATGTCCCTAAGCCTGGAAAGACGTCAATTGCGTAGACATGTTGTACATGATGCTTGGTGACAGCACTGCTCCGACGATTACAGTAATTGAGCGTAGCAATGCACTGTCGCACATCTCAATGCCGATAAGCTGGAATTGCCATGTTCTCAGCCTTCATGTCCTTCTGACACGTATATCGTACATAGCTGAACAACGTCCGGTGCAACTACACTCTACCACTAGCCCATGAACAAGACGAAGTATGTAGATTATTGTACGAGACGCATTGGGCAGCCGTCGAGGCAATGTAGACAGACTGTTTCGGTCGAAGCGTAGACGAGTGTGGAAACGTGTTTGTTGGGCAGACGAAAGATAGATAAGATCTGTCATGTATTGATCAGTACTGTAGAGCGCTCAACTATATTCTCGGAGACATCTCGAGATATAGAACCTGTTAAACTAGCTGTGGAGTGAAAGACGACTAGCGCAAGAGTGAAAGCAGAAGTCAAAGACGTCGGAGAAACGTTGACCAGTCTCCGAAAGGACCCATCGAAAAAGTTCATGCCAAGCCAAAAGTTCGAGTTCTCATGCCTCGACATACGACATTGGTTACCGCGATGAACGTATTGTCTTCTCGTTAGCGCTGGCTCATAGTTCTGCGCTCAGCATACAAGTTACTTTGCGCCCTCGGACAGTCCCGACCTAAGCCATCATCATGGACATTCACCGATCCCGGTTCGTGCCCTACACTTCGTCCGCGATCAACGCGCTCGCGTTTTCACACACCAAAGCCGAGCATGGGAGTCATGAGCCCGAGTCCTTGAGACTTGCCATCGGACGTGCAAACGGCAACGTTGAGATATGGAACCCGGCCAACGGGGCTTGGCTGCAAGAGAAGGTTTTCTACGGCGGCAAAGACCGAAGCGTTGAAGGGCTGGCATGGACACAAGAACCGGATTTCAAGGACGCGCACAACAAGACCATATCAGGTCGGCTGCGGCTGTTCAGCATTGGCTACTCGAGTAGCGTCACTGAATGGGATTTGGCAACTGGTCTTCCCGCGCGACATTCGAATGGCAATCACAGCGAAGTGTGGTGTTTTGCCGCACAGCCCAGGATGGGCGCTAAGACACCAGGAAGAGGAAAGGCAGACAGCTATGCGCACCAAAAGCTCGTCGCCGGCTGCGCAGACGGTACCCTCGTCTTGCTTTCTACAGAAGACAACGAGCTCACTTTTGAGCGATTCGTTTCTCGCGCAACGAACAAGAAAGCCCGTGCTCTCAGTATCACATACAAGGACAACGACGTCGTCTTGGCCGGCTTTGCGGACAGTACCATTCGTGTGTTTGATACAAGAAACGGAAACGTCATAAGGAACATTTCCCTGGGAAGTGGCCCTCATAGTGGGCCGAAAGAGATCTTAGTATGGAAAGTCAAATGCCTCCCGGATGGCGACTTTGTGTCTGGGGACTCTACCGGCGACATCAGGATCTACAATGGCAAGACTTTTAGTCAGACACAGAGAATTTCGGGGCACGAGGCCGACGTGCTTGACCTTGCAGTCTCTCAAGATGGGTCGAGCATCTTTAGTGCGGGCATGGACCGCCGTACGTGCTTCTACACCAGCAAGAAGGGCGTTGCCCAGGGGCAGAGTGGAAAATGGCGTAAGATGTCTCATAAGAGGTACCACGAGCACGATGTCAAGGCTATGGCGACATATGAGGGCAACAAGCTGAGCGTGATGGTCTCGGGAGGTAACATTTGCCACTTCAAAACAACATACTTTCGCTGACAGTTCCTGGTTAGGCATCGATACACAGCCCATCGTTGTCCCCATCCGCGCGTTTGGTAGAGAGGTAAGCCGTGGTCTTCCAGCTTTGCCCCCTACCCCACCCCTCGTGAGTGCTCCGGATGCCCGACTTCTGGTCAGCTGGTGGAACACAGAAGTGCGCATATGGCGAGTCAAGCCCCAGGTTGATGGTACGGAGAAGCCAAAGGTGGTTGCACGCCTAGCACTCGAGGGCGAGGAAAACATAACATCGGTTTCTATCAGCCGAGACGGTGGGCTCCTTGCAGTTGCGACCATCAGCGAGGTGAAGCTGTTCCAAATCGTACGTCCGCAGCTAGGAGCTAGCGCAGGACTCCGCATAAGGAAATTGGATTTGCCTTCCATTGCCGCTGCAAGAACTGTGAAGCTGGAGGCAAACGGCAAATGGCTCGTAGTAGTCACCGCAACAAACGACATCCAGTTGGTCAGGATCGTGAAGACGGATGACCCAGCCGATTCACCTCGCGCATTGGACACGCTGCAGCATCTCCTCCGTCTTCATCGTGATAATCTTCCGCAGAACTCACTCAATGGACCGTCGGGGCCATATGAACGCTCCATCACACATGTCGACTTCTCCACGGACGGCAATCTTCTTGCCGTTGTTGATCTCGCTGGTTACATTGATACTTGGGTCATTGAAGGACATGAGGACTCGACTGCGCCAGAGGTAGACATTGATGATACAGCCCCGGCTGATGATGAGGAAGAGGACTCCCACGATGATGAAGATGAGACAAAGGAACAAATAACCTTCTTGGGACAGCGCTGGATACGTAATCCTTCTAGCCACCTGCTCCCACGCCTCGACTCCACACCTGTCTTACTCTCGTTCCAACCGAGCTCAGACGACGAGTTGGATCGACCGCAACCGAATGGCAACCCGGCTGTCCACCCCACAAGGCAGAACCCGCACCCTCACTCGCGCGAATTGCCTACTACAGATTACCGGTTACTGGTCGTATCTGCAGAGCATCAGTTATACCTCTTCGAGGTCATGGCTGGTCGACTGTCAGAATGGACAAGAAGGAACCCACTCTCGAGCTACCCTCACGAATATCAACAGCTTGATCTTCCAGCAAAAGGCTGTATTTGGGACATTCAAGACACAGAACAGCGAATATGGCTGTATGGGGAGAAGTGGCTGTTCATGTTCGACCTCACCAAGGACTTCCCGATCTCGGACTCTAGTAAATCCGGCCTTTCAAAGAAGCGGAAACGAGAGGCAGCTAAAGACCATAGCGGCGCCGGTGCCGCGATGACCCAGAAAGAAGTATCGGTTACCAAGATGCGGAAATTCCAAGGGGCTAAGGAAACCCAATCTAGTAAGACGAATTGGGTCGACGTGAATGCTACCAACGGTAGGACGGCTCAAGAAGACGACGATGACGACGTGGAAGAGAGTAGTCAACCACTGGCGAATCTCAGACGGACTGTTACGCAAGACAATGAACTTCTGCCCAACGGCACATTTGAAGATATGACGGGTGGAGGAGAGGTTGGTGAAGTAGTCGATCAGCGGAAACATAACGATCCATGGTGGCACACTTTCAAATACCGCCCAATACTAGGCATCCTCCCGATAAGCAGCGATGACAGTCATCATGCGCCTGAGGTGGTCCTTGTGGAACGGCCTTCGTGGGATTTAGACCTTCCTCCTCGGTTTGTTGGGACACATGAGCAGTGAGTGCGGGCTTGGGCGTTGCCGTAGAAGTTTGCAAGATACCTAATGATGTTATCCGGTATAATTGTCTTCAGGGCATCTTTCCCCTTAGTATGCTGTGAACGACCAGATGATGCGCTGCAAACTTGAGAATAACTAAGCCTCATACACCCGGACTCTGGCCATGATGGAACTAAGTATCACTAGAGTCTAATATATAGATTTTAAATTAGAGACATCATTATACCAACTTGAGATCTTGATAGTTACATGATTAAAAAGGGCAAACATGGGGTGGCAGGAGCAAACGGAGTTAACGCTCTTCTCTGCTTCCGTTGAAGTGGGGCTGCCGATTGGCTCGCTGTCGCCATAGCTTCCATGTCAACTACTATCATGATGCCTCGTCGCACCTGTTGCGAGCTGCAACCTCGCCTAGATTTCAAGGATTGCAGCTATGAGTTCGTCGCATGTACCGACTAGCCCGCCTAGCGACGGTGAAGGTCCAAGAACCATCGTATACGATTCGAATGACCCGTTCTGGCGAGATACCGAGGATGACGATGACGACATGGACTATCTGCCAGCAGAAGGTGGCAGCGATGAGGATGAAGACGAGGAAGGCGATGTTAGCTTTCATGGTAAGTACTATTCAAGAGGCAAGAAAGTGGTGTTTCAAAGCTAACATTGAGCTTAGATGCTGCCGAACGACTGGGTAACCTCAGCGGGGTCGAGATCGCCTTCGAGTACACTGACGACAACGGCGAAGACGAGGATGAGGACGAGGACGATGAAGATGACGATGAAGCTGAAGAGGGCGAATCCTCGAATCCTCAGCGGCCGGTATACATCACTCGCGAACAGATCATGCAACTACTCGGGCATGCGGGACTTGGCCGGATTTTCACATCTGACTTTACACCACGATCTGCGCGACGACGAGCTCGCGTAGAGGAAGACGAGGACGAGGAGGAAGGGGAAAGCGACCCTAGCACAGGACATGATCCCACTGGGCCTCGGAGGACTTCTGGAAGAACGCAGCGTCCGCGAGGTAGAGTGACATTCGAGAAGGTACCCAGCGAGCAGGGTAGGGCGCTCATGAATGCCGGCAACTTTGGATCCAATCCACGGAAGGAAGACACAATCAACCGGAAGAAGAGGCTAGCATACGATATCATGCGGAGAGAGCTGGGCCTAGGCAGCGACGGACGTCAGAAAAATGCCAACAGGCTGTTGAAGCAAGACATGATACCAGAGTCTGTCGCCGATACCATCATACACTACAATGCGCGATGTTATTCAGGGCAATTCTCGGACGATGGCAATTTCTTCTTCTCGTGTGCGCAGGACTTCCGGGTGCGAATGTACGATACCTCCAACCCATACGACTGGAAGTACTACAAGGTCGGTTTCAAACTCTCGTACTGAACCATTGACCAAGTTGACGTGTTCTAGTCTGTGGTGTACCCCTATGGACAGTGGACAATCACAGATGCGTCTTTGAGCCCAGACAACCGATTCTTAGCATACAGCTCGATAAGGAGTGTTGTGTGTCTAGCACCTACCGATCCAGATAATGAGGCAGAACCGAATCTCCTTGACTTCGCTAATATAGGTGGCTCTAATGCCCGAGGCTTTCACACTAACTTTGGCGTAAGCTTTCCCTGCCTTTGCCTCGCTCAAAAGACTAAAGTAATTAGATTTGGTCGATACGATTCTCAGGTGATGGTCGAGAAATTGTAGCTGGTACGGGCGACAATTCCGTCTACGTCTACGATATTGAGCGGCAACAGTCGGTCTTGCGTATACGGGGTCACGATGATGATGTGAATGCAGTTTGCTTTGGTGACTCACAATCGCCACACATATTATACTCTGGCTCCGATGACACAACGCTCAAAGTCTGGGACCGACGAAGCATGGGTGACGGCCGCGAAGCGGGTGTTTTCCTCGGCCACACTGAGGGCTTGACCTATGTCGATAGCAAAGGAGACGGTCGGTATGTGCTTAGCAACGGCAAGGATCAGACTGCGAAGCTATGGGATCTGAGGAAGATGATGTCTAAGGAAAAGGCTGACCAGATTGATCCTAATGCTTACACGACGCGTTTCGAATATCGGTCCAATGCTTACGACGACACTCTTTACCGGCCTCATCCACATGATTGTTCCCTTGTAACCTTCCGTGGTCACAAGGTTCTCAAGACACTGATCCGATGTCACTTTTCGCCACCCGGTAGTACAGATTCACGATATGTCTATTCAGGCAGCTACGACGGTTCCGTATACATCTGGAATCTGGACGCAACCCTAGCCGGCAAAGTCAACGTCCTGAAAGCAACTAAAAATTCTCGACCACGGGATCCTGATCTGCTAGCTGAGACGTATGATTACTGGGGAAGAAATGGAGGACGCTGGATGACATGTGTCAGAGATGCGAGTTGGCATCCACATGCGCCGATGATTGCCGGTAAGTTTTCTTAGTGCGCGGGCCCTTGATCCTTTAGAGCACACATTAACATGAGCCAGCTACATCGTGGAATGGATGGGGTACTTCACAGGGAACATGCACTGTCCATACATGGAATGACGGCGTGGAAGAAGATGAAGCAGAACCTCAAGTTGGGCGGAGAGTCAACGCGCAGTTGCAACACGATGAACGACTGTACAGAAGTGCCGAAGGCAGGTCGAGACGACAGCCTATGTGGTACGATGACTGGATGGATAATGATTGAATGTGCATAATTTGATGACAGATACAGGTTCCCGATGGATGAGTAGATATAGAAGAGGTTTTGGATTGCCATTTCTCGTTTGGCGGCGCATACGGGCATCTGATGCGGCCTTTTTGGGAAGCGTGGGTGGCCACAAGCGCTTTGGCGCAAAGCTGGTGTTTTGGTGCACGTTAACTCTGAGTATATTCAATCGAATGGGGATTTGTTGGACAAGCGCGACGTGAAGATTGCGCAGGCTTTCAAATTGGATATAATCAAACTCCCGCTGACCCAATGTCCGTATTGTACAGCCATTTCGGATTTGCCATGCCGTCTATGTGAAGTTTTCGGCGCCAATTGCCCCCTAAACCCTCCTCGAGCGCAATACAAGATGGTATGATGGAAGGGAACCGTTAAACGGTCGGAGATCGCAAAATCGAAGATGATTGGTGTTGGTTGGCTATGAGCCTCCGACGAGGATGTTGTTTACGGGAATGTGGACGAGCTTGACGATGTAGCCGATGACACCTAGCAATTTGGTCAACCTTTGCAATCACGTCAATGTATACGCATCAGTTTACGGACCCATGATCAAGAATCCGATTCCTACTGCTTGCGAGATCCTGATGAACTCCTTCTTGTCAGGCTCTGATATGACGTTAGCATCTATTGTCATAGGACGCGTCGCGGGAGTCGTACTGGTGCAGCGATTCATGAATAGAGTGCCCTCCCTGAGGAACTCGGCGGGCATACTGTGCGACAAGTTAGCCCATCAAGTTGCTCATCGTGTGGCGCTGGTTTCTGCGTACTCGGCAAACTCCTTGACGTTCTCCATGGCGACTAAAGTGTGCTCGGGGGAATAGAGGTGATTTGGTGGTGGTGTCGAGAGAATCGCAATATCAATTGAGGTCAGGGCAGCTGTCCAAAGAATACGGAGAGGAGAGCAATCTGGCCTTGCGGAGAAAGCCGACAGGGGTTAGTGACCGCCAAGTACGCTAAGGGCATGCCAGCTCCTTGCAGGGCCGTCGTCACCTTGTTCGACTTCACCAATTCTCCCACAGATCCAGTCTTACCGCAATCTTCCTCGAGGTTTGTTGCAGAGCCGAGATACTCTACTCACTTCAGTTGCAGACCCGACTACGATAAGCTTTCGCAGCTGTCCGCGCTGTTCGCATCGCACCGACGCGCCAAAAGGGGATCGCGCGCGCTGCAAGGACGTGTTTGGCTTCCACATTGGAGCGCATCCTCCTACTGTTCCTTCTGCTCTCATTGCTGGTAGCGCATGGTATTGCGCCATATCATTTCGCTAGGAACTTGTATCCCACAATCACGCTTTGCGCAAATCTGTACTGGGAGCTGCTGGCGAGGTCCAGGCACGCGCAAGAGTTCAGGCTGAGGCTACACATCACATTTCTCACACGCACATCCTGTACCTTCTACACAACCGCATCTGCCAGAGGCGATCGGACTGTCATATCTCGCGTCTAAACTGTCCCTTGTCACCACGCCTCGACAGCGGCACTGTACGTATTGCCTCACTCTACGCTGCGTCTGTTTCATCCATCGCTGTTGCATCGCAATTGGGCTACACGCGGAATCTTCTCTAGAACTCTACATTTTTGTCTTATATTTCGCTGATTTGTATCTTGCATACAGAGTTGCATGTACTTTGGCCATTGATACCGCCATTTCAAGTATCTACAAGCCAATCAAAGCAAGAGTCCTGGAATTTATCTCACCGCTTACTGCAGTCCACTTAACAAACCACAGCAAACATGGCCGACGACGACAACTTCGACATCGACATCTATGGCGACGACACCTATCAAGAATCCGGCGCACAGCAAGATACAAACCTGACTGATGCCAATGCACCGAATACAGATGCGAATACCGGCGAGTCGAATGCCTCAACTGGGCAAACCAAGTCCGAAGGCGGTGACCAAGCGATGAAACAGGAGACCTCGGGTGACACAACAAACGGCAACGCGCATCATGAGAGCAGCACCCAGCAGATTGCAAGCACAGGCGGCTCGGCAGGTAACCTAGACGTTCACAAACAAGCTCCTCAACAACAAGGCACGAAACGCAAGCAAGGCCAAGACGATGACCGCCCCACTGACCCTGGTGCTACAGCAGCGCTAATGATTAATGATGTCAACTGGTGGATTAGCGAGGAAGACATCCGTGGGTGGGCGAATCAAAGTGGCTGCGAGGATGAGCTGAATGAGGTCACCTTCAATGAGCATAAGGTTAATGGCAAGAGCAAAGGGTAGGCAATGAAACCGTCTTTGGAAGCAGCATTTTTGCTAACTCTACTTCGTAGACAAGTCTACATTCAGCTACAATCACCGCAAGCTGCCACATCCCTGAAGCACCAAATAGACAACCTATTCAAAGACCAAGCCCACACCAAGAAGCCGACCGCTATTTTCAATCCTCCACATCACAACCCATTTAAAACGTTGCCAAAGGACGTTCCTCAGCGGGAGAAGGGTGGGCGAAATGATCGCGCTACAGCAGGAAGTTATGGCAACCAAGGTGGCGGCAACTTCAACCGATCCTACAATGGCCGGGGCAACTTCAACAATAATAGAGGTGGCAACGTAGGTTTCCAGAACAACCGCAACTTCTCAGGTCCCGCGGGTGGAAACATGGGTGGTAATAACAACATGGGAGGCTATGGTGGGCAAGCGCCCATTAATACCTTTGGCAACCCCATGGGCGGCATGAACAACTTTGGTGGCGGCTTCAATCGCGGTGGCATGATGGGCAATAACATGCGCGGCGGCATGAACAATCGCGGCGGACGTGGTGGCAACATGGGCATGAACACGATGGGCGGCAATCCGATGGGTGGTATGAACTTACCTATGAGTGGCAATATGATGGCAATGGGAGGCAATATGATGGGTATGGGCGGCAACATGGGAATGATGGGAGGAATGGGTACGTCGAGGGCTTTTCTTACTACCGGTGACTTGACCCACATGTTTTCGGCGTTGAATTCGTTTGGGCAAATGCTAACATATCATATAGGGGGTGGCTTCGGTGGCAATCCACAGCAGTTTAACCCGGCGTTCTTTCAAGGGAATCAGGGCGGTAACGATGGCAGCTGGCAGAATCCCCATGGTGCCAAGCGACCACGGCCGGAGTGATAATCTGCCACAAAATCCGCCAGATTTCGATCAGTCACGCGAATTGAACTGGGCTTACAACAATGCCACGAACAATTCCAGTGTATGGGGATCCCCGCTATTGACCTAGTTGATACTGGCGAAGTTTGCAACCTTAGGACTACGCTGGCCTCGCGATAGTCCAGCTTCGTGGATCTAACATCCTTTATTTTGACCCAGGACCTGCGAAATGGACCTATTCCTCGCTTCTATTTTTTTATTACCCTTGGCGTTCTAGGGGAGGCAAAGTCATCATTTAGGAATCGAAAACTTTTCCCACTCTTGTTTTCCTAGCAATTTGTCTGTTAACCAACCCCTCTAATCCTGCATATTCGGGACGGTGTTGCGGTGTCAACTGCCTGGAGCAGGCAAGCATTTTCCAGCTCCTCTTTCTATGTGTAGAACCTTTGCAATGTTCTTGTGTTTTGTTATAGTCTGTGTACATGACACTGTAAACCTTGTAACGCATGATCTCGGCGTCAATTCGGTTGCTTCCCTGGGTACATGGTCGATTTCCTATTCAAGCCAGTCGACTGACTGTAAAATCGCAGAACCATTTTACATTCAACGTCTTCAGATGGCTGACGAGGTCCTTGGTGGAAAATTAACGTCAATCTGGCTAATTTGGAGGTTAGGCCCGTCGGGACCTGCATATGAAACTATATCCGGGGTATGCAATATAGATCCGACGGCAGGGAAACAAAACTTGCAGTTGACCAATCACGTAACTAATGATGGTGGGCCATTGTTCTGGAAACCTTCCGTGCTTCTTCCGCCCTCGAAAACCGGGTAAGAAGGCAGTTACACTAATATAAGCAAAGAACATGAATGCACCACCCTTTGAACTAGTCTAATTTAGTACTTTCTTAGGGTGCCACTTCATCTATGGATTTAATCACAAGGTAACTAACAAGGACCGAATCGCATAGCTTTTTGGTCCTTTATAATACCGAGGTGATGAAGCACTTGCATCATTCTTGCGGTTCACTAAAGTATATCTTCTCATAAGTCTACAGCTTCTCAGACCTCCTGTGTCAGTTAAGAAGACCTCTAGGATCAATAATGAGGGTGTCCTACTCTAGCGCAGCGCTGCTGCTCAACGGTGCATTTGCTCTCGCTCAGTGTACGTCCAAAGCCCCGAATTCCTTTCCGAAGACTCTAACAGTCAATAGCAACCAACGGCACTCGCGTCACATGTCCTTCAACCTCCAAGTTCTCCGCCATCCCTGCATCCAAATTCTTTGCCGAGATCAATCCCGGTTGGAATGTTGGAAACACCCTAGATGCTGTCGAGACTGAAGGCAGTTGGAACAATCCACCTGTCGTCGCCAGCACGTTTGACGACGTCAAGAAAGCTGGGTTCAAAGGCATCCGTCTACCCGTCACATGGGCGTACCACTTTAATTCGCAGGGTCCGGAGTGGAAGGTTGATGAGAAGTGGCTTCAGAGGGTTTCTGATGTCCTCGATCTCATTACGGATAGGGGTCTTTATGTGATTGTAAATGTGCATCATGATAGTTGGACATGGGCGGATTTGACACAAGCGAGCACGAACGTTACCGCGGTTGAAGAGAGACTAGCGAAGTTGTGGTATCAGATAGGCACCAAACTCGCCTGCAAAAGTGAAAAGGTCGCTTTCGAAACTATCAACGAGATCCGTGGAACGACCGCGGAACATGGCAAGATTGTCAATCGGCTGAACAATATCTTTCTCCAGGCCATTAACGATGCCGGAGGTTATAACCCGCAGAGAGTTGTCACGCTTGTTGGTGTAGGCGAGGATGCCGTAAAGACGTCTCAGTGGTTTGAGAGGCCAGACGCGAAGTTTAAGAACCCATGGGGGATCCAGTACCATTACTATTCGCCCTGTAAGTCTAATCTGCCTTCGTTTCACTCTATACGTTCTGACATCCCCTTAGATGACTACATCTTCCAAGCCTGGGGCAAGACCACCTGGGGCTCTGAAGCGGACAAGGCAAGCTTAGAAGCCGACATCGCTGCTGTACGCAGAAACTTCACAGATATTCCCCTCATTATCGGCGAGTGGGCCGCTTCACCCGTGGCCACCGAGACGGCGGCACGCTGGCGGTACTTTGACTTTTTCCTCCGGACTGCTGCAAAATACAACACCGCAACGATTTTGTGGGACAATGGTGCAGATTTCCTAGACCGTGCAACACACCAGTGGCGTGACCCCGTCGCACTAGACATCTATCGCAACGCAGTAAAAGGCACTCCAAACGCACTGCCCGATAGCACGACCGACGGTTCCATAACGAAGCAACAAAGCTCAGCGTATATCTACCACAAGAAGGGCACCAATGTCAATGATACCATCCTACCATTCCACTTCAACGGCAACACGCTCAAGAAGATCACAGCCCCCAACAAAGCCCTCACAAAAGACAAGGATTACAAAGTTGCAGGCGAGACCATAACCTTCTCCGCCTCCTTCCTCGCTACAATCTTGACACCCACTGCCCCCACTGGCTCCCTCGCAAATCTCACCCTGTCATTCAACAAGGGCACTGACCTCCTCGTGAACGTACTGCGATACTCCACGCCCGTGCTCGGCTCAACTAGCTCCGCGCTGCCCGCGACGTCAGCCGACCTGCTCATACCCATCACATGGGCAGGCCAGAATCGGCCTGCCGCGGTAAAAGCCGTCAAGAGCGACGGTACTTTCTTGGTCGATGACTGGACGCAGAACCTGCCTGAGTTGCAGCGCGGAAGAATGACGTACAATGGGCAGTGGAATTGGGATGGGAGTCATATTATTATCAAGGCTGCGGTGCTAGATGCGATTAGAGCGGCGGGCAAGACGACGAGGTTCACGATTGAGTTCTATCCTAGGGAGGAGGGGAACTCGGTGGATTACACTATCACGGTGTAAGTTGGGGGAGAAAGTGAGGAGAGTGCTATCGTTGCTGGACGGGTAGATTCTTTGTATATATTCGACGGTATGTTGGGTGAAATGGGGCTGTATATATGAGAGTTTTGATGAAGCCTGGAGACAAAGAGATTCTAGGATTCATTACTATGTATGTTGTATGTTTTGCCTCTTTTTCAGTTACTCTTCTTTACTACAGCCAGTTGAGACCGCACAGGAACATTGTTTTCCGGATTCTCAGTATTCGGGAATCCATCCAAGCCAACCTCTTTCCTGAATAGCACGCAATGTGTACTTCCGCCGAAATGGAACATGCCACTCTCATCTCCCTTCTTGACGTACTGGCCTTCCTTGACCGTTATATCGCAAGTGCTGACTTTCGTCATGCCAACACCCAAGAAACACACCAATCCCAAGTCTTTGTTGTCGGCTTCGAAGATGATGGCTCGCGTGGCCGTGGCGGTGAGATACTCTTGCCCCGTCTTCTCCCCTTCGGCGTCGATACCTCCTTTTCGTGAAGGATCACCGAGACCCTCGAACAGTGGCTCGGAAAAGTAGGTGCCATCCTTAACATATGCTTTAACAACTTTGCCGCTTACAGGTCACCCAGAAGTTTCAGTCTAACCTGATTGGGTGACATACTTTGCGCTCTCCGGAGCATCATCAAATCTTAAACCACCAGTAGTCCCTCTTTACCTCACTATACGCACACTGTACCCGAGAGAGATGCTACTCTGGGTGCCTATTTAGCGTGTCGAAACCATGTCTCAGCTTAGCCAACTTGACGTACGACAGAGCGGTCTAGAAACGGTCTTACAACCGGACGCTAGTAGAAAAAGCATTTGCCGATACAAACAGCTAGCTATATCTTTCCAGTTCTACTTGCCTCCCCATTCAAGGAATTGACTACACCCTACTCACTTCACGACCGATGACAGGGAAGTCGATGGCAGGTATGCCGGCAGCTTGTTGGCGTCTGATGCTCAACAGCCTGACCGCTAGGAAATGCTAGAAGCTTGAGATCTCAGGTCTCACTACTCTCTTTCAGCGCCCCGCACAGCACAGGATATGAACGGGGCGAGATGTGCGGAGGCAACTCTTCTGAGACCCTCTGAATACTGCTGGTGGCGTGGTACATGTCAAGGCGAAGAGAATGAGACAACGTCTTGTTACAAGAACACTCAACTTCCGCACACGTCTCTGTCTCTTACAACCAGTATCAATTCCTTCGTTTGCATCATTTCTAACAGACCTCAGTCGGCGACAACATCAACATCGGGGTAACGAGATGAGCAAGACTGAGAATGAGCGACCGGCTTATCTACGTTTACCGGTGGTGCTTCTGCGCTGCGCGCAATTGCTACTAGCGATTATCGTCCTAGGATTTGATGCCTACTGTATTCACTACGTTGCGTACAGCGTCTTGATCTACTCGTTGGTCGTTGTAAGTACACCTGATCGATTGCACTCGGTAACTCATGATTCCAGGTCCTTTCTACCATTCTAGTCTGCACGTATCTGCTCACGTCACAATACATTCTACCGAAGCTCAACAATGTACACGTAGCGTTAGGGCTTCAAATATGGATGCTTGTCTTTTGGAGTGTAGATCTGGGACTTCTAGCGTACCTGGCAAACTTATGGGAGCATCCTCGATGCGCCTACGGATTTGAGGCAGAGTCACAGTGCACGACGTACGCAAGACGGGCCCCATCTCTCCACAAAAGGATCACTGCCTCAGCCAAAATGTACTCTGCAGCACTAATTGCAAGCGCGGTACTGGCGGCATTTGAAGTGTGAGTATGATCAAACTGCGTGTGGTGCTCCACTGACGTGTCGCAGTATCCTCTGGATTATTACCAACGGCATCCTGCTCCGAGACGTGGCAATGCACCACTCGACTATGTCGCAGCAAGATGGATGGCGGGATGCGTACGTTCCTCGGCAACATAGTCCCGGAGTCCAGTTAGGATCGAGCCAAGCTCATCACGAGCACTGGGACACGACATCTGACACTTCCATACCTCGATATACAGCTCAGCCAATTCTTCCTTCGCCCGAGGAGCCTGGTGATGGCCAACAATCTATATACTCGCAAAACTCTCTCACTCCTGAGTCGCTGAGCTCAAGCGGCCCTGACAGGGTACGTCACTTGACTTCGGAGCCTGGGAGTCAGCAACTGCGGAGCAACTCAGGGCTACATCCTGAAGGCTCTGCCATCTACAAAAGTTCTATAGTCGAACCTGTGGAAACGCTCCCGTTTTTCGTGCCGCGGAGGCTACACAGCCTTGATGATCTGTTTGTTATCAATTCCTCAGGAAGTTCCCTGAGAGACGTCGACATCAATTCAGATCGAGGAGAGAGTGTTTGTGGTGTACCGGCTACTCCATGAGTATCCTTGATATTGGAGCATTAAGCGTACATGCAATGGTGGCCTCGGCGAAAATGCATGCGTTCGAAAATGTCTACAATACCAATTCGCATCATGACTACACCGTTTCTATTGAATATAACACAAGACGTTAATTCTCGCTCTGTCCTCGATGTGACCTGACGTTGGTCAGCGCTGGCGGACACTTGGATTTCCGTCATCTAATATTCTCACTCCGCTCTCATGATTTCACTGTGGGTGGCACTGATCCTAGTTTGTGGGCCCTCAAATGACCGAAGCACGCATCCAAGTGGGCGCTCTCATGGACTTGTTGCGATTGTTCGGAGATATTCGTGGGACATCAGAGAGGTTTAGGTACTTGAATCTGCAGAAAAGAAAATGGTGGTTTGCACAATGAGCGATGAAGGTAGCCATTTGGTTGAACTTCAGAAATGCTGAATTTGGCTGCGTTCACAGGTACCACGCAGGCTCAAAGATGATAGTGATAACGGTACTGAAGGCTAAAAGGATTTTCAAAGCGCCTGCGCCCTAGTTAAGCTATTGCTAGTTTTTATAAAAGTACTTTAAATGCAGAAGTATTTATAATTATATTAATTTTTTTAAAATAAATTAAAATAGTTGCAAACTATAGTTTTAAACTTTATTATTATTTTTTTATAGTACTATATATTAATTTTCTGCTCTAATAAGTCTGATGCAAGTTTTAATTGTATCTGCTTAATAATTTAAATATAAAAAAAGTTATTTGCTTTTAAAGCTTATATAAAGCTACTTTATTTTATAATTTTTATTTTTTATTTTTTATATTTTTAATATATAATAGTACAACAAATTCTTTTTTTTTTTGCTTACTTTAGTATTAATTTTTTAAACTTGCTTTAGCTAAAACTACAAAAGCTTTTTTTTAATAATTTTATTATAAAAAAAATTTAGCAATTTATAAAAATAAAAAAAAATATAGCTATAATGCAACTTGCCTTTTTTTATTAAAATTATATAATAAGTAAAAAGCTTTTATTTTTTTATACTTATTTACTAATAATATACTAAAAGCTATACTAAGTATTAAGCCTACTAAAGTAGCTAAAATAAAAGTTTTTAACTAATTACTTAAAAAACTAATTAGCTAAACTAAGTTTATAGCTAATTAGATATATATAGCTTTTTTTAAACAGTTTAAAAATATAATAAAAAAATAACTAATTAGGCTGTACGGACTATAAGCGCTAAAATAATAGTAAAAGTTTAGTATTTAGTTAAATGCAAAAGCAGAAATTAGGTAACTAAAATATTATTTTTATTAAAATGGGCTGGTTAGGAAACTATAGTTGAGAGCTAGACTACCCTAGGCGGAAGAAATTGAACGCGTACGTTGAGGAGACTTTGAGAACTTTGAGAAGTACTGAAGGCTAGGAGAACAAAGGAAAGACGTCAGGGTCCACAGATAGAGAGACCATCAGATAGCAATTAAAACTCTGAAATTTACGCTACAAATAGACCGTTTTTAGCATAACACTCAAACTTGACCAGTATGCATTAGATAGAGAAGGCAGAATATATTCCAAGCCACCTGAGACAGCTTCATTCTAGGCGATCAATTAGGCCTTAGTAGTACTTTTCGAGGTACCCAAAAAAAGGATCGAAAGCTAGGGTCTAGTCTTTTAGAGTCCACTTGCAGCACTTCTCTATCATGGTCGACGCATCCCAGGGTCCACCACAGGATCCTTGCAATCTGATAAGGGATTTGCGTGCCACGATATGTCTGACGAGTGGTGAAAATGACTTCTCGAGGCACCAAATTCTTCCATAGGGGTTACCCAGAAGTCCATACGCAAAACACACCTGGTTTAAAGGTCCTGGAGATACTGAAGGAAGGCTACCATCATGGTGGCAGCTCCCTCAACCATGTTCCATAATCGGACGGACTGTTCAGATCCAGCTTCAAGATGAATGGTGAATGAGTCGGGGGGCATACTGCAAGGATGCAACAGAGCAGTGCAGAGTAGCCATGCAACTATAACACAGACGTATTTATGAGCCTAAGTCATCCCGTCGCGCAGCTGAGATAAGTCCTCGGATGTATATTGAGCCCACAGAGAGGGTACAAGGTTTGTTGGGAGTCCGGCGTGCCTTAGTATTCTCAGCTTAGATTTTCTAGACAAAAACTCTTAAGCCCTTCGGCGTGAGCCTATGGATTACCAAAGCCTCTGCAGTCTTCTCGAAGCACAATAGATCGGAGTTGCTTAAGAACTTCTAGGTTCAGGCTATTGGGGACTCGAATCGATACTGGGGTCGCTGAGAAATACCACTTTAGATCGCTGTAGTCTTTGGCGTAGTCAAAACCATCATGGTCCTGGTCAGCAGTAACCCAAGTATGGAAGAGGATGTTCAAAGCGCCTACGCCCTAGTTGAGCTATCGCTAGTTCTATAAAAGTACTTCGAGTGCGGAGGTGTGTGTGATCACATTGATTCTTTAGGTCGAGACGGTCTCAAGTGGGGAAAGCTCCTCGTCGCTTGGAATCGACCATGATTGCGGACGCCACCCAAAAAACTTGTGGTGGGCACCCTCAACAAATAACGGCCGTTCCTCTCTTGGATAATACTGAGGAGGTGCATGCCTTGGAGATAAAAACGAACCGAGGCGAGGTCCAGGGTACAATGTAAAGCGTCACCGAAAGAAGCGGACAATACGTCTCGAAGCTGGTGCAGCCTTGAATACCACAGCCTTATATATCTTCCTCACCGAAGTGCTTAAACTTACGACCGGAAGAGGTTATTGATAGACCGATGCTTTTGAACAACCTCATCCACCATAGTATCCGTGACACAGTCAGCGACGTAGTGGAGCATCACCAACTTTGTCCAATAAGCAGAATGCAAGAGTCGCTCGAAGCGTGCTGCCCGGTTACGAAGCCCGTGATGACTTTCCTGCTTGTCTGCGAAGCTAAAAGTGAATGTAATCGTATTCGTCCAGAGACAAACGCCTTACATCCCCTCGGATATCGTTTTGCAGCTGTAAATAAGATACAATTTCTCCACCGGCAAAGTGCAGCCTACGGGAGGTATAGTTGTAAGAGCAGCCTGCTTCTTCGTATACATAGTAGGTATAAATCTCGTCTCGAACTTCTCCGGGGATAGTAGACTATATGTCAAGGCAATTTATTGTCATCATATCCACTTAATGATGAATAATGGAAAAATGAGAACTGCATGCGCACTTATAATGTAGGGGGTGAGATACGTGTATTGCTTGAAGCAGAGTGTGCGAGGGTTAGTGATCGAACCCCTCGGCTTTTGTTGGCGTTAACCCCGGGCCGGGTGCACCCCAGATCGACGAACGGTGGAGGAACGCGACAAACTCCCAAAACGTGTCACGGCTTTTCGGGCCACATCGCGTGATTATGGGTCAAGACTCCTCACATGAGACTCCCCACTTGACGCTTGGTGCGTAACCTAGCCTTCGCTCAAGGCAGCTTTCAACCTCGTATGCTAACACCAGCTAGAGCAGCTGAGCCATACGATAGCTCAAAGATTCGCACAAAAGAGCTACTCACCTCTCGAACTCTATTGCTTCAACTCCGTCTTCCGATCCTTAGCCGACACCGAGTCAGGGGTGCGATATTGGAGCGAAAGCACACTATGTCGCTTCCTCGAGCTGCCAGACGCCCTGGGCGTGGGCTCCGTCGTCTTCCAGATGGCTAGCTATCTCGGCGCTTTCCCGTTACCCAGCCAAGCACCTGCTATCCTTACGCATGACGCGCTGCTGAAGGTTGTTACGATATTGACGGAGAGGTATGCTGCGGTTGTGAAGAAGCGGGGAAGGGAGATCTGGTCGAGGGAGATTTACAGGAGTTTGGCGATTTATGACAGAGGAATCCGCGAGGGGGTTGAGAATAAGGAGAAGGACAAGGCGAGTGAAAATCTTCAACGATTAGAAGAAGGGAGCGGAAATCTTGGCTTTGCAATTGATGCGCCAGAAGAGGGAGATGGGGAGGACGGAGAGGACGATGATGAGCTGGTCCTGGCAGCGCTGGACTCAATGGATGCTATAGAAGCGTTCAAACACGGCGAACAGTCGAATGTCCACCATTCCATCATTCCTACAGACAACTTTTTGAAGCTTGTCGAGCTATTGCTTCTGATTGCGCCCATAGATGCTCAGCAGAGCCTTTCAACTTTGGCCCCGACACTATCAGACGAGCATATCGAAGAGTTGCGACAAACTGCAAATATCATCCTGTCTTCCTTCGGCGTCGAGAATCACCCTGGCGTAAGCTATCGAACGTTTGATAAGGTCGTCTCGGTGTGTCTTCCATATCTTTTCAACGGCTTGAACCCCCTGTTTGAGCACTTCCTCTTCGCGAAAGACTTCGACCTCTCCAAACGCAAGCCCGACCCCACATCTCCCACAAAGGAAACTCACACCGTCATACCACAACCGAAATCCGTAGCAGATCCCGAGCCAATCCTACAACAGCCGGGTGAAATCCTCAACATCACCATCCTCAGTCAGCTCTCCTTCTTCATCAAGGGGAACAGTCTTTTTCGACGTTTGCGGCCCCTCTACAGCGGCAACACGCACGGATTCAGCATGGGCTCCTTTGAGAAGCAAGTCTTCAACTGGCGCGCTCCCACCATCCTCCTGGTGAAGGGTAGTCTTCTCCCTACAGTACCGTCGAGCACGCGTGAGCGCGCGCTACAGGACATGCTGCCTCCCACGCGATATCCGAGTAGCATATCAGAGGGGTCATCATCAAACCAGACCATAATATACGGAGCGTACATACCCACGCAATGGAAACACACCAGCAAATCTTGCTTTGGCGATTCGTCGGCCATCTTGTTTCAACTAAGTCCTATGCATGATGTCTTCACCACGTCAGCTTTCAGCACCGACTATATCTATTTCAACAAGTCGCCCACCCACCCCGCCGGCCTCGGTTTTGGTACCCCAATCCCCGCACAATCTGCATCTCACAGTTCTGCTCATAGCTCGTTCCGCCCCGGACCTGTCTCGCTCCATCTAGACGACGCCCTCGAGTTCGGCATATTCACACACCTCTCTGAAGGTGGCGGCTCCTTCCACCCATCTAACCTCCCATGTAGGAAGCGGAAGGACTGGCAAGATCGCTTCGAGATTGAGAGTCTGGAAGTGTGGGGTTGCGGTGGGGATGAAATTGCTGAGGCGCAAAGGAAGGAGTGGGCGTGGCAGGAGAGAGAAGCAGAGGCGAGGAGACGGGTTAATCTGGGCACAGGGGATCAGGAGATGGATCGAGAGCTACTTAGAATGGCGGGTATTATATCCGATAGTAGGAGTGGCGGGAGTATGGGGTAAGTAGGAGGTCGAGGGAGTGCTTTGATAGCAATCTGGTCACGATAGACTGGGTGTAAGGAACCTGGACACACCACTCTGGCCAACGAGATAATGATAATGCGAAACGACCACAGAATCTATACTTCTCGAACTCTTCCCCATGGCTTCGAAATATCGTGGTGTAGCTGAGAATCTAACATTTCATTATAAAGAGTCCTTCCAACGCCCTAGATGCTCGGTATGCATACATATGATACAGATCATCCTACTGATCTTGCTCTACACTGCACTTCCATCTCATGCCTGACATCCCTCTCAGACTTCCTCAACCTCTCACCGCAATCATCCTATCCTTGCCTACACGGTCGTTAGTCCACGTCTAATCACCCAAGTCATGTCATATCCCAACTCACCTCTGCTTATGCTTCGGATTCTTACTACAGATAATATACACATATCGGCCCTTCTTTCTCCTGACGCTCTTGCACCCGTCGCATAATTTCTTCACCGAGCTGCGCACCTTCATGCCGCGCGTTTGCTGTCGGGGCCCATTTACACTTAAGCCGCTGAAGCGCGACACCAGATCGCTTGTCCGTGTGTTTTCTTGCGCGTAGGTTCGGAGGGTTTGAAGGCTTGGGCGTAGACAGCTACATGTCGGCGTGTGGATGTGTCTTGAGCGGATGCGGAGGCTTGTTCGGAGCGCTGGGCGGGCGAAGAGGGTTCGGCGAAGGGGGAGGAGGGCGCGCGGCAGCATCTTTGTCGGTTATTTTAGCAGCGCGAGAAACTTTGTGTCTATGGGCCGCGAACAATTTTGTTAAGGTCGCGGTTGTGTTTGGCGATGCGGATGCTGTTGGACCGATGTCGAAGTTGAAGGCGGAAAATGTATGCCAAGATGTGCACGAGCCACCGTACTTATATACAGCCACCGTTGATGTGCTTCTTTCTCAATTCAACAGCTGCACAATGTACCCTCATCACTGGGTTGATCAATTAGTTGATAAACTAATAGCAAGGAAGAAGAAAGTGGCCAATACATGCCTTGGATCAATCAGGTTGGGATGCCTCCACTATCCCTCAGTAATATCAGGTGAACATATATTGTTCTCTACATCACCAAGCCCCATGATATTATTCGCTTCCACTAATTGGTTCTTCGAGATTAAGTATGTGCATGCGTGCAATTTTTCTCTTGGTGAAGAGCACCTGAACGTGAAGTTATTACTTTGACGTCAGCTTAACCATTCTAGTGCTATAATCGTGCGTAGCATTAAATTTTATTTTTCAGGTACATCTAAATAGTGCGCCCACACACTGGTTTGATATGCCTTAGCTAAGCAGTCCTCCAGACTATCTTTGTTTCAGCCTAGGACCGCAGCTTCAATTCATTTACCTCACCTTCCTAAGGACTATAAATAGCTTAGACTATGGACCTCGAGGATCATCGCGCCCAACACCACGAAGCATACCACGACCTCCTCTATTTATCTTTATTGCGGATCCTCCGCGTCCTCTAGAGTCTCCTGGGAATGGGCTCGGCGGCGCGTTACCAACAGGATCGCTTGCATCTCCCGTTTGCGCAGCAGGTCCACTGCGGCTACGAGTAGCTGACCTCGTCTCGTACCTACCGTAACCGTCGAAAGAGCCACTGAAAATGGATCCGCCATGACTGCTTGGAGCTGCATTTGTTGCACTCTTACTAGATTGCCCACCTCCACTACCAAGCGCACGACCTGGTCCACGACCTTGGTTTTGTAGGTTCAAACCTGGGAACTTTGTCTGCGTTACACTATAGGGCGGTGGTGGTCCTAGTGGTAGCGGCAACATGGGGTTTGGTGGCATAGGGTACGATATCGTGGGTTGTGGCATTGAAACACGTACATTCGAAGGTTGCCGTGCAGTGGGTTGTAGAGTCTGCTGAATGACATAAGTCGCGCCATGGTTCTGCAATGCAATCTGTAGTCGCGGGAGCATCGATTCAAGGTCGGCTTTACCCACTGCCGATGTACGGCTACCCATCGGCGGCATAAAGTCTTCCATCTCGAAACCGACATAATCATAATGACTGAGATGATTTGGAACCTTCTTCTTGGCCCATTCTTCCACGGTCTTCAAGATATTATTGGCGTTTTGCTTGAAGTGAGACTCAACCACAGCGTGCCACAACTGTGGAGGTCGATCAAGCCAGGTCAACATTGCGTGACGTACTGTGTGCTCACGGATCGTTTGGTTATAGGCGGCTGCTGGATCTTGCCCCGAGCCGCGGTGATATGCGGCTTCTCTACCTGGCTCATTGTACCATGGCTCGTCACAGAAAATCATCGCTTGGAGCGAGATAACGACTTGAAGAAGTGTTGACTCGCCCCGTGTCCAAGGCTCTCCTGCCCAAGTTCCGAGCAGAGATAAACAGACCTTGCCATCTGCATACAGGTTTGGATTTATGGAGATTCGTCCTCCCCCGGTTCCCCGAAATTGTACCATCGGCGGTTTGTTGGGGAAACTTGAATCGCAGAAGAAATCGAACTCGAAGATACCGTTCTCGTACGGAGTTCCACCAGGACCGATGATTGCTACCTTCATAACATCTGGCCGGTTCTCACAATATCGGACGAAGATGCCTGGAGGTAGCCCTGTCTTCAAAGTTGTAATCTCCGTGATTAAGCGCTTGAAACGGCCGGGTGGTGAGAATTTCAAGGACGTTGCTTTTGAAGCGTACGCATGAGTTGTCAGTATCTGTTCATCGGGTACGTCATTGATAGCGAGGTCCACCATTGTGGCCTTGACGTTTTGATTAGACCCCGCCTCAGTGTACGCAAGAATATACTGCGAGAGTTCTGATATTTCCCGGCAAAGCAAGAGCATATCTTGTCCATCTACCGAGTGAAAGTCTTTCTCGTTGGTCTTGGCGCTCTGGAGGACTAGAACACTTTGGGTGTTTAAGTTACGGAGGCTGTCCGCGACAGACGAAGCGGTCTCCTTTGATCTGGTTCTACTCCCACGAAAAGATAACGTCAGGAGATTGACCGCATCAGGCTGTACCGAGCGTTCACTAAACAGTGTCCGATTTGCCATGACGTGCATGCCGATTGCTTGAAGGAAGCTCAAGAGTGCATGATAGAGACTTTTGCGCTTCGTAGCGTCGTCTAAAGAGTCGTTCCGCAAGAGCTCGACGCAAAAGTTGAGGATCTTACTGTCCACCAGCATGTCGGTTACGGCTTCTGGAGGATCAACATCGAAGCCGACATCCCTGTCCAAAGATGGGAGCAAACCTTTCAACAGCTCCAGGATCATTGTGTTGAAGTTATCTTCGGCCTGTTGCGCGCTCTGCGCCTTGTTTTTGCAGTGTTCCTCAGCAGGTTTGGCGTTTGGGTCTAGAGTGTGGCCTTTGCCTTCAAAGAAGGAGGGAGTTGGGTAGCCTCCCAGATCTTCAAAATCGACCATGTTATTACCGTAGTCCATGCTACTCGGCATGTAGCTCATGGAGTACCGGCGGTCACTGCCAAAGCCTACGCCGCTGCCTCGAGTCTTCTTGTCTATCTTCGCCTTGCCGCCGCGTTGGTTCTGCTGAGCTGGCTGTGCATTCTTCTGCTCTTTCTTTGCCCTCGCCGCGCAGAAATGTTGATCGAACCCGCAAAGGAGCATCCAAATCAAGTAAAGGCGCCCCCCTGCGCAGCACCAAGAAACCTGCTTTCCTTGTACGTTGATCGTAGACTGTTTTGCGAAAGGCTCCGGGATGCATCCAAAACATAACGAAGTCAAACAGCCCCTGCACTTGATCCACGATGATAGTGCCTTCTTGCCACTGAGCCAGTTTTGAAACATGTCATTGACGTCAAGCTCCGATCGGAACAACTGCTCGCCGCATTTGCATTTGCTTGACACGAGACATGCTATAAAGTCGGTGAACTCCTTGGGGACTCTCCCAGACGGCGTCTCTGGAAGGTATACCGCTACACTGGAATCTTCTTCGTCTAATCCCCATGCAGAGTGCCCAAATGTTAGCGGTGCTGAGCTTTCCCCAGTGTGCGGCGTATGGCGTCCTTCGGTCGCTTGTGCCTCATTATCAAACTGGAGTTGCATAGCTAATGCAAATTCAGCATCAGCGTCGTAGTCAGGTTGATGATCTGGGGGCGCTGATTGGTCGCCATTCAACTCCGCAGATAGCTGCAAAGCTAGCTGGTAATCGGGGTCGTCGTCAGGATCCAGGCTTGGAGACCTGGACCGCTGTTCATGATGGTACCGTGGCATGATAAGTGTGGTGAGGTTGTGCAGCTCTCCAGGCTGTTATTTGCGTAGGCTCTGTGCGGGCGTACTCCTCGCGAACTACTTGATAGTTTGCCGGTGGCTCAGGCCGAAAAGTTGGGAGTGATTGGAGGCGAGAGACTAAAAGTGGAGGACAACAGTCCTCTTAAGACGTCTTGAGATTGCGAAGGTAGCCTGCCTTTACTTTAGCGTGCACCTCAGTCCTTTTGGTGATTTTGTGCAAGGCTGAGAAGATCCGGTGTGTATAGTGAATGGCGGGGCAGTGATAAAAAGAGTCGACTGGCTTGGAAAGGCCAGGGAATTTTGCATGAAATATGTGAGCTGAGGAAGACAGAAGACAAGGACCGAGACACTGGACTCCCGATTGGGGAAGACGCGGGCTCACGGGTTGGTGCAGCCCGGCTGGAGTCCACTTGGCCCAATAGCTTGTTACTGGTAAGCACGTGAGGCGCAGCTGCCTGGCTTTCACTCCAATGTGGAGCAGCCGCTGAACAAGTTGGTGAGCACATTTTAAACACCAGCTACGTCCGCTTATCTGGAATGAAACCTGGAGAGCCTCGAATATGTACTTACCTGCAAAATCCAAAACAGTGTAGCGCACGCATATTCCATTGACGGAATAGTCTGAGACAGCTTCCAAAGTTCCTCTTCGAGGCTGATTCAGGGGACCAGACTTGCGATTGTCGCTACACCTAGCGACGCTGAACTTCTTTGCACCTCACTGGCTCGTTGATGTTAGGTGAACAGGAGCACTTGCTTAAGCCATAAGTTGGAATACACTAATTTGGCAAAATGCCTGTACTAGCCTCTCTGCATCGTCAACTCGTTCAAACCAAAAATCATCGTGTACATAAGACGCAGTAGAGGCAGCCTCCATCATCTGCGTGTAAGATCCAGAAGCCCTCACATCGCGACCGCCACATCAGACTAATAAGTCGAATGCACGTTTGCCGCAGCATCGATCGCTCCGTCAGGGGGTATACATCGTTTGTCGCAGAGAAGCAGACGCACTATTAGAAGACAGAGGGCACAACGCTAGCCGCATCATCAGCGCGACGGTTATGCCGCAACAGGCCTCTCCTCCTCGCGACCACGCTGCTCACTGGCAATAGTAGACGGGACATCGTCGTCAAGGTCATCGCGGTCCTCGTAGCCGTTACCTTGGTGCTCTGAAGCGGGGATCCAGAGACCGGACTCCCTGTCGAGGGGTTGGTCTTGGCCAGACAGGTCAACACCGTCTCCGCGGTTGCGGGCCTGGTTTCGGCGGCGCTGGGAGAGAGTGCGGGAACGCTGGGATAGTTTGGACGAGACGGAGGCGTTTTGGGAGACCCAGTTGGTGAGAGCATCTTCGCAGTCCTGGATGATGCTGCAATTGGTTAGTATGTGTATGAGGAGCAACGAGGAGAATGTCAGACGTACGCCTTGCTAGCCTCGTAACCATCATAAGCCTGGCGAGTCTCTCCTGGAGTCACCGGGGTATCATCAACCAGCTCAAGGAGATGCTTGCCGTAGCCGGCAATGATGGCCAACTTCTCGCAGTGCTCGCGCATAGCATCAAACTGGTAGGTGAAGGCGGCCTTGAGCTTCTCACGGGTAATGTTGGACAGCTGGGCCTCAGCGACAAGGGACTCGGCCTCGGCCCGGACAAGTTCCTGCTCGAGCACGACGATCCTGGGCGAGTTGGGCTCTTTGTACTTCAATTGCGCGATTTGGTCGGTGATCTTCTGCTTGCCTAACACAGTGTCAGCTTTGCGTAGAGCCAAAGACGTCATGGGTACTCACGGTCGCGGCTGGGCTGGACTGAAGCTTCAATGTTGCGAATGCTCTTGATGGTCACGCGATACTGGTCGTAGCGGTCGACATACTGGTCCTCCAGCTCACCAATCTCATAAATCAAGACACCAAGCTTGTCCGTGACGTCAGACACGTCGTCGTCACAGGCCTCACCCCAGATGGAGAGTTGTTGCTAAGAGAGACAGTCAGCATGTCGCACGAGTGAGACTCGAGATGCGCAAGCTTACAGCGACCTCCATGCGTTCCCTGGACACCAGCTCCATGCTGCGCATGACGTTCTTCTCCATCTTGACTAGTTGTGAGAGCTTCTTGGCGAGGTCGGGACCGAAGGCGCCCGCAGACTTCTGGCGGAAGGTATGGCCTGCATACGAACGAGATGATTAGCATTGGTCGTCATGTGCAGATGATTGGAAACGATGGTGGTAGCCACCCGAACGTGTTGGCGCTACTGGCTCGTCGTCACCCCTCCTTGCACGAGGCTGACTGCGGATGCGGCGGTTTTGAGCGGTCGCGGTCGCGCCCACCATGCGCCGAGACGGTATGCTGGAGAGATGCGAGTCGTGTGACGAGAGCAGAACAACTTACCGATGTTAGCCTTGCCAAAGAAGCGCCCGGTCTTGGTCGAGGACGACGGAGGCGGGGGATTCTGAATCTGCGACGCCGTGGGCGCGCGAGACGAGCGCATGCTGTATGTTCGGTGCATTGTAACGAAGCTTTGCCTTTGTTCTAGGAAGATGCAATACGTATGAGAAGTTGCAAGTTTGCAGTCTTGTTGGTAGAGTGGATAAGAGAGTAGAGATGGAGGTGAGGACGGTTTTCTGATGGTTTGACTAGGGAGCACTCCATGACGTACGATGATCTACATTAGTTCCCCACTGAACACATGCACCACGCAAATCACCCGCAAAAACTCCAAAGCAACCTGGTCGTCGTTCCCAGCCCCATCCGTTTCAAACGTCGGTCATTACCAAGAATATGGATTGCAACCCATTACGATACGCAGTAACAGCACTTTGATGTTGAGAGGCTGACGAGGACTGGCGCAGCGCACAATAGCCGCCCCCTGCCATGTGAAAAAACCCATCTAGTCTTTAGGCGGACAGGCTGGCGCCGTGGCTATCAATTCCCGAGCATCGCTAGTGCCTGTGACGTCGCGTTGGTGTGTTCTTATTAGGTGTGCTCTCGATCCCTTTAGGCGCCATGACAACGACGCTAACCCTAGAACATCTTGCCCAGGGGAGGTCTCGGTCCAAGTTGGGAATTGACCAAACTGAGTATGTATAGCCACTAGCTATCCAACGTCCCGTGCGCCCCGCAATGCAATCGTGCACAGGGTCAAGTTACAAGCATCAGAATTGCGAATAGGACGCGCTGGGTATCTGGTTGGCCAAAACGCCAAGGATACTTCCTGCTTCTCCGAGGTCAGATGTCGGGCGCAAAGCCCAAAAAATGACTTCGCCCTCTCGTGGTGAGCGCCGATGGAGTATGGCAAGAGACGTCAACCCTAACGCAAAAGCAGTCGCCATGCCTAGTACCGAGTTGACCAACAATGGACATGGCAGATCAGATTCTGCCCGTCTCGACGTTTGCAACGAATCCGATGGCATGACCGTACTGCGTTGCATAAGTGAAGAGATTAAAGGAAGGTTCCCAATAGTCTCTCGTGCGCCAGCCAACGTGCTTGAAGCAAATGTTTGCGACCTTGGCCGCCATGGTAAGAATGAACTTTTGGCTCCTTTAGCTGCGCCTGTTGAAACGGACCAAACATCGGCCGGATTGACATTCTCAATGTCTACGAGGTTGCGGCGTAGCCTGCGAATGTATGTGGCAATGCGAGGGTACTTCGTCTGCATCGTCTCCTTGAGCCACGCTTGAGGCACTGCCGGATAAAGTAGCAAGGCCAGATACCCAAAAGCAAGGCAGTCAAGACTAGATGGCTGATCTCCTCGGAAGAGATAATCATGGTCGCCTAGAAGGTCTGATAATGGCTCTAGAAGCTCATTCGCGAGTGTATCGAGCCTGAACCGAGCAGCGTACACGGGTCCACCAAGGAGGCCGCCGAGGCCCTTTCGACGTCCCATGCTCAGAGTATTAGGCCGACTGTCCGTGGGTATTCCAGCTGCCTTTTTCGCAGCCTCATATTCCGAAGATGCAGTCCCTCGACCAGGCGCAAAACCTTCCTCGGTCGTCGTGTCCACATCCAGACTGTTCAGCCCCATATGCGCTGTCCGCGTCCTCGCGAGATCTCGACGCCTCGGTGGAACAGTATAATTGGCGTACCATGGCAGGATCGCAGTATAGGCGGATGAAGTGGTGGTATTGTAGTTCTCGGCAGAGACGTACAGTGAGAGATCGAGCAGAGGGGTTGCAGTAGATTGGAGGAAGGTAATGAAACTACATGTCTTTTTAGATCTGCTTCAGGAAAGGATGGTGAGTGTACTGACGCCGTTTTATCGTTCTGCTGCCGGTTGGTGAGATGCGCATCGAGATCGGTGGCGATTGCAGGATGGTTTCGAAGATAGGCGACGATGTCCTCAAATCCTGTTGCGGTTGCAATACCATCGTCGAATAAGATCGGCAGGCTTTCTTATTGGTTTGTGAGAAACATACTACACTCAGCAAGGCAAGAGTGGATATACCTGTGGCTCCAATTGAGGGGTTGTAGTCAGCTATGAGAGACCATTGTCCCTTCGGGATCACGCGCTGGCAGTAGGCCGTCGTAGCTATGCATTCGGGCTCTATTGAGGGAAGTCCGAAGGCCGGGCCCCAGACGTGAAGCTCCAGCACCATTCTCTCGTAGGCGTTGTGGGAAGCGATGGGAGCAAATGCACACGACGAAAGCACCAGACTTGTTGCATTCACCAATGAGAGGCTGCTGGACCCTGACTTGGCACATTGTCACGTGATCCCGCGTCATCTTCGAAAATCGGTTCCCACATCCGCTCCTTCAGCTCCCAACCTTTGTCGAGTTCCAAGACACGAAACATGGCTCCGCTTAGACGATACTTGAGGATCACGAAGCACTCTGTCCTGGAAGTGCGCATCTACCTCGATCGACCAGCTGACACAGAGGCATGGCTATTGAAAAGCGATAATCCAGCCCTTCCACGCGTCATCCAAGCGATACGTCCGCTTGTACTTCCTAAACTCCGAGAAGAGAATCAACGGGGCAAAGGCCGGGGAGGCACTAAAGCAAAGAAGAAGGGTGTCAAGGATGTTGTTGTCGAGGGTGCGTAATATATCCAGGATTGCTTGTCCTAGTCGCTTTTACTCGACGTAGGCTTTCGCATTGCAAATGATAGCAATGCCGGCAGAGCTCGCATCTTACAACCGTCTAACATCATGCCAGATGACTTTGAGGTATCAATCTTTTTGACAGAGCTCTCATCCCGTCACTCCATCTTGACGAAGCAAAAGACGTTCAAGGACAAGGCTCGCATTCAGAGCAACTCTGGAAAGCTCACCGGCTGGCTGACCACGGGAACCAGTAATCAGCCGCTTATGATTGATGAAGAAGCCATGGATCCGATAGTGATCAGAGACGATGAGGACGAAGAAGCAATCAACCTGGCTGATATCCCCGAAGCTGACGTGAGCAGCCCGAGCAACAGCGAGGGGTCAGACTTGTTTGTACCTGGGCCGGGCACAAGGCGAAGCAAGACAAAAGAAGGTCCAAGGGCCAGAGAGCAGGGTGAAGATGACGACAAGCTGCAAGAAGACGATAAGAAGAAGCTTGGCCTCAACACATCATACGATGGCTTTAGCATCTATGGGCGCATATTGTGCCTCGTGGTAAAACGCCGTGGCGCGAGAAATCACGCAGGAAGTGGCGCACCGTCAAGCCAGGCCATGTTGGAGAACTGGGTTTCCACACAAGCCGCTGCCGAACAGGTCGATGACGACGAAGACGGTGGTGGATGAAGGCCAAACTAGTCCAACCGTTCTTTCTACACCGTCGAGACTGGGAAGTTTGATCGTCTTACAAGGATTGGTACGAGGCACCACACCCTAAAATAACCATAGTAAGCTCGCTTCCAGGCAACTTTATCGCCGACCCCTTGTATGTGCTTATGTGATGGCTGGGTGTCATGTGGATTTTCCACGTGGACGCACTGTGCTGACCATTCGGCCGGATAAATGCGCGGTTCCCATGGACGACCATGTACTTTGGGGGCTTCCTCAGACAATGAGCCATTTCCCAAGAACGGGCGATATACGCGGCAGAGGTTGCGTGAAGTGTGACGGACATGGGCTGTGGGCGCATGCCGCGTTGCACGTCGACGAACATGATGGAGAAGTCGCATTGAAGGACGACACGTGCCTGAGGAATAACGTTTGCGATATAGTCTATTCTTGGCTGTGTGAAATGGCTTTCCAGGCACATGTCATCTACTCACACCAGTTTTTGTTGGGTCGGCTGCACTCAACGCTTTTAGGTTTAAACGTCCAGCTGTAAATGCTGCGATCCCACGTTTAGTAGCACACGTAGGCTTTCTTTTCTCGACGGGCGTGTCTCTAGACTATAGTTTGTCCAAATACATGTTGGCGTTCCGGGCATGCCGTTCCCAAGAAAGAGGGCGCTACCTTGTTCGCTTGATCCGTGCTGGAGGTGCAAGCCACATGCAGCCCACAAGGGCGCGTGGCACCGAGATGCCTTTGCGCGTACCTGCAGCAGTGTGCTTGGTGAAGCGATCATCAGCCCGGCTGCTCACTCCTGATTACGACTACAAAGCCTGCCACATGAAGGTCAAAATGTGCCGGCTTCGAATCATGGCTCTGCGACAGGGACGCGTACGCATAGAGTCGGCACATGGATTTCAGCAACTTATGCTTGGTCGCAAGAACGACTTTATTGGGCGTGAACGCTGTGTTGCCCATGACGGGCATGAAGCGACCGAGGACACGACTACGGCGACATTGCTTTTTCGTCTCTGCGTGTTTCCCGAAATAGCGGCGTTGATCTGGTGACTTGTCATCCAACGGCGGTTCGGTCTTTTTCATCGCCTTCTCCGCACTTGTCCAGTCGGCTGGGACGTTCGTCAGCTTCAAAGTTTGCTATCTGTAACGGTCCTCTTTACCACTAGCAGCTCTGAAACTGCAACCTTGTGGTGGAATTGAGATTGCTACAGCCGAGGGTGTGGCGAATGTGTGGCAGACAGTTTTCCACATTGGGCCATGGCGTAGGTAACGGGTGCCCCTGTCGATCGCGCGTCCCTTGTTGCCCAGGTATCGGCAGACAGCAAAGTACAGAGTCCGTTCCTTCTTCTGGCGGTCAAAAAGACGCTCCTTTCCGAAGCCAGCGGACAAGCAAGCTAAAGCCCGAACAAATTTTTTGCCTTGTTATCTAGCGAGCGGCAGGGGCAAGGAGAGACAAATTGCGAATGAAAAGCAAGCGAAGGCGCTTCCGAGGTTGGAGATGGGATCCCTGTAAAGTCCACGTGGTTGTTGCAATTGTAAAGACGCAGCCGCGGGGCCTCTCTCCGGTCCTTCGGAATGGTGGTTAGACGACCTCAGCGCTCCCCCTTCGGACCACGCCGGTATCCAGGTGAGGGGAGGGGACGAGAGTTCCAACGTAGTAGAGTTCAGCCAGCCGTCAGCCATTTGTGGTCGCCGACAAAGTGCGAGAAACACACAAACAGGGCACGCACACAGCAGGCAGGCAGGCAGCTACTCTGACCCTGGACACGCGCACACTAGGATAATACGAGTCGCACAAACAAGGCAAGCAGACAGACCAAAATAATCCTGTCCTTCTTCTTCTTCTTCTTCTTCTTCTTCTTCTTCTTCTTCTTCTTCGTCTAGTTTTGACATGGGCTTGCGTATTTCTCAGCCTACTTGTCTCGAGAGCAGACCCTGTGCCCAGGGTGCCAGGCAAGAGTCAGGCTCAGGGAGCATGCATGACATGGCAACACTCACCGCCAACGGGCACCAGCACATGCAGTGGAGCACCCAACTCCAAGGGGCTGTCGAAATTGGATGGAAGACAGGAAGAAGCACGGGAGAAGGCGCCGTATGCGCGCTAGATCGCCCACCTGCGCTGGAGAAAGTGCGGGCCAAGCTTGGGCAAGTGAGGGCCGTCGCAAATTGGGTGACGAAATTTTTGTTACTACCTCTGTTTGGCCGCTCGCTGCCCGTCGCCGTGTCAGAAATTACTCTTGACACGGAGGCCAGAAGCGGACCTGGCCTGTTCCTGAATCTCTCGCGCCCAAAGGTAGTGAGGCGGTCGGTCGTGGTAAGGTCGTCCTGGCACGACGGCAACTATTACGACCATTCACACTACAGTACCAACGATACAGCTAAGAATAAATAATCAGCCCCCAAGTGCCGAGGATGGGGGGAAGTGATGTCAGACTGGTTCTACACTTCCTGCCGAGCCTGCTGCCTTGTGCGAATAGCATGCCTCAACGGCGACTGTCCCGCGACAGGATTGGATCAGCACCATCTTCGGCCAGTCACGAGGACGATGAAACGGCCAGCAGCAGAGCGGACGGGCTTCGTGTTTCTTCTTACCCATGCTCCTGGACGGACCAGGATGAGCAATGTTTCGGCGTGATTTAGCTCAATGCACAAGCCAGGAGCCACCCCTTTCTTGCTCCATCAGCCCAGCGCCTCCTTCACCGCTTGGGCCGTGCCATGCGCTACCGCGAATAATTACACACATCGTCAAAAGTACGTAGCTGACCGACATTTTCGGCCTCTGCAATCTGAGCATAGACATAAATACTTTGCGCCCCCCACCTTGTTGCCTTTGTTTCATCATCACTCAGCAGGACACTACACAAGAGCTATATAGCTCTACAGTCTACCATTTACACCCTTCCAAGACACGCTCCACTCCGCATACCAACAACTACTCCGCCACTCCTGCTCGACACTCGTACTCGACAACCTCTACTCTACACCAGCCACCAAGCTTCGCTTCACTCTCAATACAACACACAATACAATGGCCGCCCTCGACTACAACGAGTCCAACATGCCATCCCAAAACTTCCCTCCTTCCCCGGGTCCACCACCAACGCGCCCGCTGCCTCCGGTCCCTTCCAAATAGACATGGACCTAGTCAATCTCCTCGTCCCACGTTCGTTCTTTCCGACTCGCAACTGGCTTTGGCGCATCTCCACATCGATATCCATACCGCATTATTACCATCCCACCTCACCTTAATACTCGCCCCACCCCGACATCGAACCGCACATTGCCGCAGTCAGGCGTGCTGCCGTCATGCAGAGCATCTGCAGCATCCAGCACGATCTGATCTTCGATGCGCCTCGTGCATCAGAAGCAGAACAACCCCTGTCACTCACCTGACACTCTACGCGCTTCCCGGGTAAAAGCAGTCAAGACAAACTATCGATCGCATAGCGACATGCTTGACATCAGTCTTGCTGCAAGCCACAGACTCCCATGCATGGCCTTCACCACGCCTTGCTGACACGCGTCCCAACGATTCCTTCGCCTGCCGCACAAGTGGCCCGCTTCTTCTTCTTCTTCTTCTCTGACTCAACGTCGGACCATGGTTTCGCTATCGCATTTCCAACACGCGCTGGCTCGGGTGCACGGAACTCAACGGTCTCATATTCTCATAGACGCCTACTTCTCACCTTATGGCATATACCACCTCCCTTCTAATAGTGAGCGATTTTTTTCTTCTGGACTCGGATATTGCATCACTTGGCGCTCGGGCTTGTGGGGGCTAGGATATATACCATAGCATCTTTTCGCTTATCTTTTGGGAGTCTACTGCTGTTTTTGGAGGCATTATAGCCAGGAGGACACTTATCGAATACCCAATCTTTCTCGTAGCATTCATTAATTGATCTCAAGATCATCACCTTCTATACCTACCTGCCTCTACCGCTCAATCTGAAACGTGAGTGTGGTTCCGTACTATATTATCACACTAACAGCGTTCGATCATCCGTATCACAATCAGCATGAGATGTCTTCGGGCTTTCTGTCAGACCCTACGCTCACCGTTCTTTTTCCGCCAGTAAGTTTACCCGGTCCTAGGACGATAGGCCATCCCCAGTTCACTCAGCTGCACCGCCAAGATATAATAAGGCTTCAGTGGAGTCCAACAGTCCATGGGGATAGTGACCCACGAATGAGCGATCTACCACTTTGCCTCCACATCGGGCATACACACATTAGCTGTTCCTCGGCGCATGTGGTCCGTTGTGACGTAGTGTACACCTAGAAGAGAGCTAAAATACATATTCTACGCTGCTTCTGCATGTTCCTGTGTCCCGCAGCTGCCGAGCCTTCCGCATGACCGGTTTGTTCTCTTAGCGTTGGAGAGAACACGACACCAGGCCGCCCGTACAGGATCTATGATAGCCGCCTCATGAACATCCTTGTGGTATGATAATTAATAGCATGTCGTTTCTCACATCATCTGGTCGCATTCGGCAGGGCGCTGACCTATTCCGTTGCACAGTTCCCCCCCACGCAAGCGTTCAGGCACCAGGGAGCAATGCAGCGGCCTCTACCCAACGCGGATGACTCTTCTTTACACTTGATGCTCCACATGTGCGGCAAATCTGGCCCTATCATTTAGGGACTACTAGACACCTGGTACTACGATTGCCGTCATTGTAATTCTTCATGTTGCACGTCGTTCACCGCTCTGCAAGCACTAGTGAGGGGTCTGTCAAGATAATTATGTCCTGAGCATTATACCTCCCGTTTAACAGCCAGCGCATTCCGCGCTTAACTACGTCGTGATCTTTCGACGCTTCTCGAGCGGCTCCGCATACGTTACATTGTTGTTGGGACAGCCACAACTACACTCCCTCATCCCTCGATTCGGATGCGTATGCCGGGCCATTGGACGGAGATAGGATAGACAGATCCGCGGCAGGCGAGGCACAGCAATTTCGCAGGATCGATACACCTCGGTCTGTCTCAAGTGTGAGCACGCTTCGTATTAGGCATTCCAAAATCAGGCTTTTGAAACCCGCCATCGGCCTGACTCTGTCATCGCTGAAAGGATGCATTATCAGTACAGGGCTAAAGTTAGCCACATGAAGAAGACGACCCGAATCGTCTGGTCCCATGACGAGGAATCAAACAAACGCAATCTTATGAGTCCGTCCCATTAGCAGGGTTACTCACGGACACCTTTTCTTTTTCCTTTTCGCTTATTCATGGATCCTACAGGGTCGTGATCGCCAGAGTACGGAGTAACAATCGCCTTGTCAGACGTCAAATCATCCTGCAAGGCAGCGTATTGTCCCGCACGCCATTGTCTGGTGCATCCTGCGCCTCACGGGCCACGACGTATGGAAACGTGCAATTAGCCTTCGATGCAGCAATCCCAGGCACGTCAATCACATGCCCCCCGCAAACCCCTGCAGTTCCGCAAATCTCCTTCTCAGACGATGATCGTGGGTTCGAGCGAGTGAGCACGAAGCAGCATGACTGATGCTGTCAACGCTACAGTACTGGTTCCACGATTAGCCTAGGTTAGGCAGGCGGGCGGGCCCCTAGCTTCTTCGCTATTTGGGCTGATTTGTCGCTTGCAGGTGACTCACAGGGAGCGGTAAGCAATCGACTATTTTCGACACGGAATACGTTGCGACGACTTGCCCTTTCGCTTGTCGCCAAACAACCAGGTCCTCGGGATTACCGCTTGCCACATCAATACCGTTGGAAGATCAAACTGCCGGTTGCCCAAGTACTATCCAACACCGCACTCGCTGTCAGTCGGGTCACCGCTCCACACCATACATAGTACGTTGAGTACTAAGGGTCGATTCCTGGTAATAAATGGCTATGGGTTATATGTGGCATTTTTGGCGCTGCATCACAATCACGCTCTCCTGAAGATCAACGCCACCATCACCGTAAGCCAAGCATCGCGGCGTTAGCGAGGACAATCACAACCTTGGAAGAGGTTTTTATACCCCAGTCACGGTTGCTGTTTGCTCCGGATGATCCATCTCCATCTCGGCGCATCAATTTTTCACATGATGTTTCCACCGAGCAGTGATCACTATTTCCCATTTGTCTGTCTTGCTCCGACTTCATTCCCAATTTGTTTTCACGTCGTCATGGATGGATCTCATTGTATTCCATCTATCTCATATGCCCTCCCTTTCCCTCAGATTGTGACGCCTCTCCACGGGTTGAACGCTGATAAGTCATCTAAGCAGCTCATTTGGCCAGCCCGGTATGCACTCGTCAAGTCACGACGTACATTACCCCCACATATCCCGCACGGAGCGCTGTAGCCGTTCAAACAAAGCAGCCTCCACGGACTGTGTAGTTCATGCAGGCCATGCAAGGATTCAATTCAGGTTGCTTGCGTGTTCTTTGCCACCACAATCTTCACCTGAAACACCCTTAAGAGCACCGGCTGTTCACCTGCGAAACCAATGAACCGATCCCATTCTCTTTAGTCTTCTTACATCATCGCTACTGTCGTGAACGCAAAATATTCCAGTCCGTTGTTTCACAGATATGTATGCTTCAGATGGTCCTCCAGGCCTCCACACTCGTCACATCTTCTGGTGCCGAAGTACATTATTAGCCGGGTCGGCCAACCCTTTTTTCCTATCTTCAACGAACCAGGACGTCTTCCTTCTCAACATGGCCGCTTCCGCCACTAATCAAGCTGGTTTGGTGCCTACATCTAGCGCGTGGGATGGACCATGAATCGTAGGTACAGGGTAAGTCATATCCAACTGGACGTGCATGAGCATGTGCAAAAGTATTGCTCGGACACTATCACGCAACACTACTGCACAGTAGAGCGAAAGCAGCCATGTAGTCGTACTATAGCATGTTGTCTATAGCCATCATCCGTTGGCTTCATGTATTGATTCCCCAAAAAAGCATGCGAGCAGCACATCGCTTATCACGATATCATGACACAAATCTAATTTTCATTTGGACTTTTGCATTCTTCTCTACTTTGGCGACTTCGCAACTAGCTCTGTAAATTCTCTTCTTTACTGTGCGCCATAACATTTCAGCAACGAGGCCAGACTCAGAGTTGTGCCCGTTTGCAGGAGCAAATTCAACGCTCCGGTACCCAGGTATACCGGGCACTTGATCGACTGCGCCTCGTTCACAGCTATTCTCAATTTCTCAGTGTAGCCCCCAAGAACCTTACCACTACCATCTGCCTTCCCATCCAGGATCTCGATCAACTTCTCGCCAGCGTTCTTGAACATGGTACTTCCTCCCGCGGCATCACATGCCAGCTCATATAGCTGGGGCAAGGGAATGTCAACATGCTTTGCTAAAGAGATGGACTCGGCTGCTGAAACGAGGTGGATACCTGTCAGTAGATCGACTACCAGTTGGAGTCTGGTCTTTTTTTCTTCGGCGGATAGCATGCTTTGAATGCTCGCCACGGGCTCTAAGGTCCATAGGCGGACCAGTCCGGCATCGTCGTTGGCGCCCCAACCTCGATCTAGTGCAGAGAAGTATACTTGCTCCGCTATAGAACAGAGCGTTGCCGGGAAACCTACGCTTCGGGACATGGAAGTGATGATACCCTGCCCCAATCATTAGGAAAAGGTAACGCAGCAAACAAAACGAGGATGAGAACAGTACATACCGTGTCTTTCAGAATAATGGTTACAGCACTCGCTCCAGGGAAGTAATCCTCCTTCAGCGTTCTCTGACTTCGATTCTCGAACATCCAACTCCATCCCGTACTTCCCACAACAGCGTCAAACACATCCTTGCCGTTCAGACCCAACCTTGCAGCAAATCCGTACGCCTCGTTCAACGCCAGGATATGTATCGCCGCGAGAACTTGATGTACCATCTTCATATTGCTCCCCGCACCAATGCCGCCATTCACAATGAACAGCTTCGACGGTGCAGATAGCTCATCCAACAGCCACTTGCCCTTCTCAAGAGCAGCCTCTGAAGCCCCTGCCATGATGCTCAACGTGCCATCTGCTGCTCGACCCGCGCCCCCAGAAACAGGCGCATCGATGAAGAAGACATCACTCCTCCCGATATCAACCAACTCTTTCTCCACACTCTGCGCATACGCACTCGGCACTGTTGAACACAACAGGAGCGTCGCATGCTTTGGTAGCGCGTTCACAATGCCGTCTTGGTCGAATAGGGCGGGCTGTGCTTGTTGTGCTGACGCGACCATGACGATGTAGAAGGACTTGTCTTTTGCCGAGTCAGAGAGAGAAGTCGAAGGGATGCCGCCTGCTGCTTTGAACCTGTCGAGTGACGGTTGGTAGACGTCGAAGCCGGTTACAGAGTAGCCTTGCTTGACGAGGTGGGTGGCCATACCGAAACCCATGGCTCCTAGGCCGCAGAAACCGATTTCTGGCTTAGAAGTCATCCTGGTAGGTTTCCGGGAGTTTGTTGGTGAAACGTGAGGTGTCGTTATAGATGGATTGAGTTAGGTTGATGATGCTGTGATATCGACTGAGCTACTCGATTGGGGGCGAGAGACGTAAGATATTGATATCTGAATCCAGCAAGACGCTGAATAAGATGCTGAGTAGGTTCTCCTTCGCTCTTTTATAGTATCTTGCTTTTTCGCTCTTGTTATTTCACTGTTCGCTAAGATTTTCAGGTAAGTTGGAGACAGCGTTGCGTATATGTACCAAATATATCGGTTATTCAACTCCGTCTCAACATGCTCTTCGAACTTTCAAAACTGCTCGTAATGAAAAGTCATCACCGGTAAAAGTGATGCCCTCGACCACTGACATTCATCCAAAGCTACCCCGCACTACGACGAAAAGGGTAGGCGGGGTAGCTCTGCCGGCAATTGTTGGACCGAATCGGCGTTTGACCGATGGCTTCCTTGGTTGGGAAAGCCGAAGGCAAATGCTAAGGTCGGTGGACACGCCGATCGACAAAAGGTTTTGAGAGTTATCATGCTTGAAGGTGCTGGTCTGGACAGATAGTACGCCCCGTTTAAACCTAAAGGTAAACATTATCCATCTATCACAATGCTTATTCGGAGCATTGAGCACTTCATCACCATTATCAACATCTCACTCTTTAATAATACACTTCACTCTCGAAAGCTTCTTCCTCGGACCCTCCTCTTCTCTCACCTAAATAGACATTCCAACCTTCTCATGCCAATTCTGTTAATATTCAACCCCTCTTATTTAACATTCAGAGTGTGTTATAGGTCGGCTGTGGTTGATGTCTGTAGGTGGCAGAGTGAGAAGCAGATCGCAGTGGCAGCTGCTATGCTGTGGGCGCCGCTCTATCACAGGCTCGGGTGCAATCGTTCATGTCGCCATCATGCTCACTTAGGCTGTTACAAAAGATGCAATCAGTGCCTGCGCCCTGGTTGAGCTATCGCTAGTCTGTAGAGTTGTACTTTCATCGTAAAGTCTGACAGCATTTACAAGAGATTCGAACACACCAATTATGTATGTTCTATTGCAACCCAGTTTACCTTAAAATCACTTCTGCTCAGCATAGCGGGCAGCATGCTGCGAGGGTTGGAGTGGTCTTCTGATATTGCTCCGGTTCCGACGTGCGTTGACGCAATCTGAATGCTTGCCTGATAACCCCGCTACAAATACCCAAGTCAGCCACGCACCTGCTTCCGCAGTCCCAACTAGACTACATTCAACTCACTAATGCCTTTCAGTAGCTGGATCAATTACATCGGTGACTTTGCGGAATGGGTTTCGCGCCGGCCGGAGGTACGGAAGAAAGAGGATGCGCTGCGATTTGGTATCCTGGGAGCGGCAAACATCGCGTGAGTATAGTTAGAGACCAAATCTAAATGCTAGCTAAGAACTGCGAGTCTTCAAAGAATCTCGACTAATAACACGGCAGCCCACAAGCATTGACAATACCAGCACGATCTCACGCGGAAGTCATCGTCGTGGCCGTCGCAGCAAGAGACAAGGAAAGAGCTGAAGCGTATGCCAAGAGACATGGAATCCCTATTGTTCATGAGAACTACGACGGTAAAAATCTACTCTCCTTCATCCACCGTCAGGAATCGCGTTTGACAATCGACTGTTGTTGCACACTGAGCGTCAAAACGTCAAGCTAATATAGCAGCAATAGCACTCATCAACGACTCATCCATAGATTGCATATATAACCCCCTCCCCAATGGGTTGCACTATGAATGGACGCTCAAAGCTCTCAAAGCGGGCAAGCACGTACTCCTCGAAAAGCCCTCTGTCTCTAACGCAGAAGAAGCAAGGTCTCTTTTCCGCCACCCAGTCCTTCAATCGCCAAATGCACCAGTTTTAGTGGAAGCAAGTCATTATCGCTTTCATCCCGCTTGGCATGTTTTATTGTCCCTTTTTGACTCGAAAGATGTTGAAGAAGTGGATGTAAGGGGCTCGATTCCCGCAGGCATATTTTCTGGCGACGACATTCGTTTCCAATACGATCTTGCGGGCGGCAGTCTGACAGACTTCGGGCACTACACTACTTCTGCAATGCGTGGCATATTCCAGTCTGAGCCTGTTGCTGTAATGAGCGCGACTCCCCGGCCAATCTACAAAGGTTTCGACCAGCGCTGTGACGAAGCGTTTGCCGCAACCTACAAATTCCCAAATGGAGGCGTAGGCAGAATGTCAGTAGATCTGGGTGCAAGAGGTGGATATTGGTTTCCTTGGCTAACGAGCAACTGGCCGTGTTTCTGGAGGGATATGCCGCCCTGGCTGAGCGTAAGGCTGCGTGAAGAGAAACACGGTAGGCAGAACGGGTTGGAGCACTTCAGTCAGAGGACACTTGTGCTGAATAACTTCATGGGTCCGCATATCTGGCATCGGATTGATATCGTCACTACAGCAATCTGGCGCAACTCTTCCGGCGAGATAGTCGAGGAGAAGAAGTCGACTAAGTCTAAGAAGGTGTATACATGGCCAGACGGAACTGGTGGAGAAAACAGAGGAGAGGACTGGTGGTCAACGTATCGATATCAGTTAGAAGAGTTTGTGAATAGAGTCAAAGGTCGAGAGGGCAGTGGTGCTTGGATTGAATGGGAGGAATCAATCAAGCAGATGGAGTTGATTGATCAGACGTACGAGGTAAGGTTCCTCATGGGCAAACTGTGTGTGAGAACGGCACTGACTTTGTACCTTTAACTACGCAGAAAGCTGGCATGCTGTTGAGACCGACGAGTAAGGTTCTAGAAGATTGAGGGAAAATTGAGATTATGATCAGAGATCGCCGTGTTGAGAATGCATATAGTCTTGGTGCGTTTTGCTTGACGCTTGAGAGAAAGTAGGTACATAGTGTGTTGCAGACTTGTTTTCCGCATATTACTTGAAGAGGTATATATCAATAGTTATGCAGCGAAAGTATTGCGTTGTATCAACTAACACGACTTCAATTGTCCATTTATTTGGGCTAGCTTTCAAACATGACTCTGCCCTTGTCTTCCATTCCTTCACAACAATGTCAAATCCATCACCCTGAAATCTTATCCTGGACCCATTCCGGCACTTTCGGCTTCTTCTCCCACCCAGCCTTCCACGTCTCTTTCCACCCATCGACACTCGCCGGCAGTGCATATACAGCGCTGACAAACCACGCCGTCTCGCCGGCTTTCAAATCCTTCCTCACAACCGGCAACACAGTCCTTGCTTCGACGAGATTAGAGTTTGCGTCCGATAAGATGACACTACCCGTCCTCAACCCCTGATATATTTCTGCAATACCGACCGCGCCGGTGCGTGGTGATGCGGCGAAAGCAGATACAACGTCCGAGTGTCCACCTTCAGGGATGGAGGAGTTGAGCGTGCGCAGTGTGCCGTTCCACTCAGTGAGGAGTCTGCCATCGGACTCGCGAGCGCCGTAGCAAGCCCACGTGCCTTCTGCAGTCATGACATCGCGGCCTGTCCTGATGCGATGGACGCGGAGATGCCAGTTGGGTGTGTCTTCCGCGGGTGGGATCAAGTATGTGAGGACTTCGACATCGGGCCAGGGCTTCATGCTGGAGACCAGAACCGGCACACTGTCGTGGGTTTCAATTTCCGAATCGCCATTGTGCGCACGCCTCATTTTCCACAACTCTCCGCCGTCGTCGGAGAGGGCCAAAGTGGACTCTGGGACGAATTGTTCGAGCTCTTGGTAGCCGGTCGAGACGGAGTACGCGAATGCTGCGCTGTACGCGAATTTGCCGTACTTGGCGTTTGAGTTCTTGATCGCGTAGTGGCATGATTGACCACTCGAGAGTAGGAATGTATGCCCGCCGCTTCGGACAACAATTTGGCGTGGATGAGGCAAGGATTTGACAACTCGCTGGTTGGCAAATGGATGCGGTTCTTCCTTTGCGCTCCAGAATGGATGGCTCTCTGGCACAGCTAGCGCGGCAAAGGCGAGCATGCACCAATAGGGCGACTGTGGGGAGTTGTAGTTTTCAGCAAGGTAGTAATTGGGGTATGAGTATCCGACCGTAAGCATGCCGTTTGACTGGAAGATGTCGTGCTGTGTTGTCCACCATCGTAGGTTCCGAAGCCAAATTCCTTTTACGACGCCCCAGGACAATGGCTCCGGCAGCTCGACGTCTGCAAATGCTACGGCACCCCAAAACGCTACCATTGCCCAGCGATATGTCAAGGACCTCCCGAATGTGATAGCTCGGCCTTCTGGGTCAAAGTAGTGCACGAAGTCAAGAGCATACATTCGTGCGCGATTCTTGTACTCTTCAGCCTGGGTAGGATCGATATCCGCAGCCAGCTTCGAGTATAATAGTTGGAGATACTGAATAGCAAAAGAGCCGGAGTAATAGTCCATTTGACGATAGTGTGCCGGTCCATCGTTCGACCATCCATCACCGCGGTAGTAGGTATTGAGCTGCTTGATATCCTTCTCCAGCTGCTCTTTCGACCACTGAGCGCCGTTTCTTTCAAGTCCGAGATTGGCGAAAACGCGGAACCAAAGCCTGTTCACTTTCAATTTCGTATCCAGCGCACCCAACCACGGGATAGTTTATGAGAGTAGGAAGTTTGTTAAGGAGGCTTTCTTACCAGTTCGTATCAGGCATTTTTTTGTCATTCATACTCCCCAACCACGTCTCCACATTCTTCTTTTGTTTCTCCGTCAAAGGATCCCAAAACTCTTTGCTCGCAACCGCCAGGGTAAATCCAATCGGACACGCCTCCACCATCCTCTGATCCGTATCCTCCATATACCCCCAAAACTCACCACTCTCCGGATCAGTGCCTGAAATTAGACCCTTAACCCATTTATCTGTCGCTGCATATTTGCTCCCACCTGCCAATAAGGGCGCGAGACCCCATAGTGGGCGTGCGAAGCCTTCAACTTGCGCTCCCGTTTCATCGAAGCGTGTGCCTGTGCTTCCGCACTTTATAATGGCTTTACTAGGCGAGAAGCCTGAGAGGAGGGGATCCAGCAGAGATGCTACAGCGGCGACTACATCGTCGCGCGTCTTAAGCGGATTCGTGGAGAAAGGATGGAGGTCGAAGGCCCGATTGGCGTTTGCTGCTGTGGCGGTCATCCTTCCAGTTGGGCGTGGGCAAATTTCCTTCTGCAAAGAGGATGGAGTGCAAACGAGGCTGGAAACCAATATTTCTTGTCTTTCCGTCCGCTAAATCCGTTGCGCGGGCGAGTTGTACTTGGCGACGATGATTGCCTAGATTGGTCGTCGCAGTTTGCTGAGGTGGGCTCGTTGTGGTTTGCTCGTGTTAACCGTAGCCGAAGGCCTAAAACTCCAAGACGGGGATTGGTGAACAACGAATCCGGATGGATTGCCACGCAATGCTTGTGTTGGTGCTATCGTAGTATTGCGCGCGCATGTCACGGTTAAGCTTCGTTACCGACATCCTGCGGGTTTGTGTCGTTGATTCTTTATACCTGCTCGATCGCTGGTACGTTGTAGAGCTCATGCGTTGCAGATCGCGAAGTTCATCCCCTCAAAGGAAACCTCGCTGGGTTTTGCCTGATAGCACATATATCAGGTAAACCGCTGCGAACAAGGCAGCAATCTATTTTACCTGTTGCACCGACAATCTCCGCAATTTGTGCAAGGAACCCATCAGATGGCGGCGCGATTGTGGGGCATCCAATCGCCCCGAAAGCTCCCCATGTCTAATTCACGGATAAATGCCCACAGTAGCCGTAGCGCCTCCTGCTGGCGGGGGATTCACATGGTCCTACCCAAACCGGCAAGGGCTGACCTCCGTTTAATGTTTCCCCATTTCGCATGGCGGATGATGGTGGAGAGACCCCAGACTGCGTCGAGGAATGAATGCCATGCATTCCCTTGACTGGACGGATGAACTGAGCGGACTTGGCAGTTCCAAGACGCATCTTCAATACTCCACAAATTAACTACGAGCATCTTCACCATGCCATGGAATCTGACCTGTTCTAGAAACTGAGGGCGCTCGAGCGTTGGACACTCTCATTCGATGGAATAACGAGTATATACTGTTCTGACCATTAGGACCACCCGGATTGAGGGTTCAGTTGGCCTGTCGGCGTTCCTCATGCTGATATGGAGGGTTGGCAAAATCGAGTCCGGGGTCTAGTCTGGGGTTGGGACGAGGGAGAGCAAAGACCGCGGCGCTGGTTACCCCGTCTTGACCAGGGAGCTAGTGATCCAGGATAAGCTTGGACCGCTGTACCGTGCTGTTATATAGATAACGACTGGGTCCACTGCAATATGTCAATCAATCTGCGGAGGCATCTTCACTTTTCTCTCTGCTCATCTGTTACCGCAAGCGACGGTCCGGGGTAGATTGAGACTGTTTGATTCCAGAGGTCCCAACAGTCCTCCTATCTTCCATCCTCTACCGAGCGACGGGATCAGAAAGTAAGCCTAGGTATGTTTATGCTGACATTAGACAAAACGGAAGGGCTACTCAAACTAACGATAAGCAGATTCCATCAAACTCGGTCCCTGCGATCCCATCGAAAATCGACAGTCCACCACCATGTCTCGACCATCCACTGGTGCGCGATTCATCCGCACTATCGTCAAGAACGATGCCGTCAGGGCTGATCCACCTGAGATCTATGGATGGCGTGCGTTTGCCATGGCTGGCTCTGCCTGCTTCGGAGGCATGTTGTTCGGGTTTGATATCGGTACCATTGGTGGTGTCCTTGAACTGCCCGAGTTCCAAAAGTAAGTGCCTCGTCGACAGAGGGTTTACATTGATCAGTCAGAATACTGACTTTTGATCCAAGGAAATACGACATTACAAGGCTGAACAAGGTCGGCAAGGCCAACTTGAACGCCAATATTGCCTCGACACTTCAAGCTGGATGCTTCGTTGGTTGCTTCATCTCATCCTGGGCAGCTGACAAGTGGGGTCGAAAGATTGCTTTGCAGCTCAATGGTCTTATCACCATTGTTGGCTGCGCCATCCAAGCTCTTGCCATGGGACACCTTGAGGCCATGTACATTGGCCGGTACGTACTCTGCAATGATTCTGTGTCCTGGTTAGCAACATCTAACATGAGAATAGTCTCGTAGCCGGTGTCGGTGTCGGTGGTGCATCCATGGTCGTCCCTCTGTACATCTCTGAAAACGCGCCTCGTGGAATTCGTGGTGGTCTCACCGGTCTCTACCAACTATTCATCGCCACTGGAACCTGTCTCGCCTTCTGGGTCAATTATGGGTCTCTCATGCATCTCAGTGGTAGCGCCAAGGTGTACATCGTCCCGCTCGCAATGCAGGCTCTACCCGCCGTCCTTCTCGTCGGTTGCATGGCGCTGAACAAGGAGTCTCCGCGTTTCCTGGCTAAGCAAGACCGTTGGGAAGAAGCCACGAATGTGCTTGCCCGTATCCGAAACTTGCCGACTTCACACGCCTATGTCCAGGACGAGATCAAGGACATCGCGGATCAGCTTGAGCATGAACGCATGCTTGTCGCCGGTGCCACCGTCAAGGACCTCCTGAAGGAGATGTTTACAATCCCAGGCAACCGCAAGCGCGCTCTCATCTCCATCGGCTTGATGATCTGCCAGCAGATGACCGGTACTAATGCTATCAACTACTACGCGCCCCAGATCTTCAAAGCTCTCGGACTCGTCGGTAACGAGAACAAGCTCTTCGCGACTGGTATCTACGGTATCGTGAAGATGGTTGGCTGCCTCTGCTTCTTGATTTTCGCTGCCGACTCGCTTGGTCGCCGCCGGTCGCTCCTCTGGACTTCAATCGCCCAGGGTGCGTCTATGTATTACATCGGTCTCTACATGCGCATCGACCCACCGGTGGAGGGAAAGTCCGTACCAGGCGCTGGCTACTTCGCCCTTGTCTGTGTGTTCCTATTCGCCTGCTTCTTCCAGTTTGGCTGGGGTCCTGTTTGCTGGATCTATGTCTCGGAAATTCCTGCTGCTCGTCTCCGTTCGCTCAATGTCGCCATCGCAGTAAGTCTACCTTGTCCAAGTAATTAAACTAATTGAGGCTAACATGGTACAAAAAAGGCAGCGACACAATGGCTGTTTAATTTTGTAGTCGCTCGTGCTACTCCGAATATGATGGCTACGGTTGGCAAGGGTGGTTACGGGTAAGTCAACGTCAACACCAAAGCGGCATAACCAATCAAATACTGACAGTTTCCAGTACCTTCCTCATCTACGGCTCCTTCTGCTTCTCCATGTTCTTCTTTGTCTGGTTCCTTATTCCCGAGACCAAGGGTCTCTCGCTCGAGAAGATGGACGATATCTTTGGTATCACCGAGCTCGTCAAGAACATTGAGGCTGATCGCGAGGCCCACGCCCACGACCACGCCACCGAGCTTGATATCGATGGCAAGAATGTTGTACGTGAGGAGCGCAAGGAGGTCGCCAACTAAGAGATCGCATGAAAAGGGCTATTGATTGGGATCTGCGGTTTGAGATGTTCTTGTTGTTGTTTGTCGTCGAGCGTTCGTATGAGCCTGTAATGAAGTTATGAGCTTCGTGCCGCTCTTTTCACCAGCGCAATTCGGTTCTGTGAATGCTATGAGTGCTGTGATAGTGTTGTCCCCATGTGTAATGAAAAGAGAAGAAACAATCGCAAGCTAAAGCAAAGGGCTCGCATGGTGATGTGCATATTTGTGTACTCGTGTTCGCGTTACCCTTACAACCCGGCTGTGCCCGGCTCCGCTCTCTCAAATTTCGACAAAACGCATTCACGCCATCCTCATGATGGAGAGTGATAGGAGATAGACTCTGATGCCCCCTCGACATGCCCTTAATTTGTTCGAGTCCTTTGAGCTGACCGCATCCATACGCATCGTTCAGCGCTTCTCCTCGCCGGACAGGATGCCCTTCTTGACAAGCTCTTCAGGGCTGGGTCTGCCCTGCAATCCCTTCTCAAGGCTATCGGCTCTCATGTGGAGATCAAGCTCCTTCTGGTGTCCCTGAAGGGCAGGTGCAGCGGTCGAATCGGGGAGGATGTTTCGCTGGACGAGATCATCGCGTTCCGAACGCGAGGCTAGACCTTTCTTGAGATTGTCGGTCGCACGCTGGCGCTCGAGCTCAAGAGCTTTGGCCTGGAGGGCTCTAGAAGTGGGTGGTGATCAGTGGTGGTTTGGCAAAGCTTTGTTCGAAAGCGAGGGCAACAGCAAGGGCACGGAGATGTAAGAGTGAGTAATATAGATTTGCGAAACGTACGGTGCTGTCGTCGTATCTAGAAGGATGTGTCTGTTCTTGAGGTCCTGCGGCTCTGGACGATGCTGGAGGTGCTTCTCGAGAGAGTTGCGCCTGTCTAGAGAGCGCACGGGCGAGATGGGCGTCTCGTCGACAATGTCAGCGTTCTCCGATGCCATGGCGGATGAATGTTAGTGCTTTGTGATTTGAGTGGTGTGTGATTGGAACTATAGCTGATCAAAGAAGCTACTCTTGAGGTACTTAAGGGAGCTCCGGGAGAGTGAGATGAGAGGTCGGGACTCGTTGGATGCTTTGTTGCGGCTTGGTTGCGGGGCAGCCGTGATCCCTGCATAGGGCAACACCAATGTCAGGTGTTCGAGTGCGGTCATTTCTCACGTCTCACGAGCAACAAGTTCCTGGTCCTGTTTTCATGTCTTGCATGTTGATGTCATGCTTGAAGGCCTTGTCTCGGAGATTGTTGTCTACATATGTGGAGCTCCGTGGCTATATGCCCGAAGCTATGACACGCATCTGCATGAACCAACCAACCTCGTATCCTAGAGACATGACAACAAAATCAGACATTCTCATTCTTTATTTCGAACACCGCGTATATTTACTCTTCTCCTTCAAAGCTAGCAGACCTTTGAGTGCGCTCTCGTCGTTGGTGTTGCTGCTACTTTGTGCCTTCCCTTCCTCTTACACGCCGTAACTGTCTTAGTCGCCAGGCCAGGCACCGTCGTGACCAAGTGGCAAGGCTTTCACAGCATCAGCTTCGCCATTCCCATCTAAGCGCATATACACCTCGACTGCACTTACAAGCCCAAGACCCATCGTCTTTGTCCTAATCTCACATCCCTTGCAGTTTGTGTATGATGTCGACGTGCGCGTTTTCTCCCAGAATGTGCAGTTCGTCTGGAACGAAGGCACTCGGAAGATGTTGATGGTGCATGTTGGTGCAAGCCTTGAAGTGGACTTCGATGGGGGGTGGAAAGTTGAGCATGCTCTAAAGAGGTATTAGGATGGAATGACTCTCTGAGTGAAGGGACGAGACTGACGCTTGTGCTGAGAGCACGGCTAAAATCACCTTCACTATTGATTGCATGTTGCGCAATGATGAATGCTTTCGAACGATAACATTATGGAGTCGGGCAACGTCGAATCCTATTTATGAGTACGAGCACCAGGAAGGAGACGCGTATGGATCGGTGCTGCTTCCACGTGTTGGCGTGTAAGGAATGTACGACTTGGTGGCTAGTTGGGACTCGGTCCATGCAAGGTGCGATGAAGTAATATCATTATTGTCGCAGCCACTAGCTATGGTCCGTCCATATTAAAGTACGGTAGTGATTTGCAGTGCCATAAATATACAAAAGCCTCCAACTCCATTCATGAGCGGCTGGACTATCGATGATGGAAACTGTAAAGAACTGCAAGAGTATGGATGCATTTTTTCGCCCCCATTGCCTGTCCATCAACGCCACTTTTCTTCATTGACTCTCAGCGTGAGCCATTCATTCCTGTGCAATTTGTGCCGAAATTGTTAAAATGTCGTGGTTTTGGAAGACGTTTACGCGCCATCGTCCTCGCCGATGCGGATGGCACCCTCACGGTTGAGGCCGTTGGCCCAGAAACCTCCCAGCTCAACATCGCTCTCGCGCAAGTTGGCATGGGTAATGAGGAGCCAGGCACCAAAGACACCCTTGGCAAGGACATCTAGCACGGCGTAAGCGATGATCTCGCCATCTACGCCAAGCTTGCGAGAACCATCGGCGAAACCCCAGATACTACGGCTTGGTCAGTATCATCCTGGACATGAGTAGACAATAGCACTTACATGGGGTAGGCAGTCCAGAGCACGAGAGTGTAAGTGCCGATAGCGATGAAGAAGGCACGAAGCTTGGGGCCCTTGGCAGTAGCATTGACACCTCCGTTGACAGCGAGGTGCCAGATGACGACGATGTAAGCAAGGCAGGCAATCGTGTACCAGCCCCACTTCTGAGGAGTGCCCTCGGAGCCAAAGGCAGCGAACAGACCAGTCAAGACCATGATCAGATCGGCAGCAATAGCCAGGAAGATGTGGGCGCCGGAGATACCAGCTAGGAGGCCGAGATCGAGAATGAGGAGCGGAGTGGTCAAACTCCAATCGACGTAACGAGCCCAAAAGACCTGGCGATGAACGTGTTCGTAGGTATCGGGGACGTGATCGTGCTGATGGCGGATGGTGATTTTGTGGACAGAGACGCCATGTCCAGTTGCCATTGCGAAGTACGAGAGAGCAGCGATGACGGTGATCAAGGTGGTGATGACATGGTAGAGGCGTTTAGACTGTGGGGTGGTTAGTGGAGTGCAGCCTTTGGATGAACCGACACCAGGGCGTTACGTACCACTGGGACCCTCCAGGACAAGGCCGTGAAGGCAGCAGAGGCGATGAGCATGAGCACAAAGACGACCCATAGCGTCTTCGTTCCTGCGCTGCCAACGAACTCGTGGATCGGAGTGTCGGGCAGGACCGAAGGAATCGGAGCTACATGTGTAGGCGTAGCCGAAGCCGTGGCGGTTGGGAGAGGGAAGAGTTGGGATGTCTTCTTCAAGACGTCCTCGAATTGGTCAATCATCATGATGGCGGTGGATGTTGTGTGCTTGTGGAAGATGATTGACTGGGAGAATTGACGGTGAGATGGAGGGGACGGGGAGTGAGAAGGGGAGCAAGGTGGAGACTTATAAAGAGGAGAAGCAGGCAGCTACTTTGTGGACGTAATGCAGGCGGGTCACCTGTCTGCAGCTGCGGCAGGAGCTATACAAAGGTGGAAGTCACGACGTCATGGGAGCTTGCCGCCCCTCACGGCATGCCCTGTGCTCTGGACTTTGATTGGCTGTAGCCTTGCGGGGGACCAACCATGGACGGGCTTTGGGGAACCACGACAACATGGGAAGCTTGCAGCGCCTACAGCAGCAAAGGGCAACTTGCTTGTCTCTTGGGGGTGGGGAGTAGATGGGGACTGTTGGTGGCTGTGCTATCTATACGACTGGCTGGTGGTTCGAAATTCGTTGCCAGACTGCTGCAGGTGCCATTTGCGACGTGCATGCGCATGGGCAATGTAAGAATGCCATCATCTTGATGCCAAGGCGATCAGCCGGGTACCCCAACGTCTAGAGGATCGGATTTTGCAAGTTTAGCCTCACAAACCTGTTTTTTGGAAGCAGATACAAACATGACCATGCCCGAAGAGCTCATTAGCTCCCAGAGGAGTTCGTCTCCATGTATGTAAAATACTCGCAGAATGAGGCCAACCTCTTACAGCGAGAGCAGCGCCTCACCAGCCGGTCAGAAGAACTTGGACACCTCACGTGACGCACCAGCCCCGTGCAAGGATACCCGTTGTGGCTTAGAGACTGTGCCACAGATTTGCATCACGTGGTGTCCCGTGCTGCCAGCCTCGCCGCTGACTATGCCAACGCTGACTAAGTCGCCGCTGCCAACCGCAGATTCCTCGCTTAATCCATCGCAACTTCTTCCGCCTTTCTACAAACCACCACTGCGCATTTCCATCTCTTGTCGAAGATGCGTCACGCCACAGACTACCAAAGTCCCGCACGGCTTAATTACAAGCCTCCAAAACTCGACAAGCTGATATGCCATGACTGATATGACCATGACAGCCCCGATGGGTTGGTGGGGCTTGGTTGTCCTTGTCAAGCCCATTCGACGGCTTGGATTTAGCGCGGACATCAAGGTACTTGCAATTTTTAGCCCTCTTCAAGCCTTGTCAAGTCGACTCAAGCCTCTTCCTTTCCGCCATCAGGGTGCTTCCATCACCTCGAGCGACGTGATAAATAGCCCGTCAAAGCCTGCCCACGTTCCGAACCACGCACCCGCCCACCCGGATCGACTGCCTCACGCGTTGCTGTCCATTTCTAGTCTTACCTGGCTCACAAACGTCGATACCAAACCCTCGGTTCTCTGTTTCGCACCCGCGCAAACTCATTTGTTCAGCAGCCCTTTATTGGCTCAACACGCGCCGACAATGGAGACGGCCGCACTGCAAGTGGCGCGTCTTGTGCTGCGCCAGGATCCCCCATCTCCTGAGACAACGCCCAATGAACCTGTACGGTGCAGTTCCGAAAACGACTATGACGGCCGCATGGGAATCCGGATATCTTCCATCTTTGTCATCCTTGTGGGTTCCATGTTCGGTTCGTGTCCACTCTATGGTTACAGGCAACAGTCATCTACTGACAGGTGGTAGGCGCCATATTTCCAGTGTTTGCCAAGCGAATGCAGTCACGGCTGGTACCGAACTGGGTCTTCTTCGTTGCAAAGTACTTTGGATCAGGTGTCATCGTGGCCACAGCTTTCATCCATCTTCTTGCACCCGCTCATGAAGCATTGACAAATGAGTGTCTAACGGGCGTTATTGTCGCATACCCTTGGGTCGAAGGCATCGTATTGATGACCATCTTTGCCATGTTCTTCCTCGAGCTAATGACCATGCGCTACGCCACTTTCGGTGGTGGCCACGGCCACTCTCACTCGCATTCACACGAGGCAGACCACTCTCACACGGTAGTCCCGTCAGCAGCTAATAGTGCCGATATCAGCCTAGGGGATCACAAGAGCAGCCCACAGGACGTGGAAGCAACCCCCAGCGGTAACAATCCTCACCTGCGCGGCGAAGACCACCTCGGCCACCAGCGAGACCACGTCGCTAACTCCGAACTGAGTGCAGACTGGGAGGCCCACGGCGTGGTTCCCGAGACTTACGCTGCGCAGCTGACTGCTGTCTTCATTCTCGAGTTTGGCGTCATATTCCACTCCATTTTCATCGGCCTGACGCTGGCCGTCGCTGGCGATGAGTTCATCACCCTTTACATCGTGCTCGTTTTTCATCAGACATTCGAGGGTCTCGGTCTCGGTGCCCGACTTGCAGAAGTTCCCTGGCCCAAGGTCAAGCGCTGGACACCCTACTTGCTCGCTCTGGGGTTTGGCATCTCCACGCCAATTGCCATCGCCATTGGACTGGGCGTACGAGAGACTTTTGTGCCGGGGTCGCGGACTACGCTCCTCGTCAACGGCGTCTTCGATTCCATTAGTGCGGGCATCCTCATCTACACGGGCCTGGTCGAACTTATGGCGCACGAGTTCATGTTCAGTCCGTACATGCAGAAGGGGCCTGTGAGTAGAACACTCAAGGCCTTTGCGCTGATGATTATGGGTGCTGGTACGTGTTAAACCTCTCTTTCTCCCACACTGAGTCGTCTCGGACTGCTAACATATCCCAGGCTTGATGGCCCTATTAGGTTACTGGGCTTGAGCCAATTTATTCGCACCTCATCTTGTTTCGCTCCGCTGATATTAGACGCTTGTAGATACTTGACCTTGAAATTTGGCAAATGACGGGCATGAATTGTAGATCGCTAGCCTTGTTACGATACCCCTAGAAGGCGGGTTGGTTTTTTTGACAGGACGATTCTTTTTGTTTGAACGCATAATGAGCATAACTCTGGCGAAGCAATGATTTGCATGACTGGAATGGGATCCTTCTGCATTACTATGTGCCACTCACTCGTGCTTAGACAAGGTCGTGACTAAACATGGATATACTATCTTTGCTACTCTGAATCACGAGTTGGAAACGACCAGGGGGTATCTCAAAAAACTACACATACAAGTACAGCAGTGACCCGCCGGCAGTGCAACCTAAATCCTCTCCAAGATGCAGTCGTATGCAAAAACAACGAATCATGTACGTCAAACATTATCACATGCAAGCAAAAGACAAAAAGGAAAACAATCTCCACACGACCATGCCGCGGCCGTGAGATAACAAAAGGAACAGTCGTACGACGTGTGAATCCAGTTACGCCGCCGAGCGCCTGGATACTTGAAAGAGAACGCCATCCCGGATATAGGAAACAAATGCTGGGTATGTGTGACGAAATAACACAGGAAAACATAGTGGACGACGATGGAACGTGTTGGGTTAAGATGCCTCCAATGCATCTATGGAGGCATGCAAGTGTTTAATCCTCTCTTCAAACGGCGTGCCAAGGGGCGTCAGATCTGCTAGGAACTCAGGCGCAACAGGTTTCAAACCCTCCAGGGCTACACCACTATCGCGATCAATATATCGATCAGACTCTGCAAAAAAAGGCGACTCCAGAGCATCCATAGCCTGGTGCAAAGGGCTCCAAGGGCTGAGGAGACCCCTAGATTCCTCAGTATATGTGGCCTCGTCGTCGGTGACGAGTACCCGTCCGCCCAACTTGACGTCGCTGGCGCGGACCTGGTACTCAAGGGCTTTCCGACCATCTTTTATGAGTTGCTCTGTCCAGCCCATACATCGCTTGAGGCTCTGATTCATCTTCTGGCTATCAATTAACAGCCCACGATGTTTCGAAAGGTCTAGCTGGAGACGCTTTTCATCCCGTAAACGATGCGCCTCATCCCGATCGGCCTGAGCGGTGGGGCTTAGAGTACTTTCGTCGAAAGAAGAGTCACTACTCTCCAGCTCTTCTTCTTCTACTAGTACTTGCTGTTCATCTTCTTCTTGTGCTTCTGCTCCTTCTTCTTCTTCAGACATGTCTGAGAGGTCGCCCACGTGGCCGAGTCCAGTAGTAGAGAAAGTGTCGTGAGGAGAGCCCACCGTGTCGATCGAGAAGCGACCCGCTCGGCTCATGCGCCGAAATCGCCTCAGCTCAGCCTTTTGTTTGCGAACTTCCCTCTCGAGTGAGCGATTGATGGCTAGAAGCGAAGAATTGCTAATTTCAAGATCGAGCACTTTGCGTTCGCGTCGTGCGTTGGCGGCCAGTTCGTTCATCAGCTCGAGCGCGCTTTGGCCGCCAGCGGGCCTGATGGGACTTGTTGGTGCTGGAGACGGAAGGCCAGAGAAGGTAGTCATCGGCGGAGAAGGCGCAGACGCTACGCTGTCGGGCAAAGACTCATTGCTGACTATGCGATTGGCAGTGTGTAGTGGACTAGGCGTCATAGCAGAGAGATCGTTCGAAGGGGCCTTGTTCAGCTCCGCAATGGAATCGATGGATGATAGACTGGCGCTTTTGGCATGTCCTAATCTGACAACAGATGATGTGGCGCTAGATCTCCGTCTTGAGCGGTCTGGAACATCTGGTGTGCTAGTACCGGACAGGATAGACAGCACTGAGTTCCGGGAGTGTATTGGTGGTCGCATGACTTGAGAGACACCCTTTCGGTACGAGAGGTGCGCCCATTCCTTGGTTGGCGATGGCGGTCGTAGTGACAGTCCTCCATGTGCGGCACTAGCCTTCGGTATGAGCTCTGGCGAAGCTGAGACGGGCGGAGGAGTGAGAGCAGGCGGACGGTCTCTCGATTCCGGCAACGAGTCGGCGTGGAAGAATTTGCTCTCTGGGTGCGACTTGGCTACGGACGACAAGGGCGGGGATGACACACCTGACTTGCGGGGCGTGTCATTTTGTTTGCCGTTGGCGTAAAAGAAAACAGGCGCCTTTTTCTGAGGTACTGGTACTGGTGCCGGCTGTTCATGAGGTTTGGCGTCATTGGCGTGGAAGAATAACGAGGAGACATCTTTGACCGAGCTAGTATCGGACGATGGGTAATTGTGTATATGGGAAGGAAGCAACCTTGGGGTAGATGTAGTCTGGTTGCTACATTGCCCTGGAATGCTGCGAGGTCGAGCTCCACTCTGGGCACCGTGGTGTCCATTGACTCCAAGCCCACCATAGCCGAGACTCTGCTCTCTCTGCGGAAAGTCTATGGTGGAGGCAGGCCGGGAGCTCGTAGGCGTAGCGTTGGGAGTGCTACTGGGTGTAGACGAGGCGCTCTCGACTCCCACGCGGGATTTTCTCGACGACGAGCGAGGCGTGACATTGCTGCTCAGGAATGCCTTGACTGGGGTAACGTCTGCGTGGGCCGCCGTGGTATTGGCTCTAGGCGTGCTTCCATTGCTGCTGCGCACCGTACGACCACCAGACTGCGACGACGTGCTTGCCGAAGTGGGTGTGGGCGTGGGCGTGACGGCGAGCCGAGGGGTAATGGGCGTCTTTGCAGTGCGGTTGCTAGCGAGCGTCGGCTTCAGTGGCCGTGGGTTATTCGGGTTGGGTCGATCGATTGGCATCCTCCACTAGGTATTCAACTCTTGTGTGTGGGGGATACGGATACGGTGTATATGTGTGGAGCGTCTTCATGGCCATTCGAGTGTGGCAATGGCGCGGTTGCTGGGGGGGCTGCATGCAGGTGGTGTGGTGGACAATGCGTGTTGATGGCCGCGAGGCGGTGACTGACGACTTTCTGCTGGGCCACAACAAAGGCGCCTCGAGCGGGACACGCCGCGTTACAATGCCAGCAATTGGGGAGAGTGTGCAGCGGGAACCAGGTCCATACCTAGCGAAAGAGGGTTGTTTTTTCTTCGGCTGCAGTCGAGTGTGGTGCGTGTGAGATGAGCTGCGGGCGACATTGATCTGGTAGATGCATGGGATGAATGAATGCAGGGCACTCCGTTTGGACGCTAAGCCCAATCCGGCTCTCGCCTCGGAGCGCGTCATTCACTTGGACGAGGCCTCACCTCGGCTGCATCTCCATCTGATTCAATGTCGCGTTGGCAGCTTGTCATTTTGGTTGGAAATGTACCATGAGGAGCAATGCTTCCACATCTGCATATTCACGCCCATCACCTACGAAGCCCCGTCGTCTACTGCCGCCCCAGTATGCCCTTGTTCACACACCAGACGCGTCCGACGACATGCCCCCAGCCGTCACGTCTACCACCATGACCGCTTCCCGTGATACAGACGATGCCGCTCAAAACCCGCAACAGACCTCAGACCGTCCACGGCCCTTGCGCACGCCGTCCAACGAACACGACTCCCTCAAATACCACCTTCTCGGTCCCTCGCTCACCAAGGCTGGGCAGGACACCGTCGACCAACACAAGGTCTCCGAGGTTATATACAATGCGTCCAAGGGCTCCAAGTTCTTCAACAACGAGGAAGTCAAGGACAAGAATCTCACAGAGAAGATCACCAAGATCTTGGCCAAGCGGCGTCAACTGGAACAGCTCGACGTCGCCTCTGACTTGCGCAGAGCAGACGACTACATTGCCGAACTGGAGCTGACCCGTGATCTGAGTCAGGCCATAGTGCACATTGATTGCGATGCCTTCTACGCCGCCGTCGAGGAGCTCGACAGGCCTGAGCTGAAAGACGTTCCCATGGCCGTGGGCAAGGGCGTGCTGACCACCTGCAACTACCATGCTAGGAGATTCGGATGTCGCTCGGGAATGGCTGGCTTCGTCGCTATGAAGCTGTGTCCGCAACTCATCTGCGTCCCCATGAACTTCGCCAAATACAGCGCCAAAGCTGACGAGGTCCGCGAAGTGCTAGCACTATACGACCCTGGCTTCGAGAGTGCTAGCTGCGATGAGGCCTACCTCAATCTCACAAAATACTGTGAGGACCACAGCATGGATCCACAAGAAGCCGTCAGCCAGCTGCGCGCGGAGGTCCACGAGAAGACCAAGATCACCGTCTCTGCCGGAATAGCTGCAAACGCAAAGCTGGCCAAGATCTGCTCCAACCAGAACAAGCCCAACGGACAATTCTACCTTCCGAGCGACAGACAGACAATTATAGACTTCATGAAGACAATGCCTACAAGAAAAGTTAATGGTATCGGCCGCGTCTTCGAACGAGAGTTGGACGCTATTGGTGTTAAGACATGTGGAGACATTTACGCACATCGAGCCTATTTGTCACAATTGTTCGGGCAGAAGGCTTTCCAGTTCCTGATGCAATGTTATCTGGGTCTGGGACGCACCACGATTCAACGAGCAGAGGACTACGAACGCAAGAGCGTAGGCACTGAGACTACATTCAAGGAACTGCAGTCGCCCGACGCACTACGAGACAAGCTGCGCCACATCGCGGAAGAGCTGGAAGGCGACCTCAAGCGCACAGAGTACAAAGGTCGAACGCTGTGCATCAAAATCAAGCTCTATACATACGAAGTGCACACGCGGCAGACTACGCCGCCGTTCGCTATTCACAAAGCCGATGATTTATACAAGTACAGCTTACCGATGCTAGAGAAACTAATGAAAGAGATTCCGAACATGAGACTACGGCTCATGGGATTACGAGTCACGCATATTGTCACTACAAAGAAGCCTGGAATTGACTTCTTTGGTCGAGTCAAGATATCCGCGACGGCCACTAAGAATACGACAACAGCCAATGGCAGAGACTGGGAAGTCTGGCCCGAAGAAGAGTTTGAAGAAGCTGCGCGTCAGGAACGCAACGATGAGATGAATGAATTGGAGAAGTTATCACAGGAATACGAACAACAGCAACAGCATATCGTCGACACCGACGGCAAAACCGACCAGGAGACAGTTGCTGAAGAACAATGGACGTGCCCCATATGCGCACTTCAACAACCACCGAACGATGCAACCTTCAACGCCCATATCGACTTCTGCTTATCGAAACAAACCATCAAGGAAGTAGTCAAGTCAACAACGCCGCCAACACTGGATGCGTCGAAGACTGTACAGAAAAAAGGGAAACGAGGCCGCCCCAAGATCGAAACCCTGGCGTCAGAACAGCAGGCACGCGAGAAGCGGCGGGCCTTCTTTTCACCAGGTGGCGCTTGAGCATGAGACAGAACAAGCAGCAAAGAAGTTATGCTGGCCATGTTGGAGTTTCTTTGCACTACTACTTTTGTCAGAGACAGCGCCTAGTCCAAGGGCGCTGAATTGCACGGGCATTCACTCGTCTCGTAAGCAGTACACACGTAAGCAAGAAAGTGCCTAGAATTATAGAATTGTATACACGCTCAGTTCAGTCACGAACGGACAGAGCAATATCTCTGACAACCCAATGTGTCCCTACAGCTTTATAAAAACGCTCTCACTTTTCTTCGTCTCTTCTTAACGTCCCCCCATAAGAAAAATGTGCAACACGCAAAAGGGTATCGAACACAGCAAAATCAAGAACATGAAAAAAAAGACGGAAAATGTCTAGTCAACTTCCTTTCCCCTCCCTTGGGTTTTCTTTTCCGTATGCTCCCACCCCAACTTAATTCCACCCACCCCTCTCATGTAACCGTCTCGGACTCCTATGATCCTCGATACCCCTTGAAGTCATGTCTCCATATCCTGTTGCATGTCTATTTCCATCTCCATTTCTCATGAAGCCATGCTCGCTTCCCAGCACGGTGCTCTCTCTATTGCTCGCTTCATACCCTGGTGGAACGGGCCACTGCATCTCATTTGAACTGAACGGATAAGTACCTAGATCCGTGTTGACGCTCGTGACATGACTCCTTAATGATGAAGGCGGCGGTAGCTGCAAGGCCTGTCTGTCCCTGAACTCAGAATCGGTGAGGCGGTATGTGTTGTCCATCCTGGATTGGCTTCGATCGTCGGCAAATCGAGAGAGCGAGCTCTCGCGAGGTCTGAAACTGTTGTAGTTGTTGTTGCTAGTGTTGTTGGCCGCTCTTGGCCCAAAGGTTTCACCTTCAAGCCTGGGTTTGCGATCATGGAACTCGCCTATGACCTTCTCGTTCTCGCGGCGCCGCTCCAACTCCTGGCGGAAGATATGTGTCGCATTGTGCGAAAGCGAGAGGTTATCAATCTTCTCGCCGAGGCGCCGGATGTCGTTTTGCATCAGTGTTGCGCCGTCGAAAGATGGCGGCGGTGCCGGTAATAACCGTTCAGGAGGGGGGCTCGGAAGACCATGTGCGACTTGTGTGTGCCCGGCAATTTCGACACTGGCCTCCCCCGCATAATAATTAGCAGTGCCGCCTCTATCTATGGTCGTTGAAGCCTCCAGTTCGACAGGCGCAGTCTGTGTAGGCATGGGATCCCAGGAACGCTGCCAACACCATGATCGATGTTGGTCAGCTTCTAGATATTCAATCTGGCCGTTGGTGACCCATTCGGGACAGCGCTTGAGATCTGTGCAGAGGAAGTGACGGACACCTTCTGTGTGTTTGAGGCCCTGAACGTCTACAGAGAGCGTGGAGAGAACCTGTAGGACGCCGTAGAGGAGGACCCAGCGCCCTAGGCGTGCTTCGCGGGGGGTGGTTTGTTTGAGATCAGTGGTGAGCTCGAACTGCTCGAACTTGTCGATAAGTGTGGATCCTGTTGCGGTTGTTAGTATTCTTTCCGTCAGGGGGTCGTGGAGGTGATTACCGTTGAAGTTAACATCTAGTTTCTCGATGTTTGTCGCATCACTGAACACAATAGACAGCTGCAAATGCGCTTTCGCGTCTTTTGTAGCATCTTTACCCTTGTCCTTCTTCATTCTGTCAAAGAAGCTCTTCTTTTCTTTTTCCTTGCTTGCTTTCGGCACTTCCCTTGGTAGTAGTGGATAAGGGTGTGGAATATGTGCATACCCATATTTGCCATCGAATGTGACGAGCATATCCGTCATGCCGAGTTCTGGCAAGTCTGCCTTGAAGTTGTCGTTCTTCCGATGGGCCATCTCCCATTTTCGGCTTGCGCGTTCCTCACGAGGGTTCCACACCACGTCACGATTGACAAGATAGTCGTACAGAGAACCGAAGTCTTCTTGCATGCCGAGCACGACCTTGCGGTTGAGCCAAGTTTTGTTGGTAGTGGGTGGCCAATTACCGTAGATGCGGGTGTAGTGATTTACGAGAAATTGACGACAAGCCTGGTAGCTTTGATAGACCGCACTGTTGGCAACTTTAGAAGCATCTTCCCAAAGGTCACTGAAATCGAAGCCTGCCAGTCTTTCCTCTGCCTCCATGACGCGTAATTGTAATGTTTTGCCTGCGAGTCCTAAATTGCGTCTAGTAACCACAGACAAGCGCTTGAAGTCTGCAAGGTCCTCTACCTGCGGCGTCATGACCCCGGCAAGATGCACGAAGCTTCCAAGGTAGCCCTGCCGCCACTTCACATTGTCCTGCTCAGACCACACAAGCAATCCTAAAGCTTGCCGAATGCTGTTGCGCACATCGTCTAGCCCATGCTGACCAAGGTAGTTGGTGATCATTTGGACACTCCGCTCTCGGGGTGTAATATTCGAGTGGTCATTACTCCCGAGGTCGTACATGACTTGGATTTGTGAATGGAGTGTACTCAACATGTCGAAAACATCGGCTCCAACGATAGGTTTGCCATGTAGCATAGCAAGGAAATTTCGGATAGCAACATGGTGTAACCTTTGACCTTGAAGTGTTTTGACCTCCCTCGGCGCTTCAAATCTTATTTCATGAGTGACGTTCTGTTTACTTGTTCTTCGGACGGGCGGAGGTGAGGTTGATCGATCCGAACGGGTAGTCTCGGAGAAATGCTGACCTCGAGAAGCAGCCCTGGAGTTCATACTAGCATAAGTCTGATCAATGTCAAATGGTGGAGGAGATCTCCCGCCAAGTGATGTTGGGCTCAACATCCTCTGTTGTCCGGGTTGAGGATAATTAGGCGAGAAATTTTGCGACGGCATTAGTGAGTCTGGGCTGTTCGGCAAAGCCCATTCATCGACATGTTCATCATCTTCATCAACTCGACCATGAAGAAGCACGTTGCTCAGCCAAATCGATCCTGAGTTCTCAAGAACATCGAGTTCGGCACGGATAGAGGGAGTCGGGCGGTCTTCGTCGACCTGCTCTTCTTTAAAGTATATCAAAACACTGCCATTCTGCATATCTTCGTCCTGGTCCACGTGGTTAGTTTCAAGGGTTGACCGCAATGAAGATAGGGCTTACGAAGTCAAAGCCACCAAACAGACGCATTCCATCCTTGCCTCCATCCCAAACTCTAAAATTCATCCAGGTTTTCTGATTGGCTGATGGATAAGAAGCAGCTGATTCGGCTCGAAATACAGGTGGTGCAGGTGTAGTCGCGACACCCCTCTTGATGGGGACGCCCCCACCTCTACCTCGAGGTGCCTTCGTCTCTTTCCCATTTGCTTGGAACTTTGTCTTCTCCTTGCCCTTGGAAGAGATGTCAGACACAGAAGCTGATCCTTCGCCTGCAGATTTTGGCACGCGGATGGCTCGAACCTCCCGCGAGTCATTCGACTGGACAGTGTTTAGTCGCGGCCGGCTACTGCTGTCATTTGTTCCGCCACTTCGTGAGGTCGCGCGACTAGTGTTGCTGGAAACTGTCATGGACCGGGAGACACCGTTCCTCAGGTTATTGAGGCTCGGCGTTGGGCGCCAGTCGGCAAATGCATCGTGGGACTGTTCGTTGATCGCTTCCGGAGCCTTTCCTTTCCCTGTAGATTTTTTGTCCTTTTTCTCGATATCTTTCTGTTGTATCTTCCGACTTCGAGCCCCTCTTGCTGACATGTCTGCTCAAGGGGAGCGCCGGAACGAATGAGTAGTGTCTAGCCTGGTATTGGTGGCCCAAGTTGCAGGATAGCAACGATAAACTTGAGTTGTTGACTAAGAACAATGACTGAACCAGGCGGCGGAATAGTCGGAATTAGGCAAGGCAGTAATAAGCATAGAGAAGCCGTTTGAAATCGAAGGGAGAGTGGTCGTAGTCCGCTCGAGGAAGTTTGTATATTAGGCTGTCTGCGCAGCTGAAAGGATTGTGTGACTGTGGCGCTCGTGGACGCGTCCAAAAGAGACGGGCGAGTGCTGCAAATAATGAAGTAGGTAGGACGCGAAGAAAAGGAACGAGAGGGTTGAAAAGGCTGAATAGACTGGCAACTGCTGTGCGACATGGAGTAGTATAAATTGAATTATTATTTTTAAAGGCCCTTCTTGTTCATCCCGCAACTCAGGCTGTGGAGCGCGCAAGGCTTCCGAATCGGGTGCAGCTAGTGGGTCTGGTACTGATAAGAGTCCCTGTCCTCCATCCATCGTACCGATGCTCTGTGTTTATTCCACCAAGCGAGAGGTTCATCTGCAGCCACAGGGTAAGACGAGCAGTGCGCAGAATAGCTGCAGAGTCAGGTGGAGAGACCAATAGTAGCCCTGGTATACTCCCTGAATTGGACGGACAGAGAGCGGGCGGCCATGGATGACAGAATCCTACTGTCTGTGATAAGGGTCGGGCTTACTGTTATGTTTCTGGGCGTCAGCAAATCCCATCACCCTGCAGCGGGAGATGAAGAGTGGTTCTTGGCTGGGGAGACGAGGGTGAAAGCCTACTAATAAGACACGATCTGGTGTGTCTCCAGTACGTCGGGAGCTACCTACTAGGCATGTCCCTATCTTCCCAGGCTTTGGAGATAGTCTAGATTCACGCAAGGTGCGTTCCTCATGTAGGTTGGAGCCAGCGGGTGTGTACGGCAGCGCTGGAGGGGAGCTTGGACCAGAGACGCGGAAGACGGCTCACGGAACCAAACAAGTTCGGCCCCGAAAGCAGTGTGTCGCTAGCAATTGTATTGTAGCAAGCAGGCGTCCATGAATAGTGGCGACATGTCCTAACCAGGCGTGATGTGATGTCTGTCGCATTTGTTGGTGTAAAATGAGGGAGGCAGACGCCAGCCTCGGGGGTGGTTTGTACTCCCAGCCACGCCCAGCCTCGCACCCCACGATCAAGTTTCCCACCACACCATACGTCACTCTTATAAGACGACGGGGAGCTGCACGCTGTAGCTGGCCCAATCCCATCCCATCGCAACTTCAAGCTGCAACCTGGCCGTTGTTGTCGCAGCCGGATCTAAACTAAAAAGGCGCCCTGTCCTACCTCTTCTTGCCTGCGACCAACTGTCTTGTCGTCTTCTTCGTTGCATCGCACCTGCCAGGCGCATCGTGATCAAACACACAGGCACCTATCCGAGCTTCACTAAAGGCAAACACCCCTCCCACTTCGAAGCTGCTCCGAATACCAAAGAACCGCCGCCATGTCCTTCTCCGGCCTGTCGTTTATGTTCTGGAGGATCTTCCAGATCATCACGCTGATACCCACGCTGGGCATGCTCGCCTGGTTTGTCGACTGGTACAACGATCGCAACCTCCTCACCCCACGATCCATCTTGGTCCTCTTCATTGTATCCGTTCTTGGAGCCGTATGGGCAATAGGGACCCTGTTCCTCTATACCCGCGCACGACACTCGGCTCACTTTGTCGCCTTCATCGACCTGCTGTTCGTTGGTGCCTTCATCGGCGCTGTCTACGAACTTCGAGGAATCGCTGATGCCGACTGCTCCAGCTGGGAGTCAAATGGCTCCTACAACGCCAATCTCGGTCTTTTCACCATCTCCGGAAACAAGTATGGCTTGAATGTGGACCGCCAATGTGCCATGCTGAAAGCTTCATGGGCATTCGGCATCATGTAAGTACACGAGTCATCATTGGAACTCATCTCAACAAACATTTCACTAATGTCTGTCCAGGAACTGCATCTTCTTCTTCATCACCATGCTACTGGCCCTTCTTGTTCATCGCCATCACCGTAACGACAACGATCGCGTTGTCTACAAGCGCGAGGTTCACCGATCTCGTCACGGCCACACTTCTCGCAGCCCACGCCGCTCGCACCAAAGCCATCGATCACGCAGCTACGTTTGAGACTTTTACCTTGTTCGCGTACAATTAGCAGTTAGCAGGGAAATGTGAAGGGGAATTTGGGCACGACTGGAGAAACGACTCTGAGACACGGAAGAGCCTGGTCATGGCTGTGATCAGATAACGAATTTCTTTGAACATGTTTCAATTTGACGAGACACCTGGTATATGGATTGGATGATCTTCTGAAATGAGCATGTACGTAGTACGTCATGGTCTACATGATGACATACTGCATCTTTCGATGAATGGCTTTGTATATAAATAATTTCATGATTGCGACCAGATCCTCCATGCAGGAAGCCCCCCGTTGTTCACGTTGTGTAAACGTTGACTCGCGTGGCCCTTGTCCAGCCCCTTGGGTCTGAACATTCCGACTAAACAGCCCGCTAATTAGGTAAACGAAAGCAAGGCATGGACAACCTTTTTCCGACGACGACGCAAGCGATGAATTTCGAAATGAGTAACTGACTAGCTTCGTCCCTGTCATTGACTTTTAACACCACCTGAGTATTCAACCATTTCACATTGAAAAAGGAGCTGAGGATTTCATTAGCCCGTCTGCCTTGGTCGAGATTAACAACTACATATGGGGTTTGATACAGAGTTGAAGAAAAGATGGCGGTCCGCGCGGTGACGCCTCACTGCATCGTTTTCACACGCTTTAAAAACCTTGGGAGCAAAGAGCGCCACCTTGTCCTATGCGGCAACTGTCAAGTCAAGTCTGAGATCGAGTTGCTTCCTGGCGACATGCTCAACACAAATAGCGCGCTACTCTTGCTCTCTCTCTCTTATACTCCCGCAACGAGGAGGCAGTGACTGGCTGCAACACTTCATCATCCTTACGGAAAGCTCATGCGCAATTCGTAGGATGCATGGATAGATCGAGGTCGGAGAACCGCATGTTCATCAGGTGCGTGCTACCCACACCAACTCTCATTTCTTCACTCTTGACATCGGGCTTGTGCAGTAGCCCGAACCTTTTTGCAGCCTTCTCAAGCCAGTTCCACTCTTGCTGCTACAGTATCCTTCTCCCAGACCTGTCTCGGAGATTCCAGTTCTGCTCTATACGCATACTTCTCCACGGGCATGTTGTGGCCCTGTAATTCGTACTGATGCTCTTTTGCCATTTTCCGTTTGCGAGCCCAGAACCAGAGACCGTAGATGGCTAGGGCGAGGACTGAGACACCACCAATTGCGACACCGGCTATGGCCCCAGAGCTGAGAGATGAGGAGGAAGACGATAGTGGAGAGGCGGAGGAGGCAAAAGTTGATGTTGGGGTTGTAGAAGCGCTTGAGGGTAGAAGAGATGTGCCGGATGGAGTGACGGAAGCAGAAGCGGTGGAGGCAGTGCGCAAACTGCTAGAGATGCTAGAGGATGAAGATTGTGAGACCTGTTCGATGTCAACATGCCGATCTTCTCAGCCACGAAATTCCCTCTGTAAAGAGATTAGGGAGGGTGCGTACCTCGAACCCTAATACTTCACTATACATGTCCGGTCCTTTTGGCCCTGATTCCTCGGCACTGCTGTGTATCAGCCATGGCGTCTCGTCAACCTCACCTAATCTAGCGTACATACCTTGGATTCTGCGTAATCTTCCACGTCCTCCCACGGCTTGACGCCTGCATCGCAATGCCCACGAAGCCCTGAAGCGGGACCGCCATCCCTGTTCCATTTCTAAACATAAATTAGCGGGATATTCAATTAGTTTACGGGGTAGGACTGCGGTACCCCAACAACCCATTCGTAAACTCCCACCCATCATCCTTCTTCATAATACTCCACTGCTGGCCCAGACCCCCACTCCGACGATACAGCATTGGAATGCCTCTACTCTGTGCTGTTAGTCCTAGCTGAAACTCTGGTCCGTAGTCGTAGTTGCGGATGAAGTAGCGGCCGCCTTGAGAATAGATCTGCCAGTTTTCAGATGAGTAGGCACCGGATGTGGTCATGTTGATAGCGCCGTTGGTGTCGAGGAAGATCCCGGCGCTGAGCGAGTAGTTGGTTAAGCTAGGGTTGCTGAATGTGTAAAAGGTCTTCGAGTCGAAGTCAGGGGTTGAACTAGCCATGATTAGGTCGTGGTTGTGACTGTCTGTTCAGTCTACATATATTGATGACCGGAAAGGTTGACAGCAGAAGAATAGCACACAGGTCTAGGCAAGAATCACCGGGTATATAGCCAAAGCGATCCATGCAGTGTGGCTAGTGCCGGGATTGCAAATATTGGGGCTGAAACCTTTGGCGCCCTTAAACAGTTCTGGGGGCCGTAATGGTTGGTAGGTACCTGGACATGCACTAAAACCAGAACACGACATGCACACCGGCAAATGACTCTCTCCCTCTGCCCGGTAATCTTTATTTTTTCCCTTCTCCCTACAAATGGAGCCATGTTCTACATTGTAAGGGATTGGTAAGAGGAGTGTTTCCTGGATACTGGCAGTTTTCGCGCGTAAATGTGCGGTCTTGAAAATTGCATGCCCCTATAAACTGGACGACTAAGGCGACCCTGCAGCAAGATTAACATTGGTTTAGCGTAAACGAAATTAGGCCGAGCTGAACATGGTGTTAAACATACAATGGAATCCAGGCTGCTAGATCGTCATTGTCTAAGGGTCAGGGTGCAACCCGAAGCTCGGGTCGGGAACGAGTCGAATATTTCTACAGCAGTAGGTGCAAGTGTATCCCGCCATGATGCAACGCACATGAATATGTCTTCCTACTGTTACAGAGTTTCTTACAACGCCTAGCCATGCAATACCGCAGACCTAACAATCCGGAATCCTCCGCAGGTGTTGGTACACGCAAGAAATATTCTTTGCTCTTACACTACCACACCCTGCATAGCGCCATTCCACCCAAACGTCTCTCGACGCATTCTCTCGCCTCCAGTATCCCTCGATCCGTCGTAAGGAACATGCATTCTCCCGGATGCGTCAATCCCTTCACATAGCTCGACTCTCTTGTCCTGGTAATCCTGCCCAAGTCTTCTGAAGTAAGCCATATCCGCCGTGTAGGCTTCGATACCAGCTTCATGTTCTTGAGTACCGGCTCATTCTGCCAGTATTTCAGCCCTAGCCATAATCTTCGTCGCGCTGGGTTTTCAGGCACATGAACTTCGTGCACTTGCTCCTTGCCCAGCGCAAGCTCTGTATTGCTCTTTCCCTTTGTCGGTGCTTCAGTGGGGTATGCGTGCCACGGCTCCACTTTCAGCGTCTCGGCCATCTTCTCGAATTGCTCTGGATCGGCTTGTGCTTGTAGAAGGAAGGGTCTGGGCGGCGCAGAGCCACCCAGTGTGACAGAGGAGAGGAAGCCTTCGCGTTGCAAACCGAGCGCGATGTTGACGTGCATCTTGGAGACGGGTATTGATGTCAGGCCGAGTCGCGCTTTCGAAGCATTTTGCAGATGTGAGCATACGTGTGCGAGATTGACGAGGGACATGTTGACGATGGTGGCAGCGGAGTTGCCCTCGATGGGCTGGGGCTCCGGGTGGGCGCGATGGCACGTCGAACAAGGATGTGAATCGAATCGCTTTGAAAAGAGTGTGGCGATGGCGATGCCTGGTGGGCCCGTGGCTGTCAATTGCGTGTGGTGTTGTCGCCGATGGACTGCTGGAGGCTCTGGAGCAAATTTCTGGATTTGGGGCTCGGAGGTCCGCAGGTCACGGGCTGCATCTGCTATTCGGTGGAGCTTGGGCGGCGCCTACCAGCCCTAGAACCAGCCTAACAAACGCGGGCGCTTCGACGACGACACAAATAGAAGACGACGCAGCCGTTGGCTGGAGCTATCGTCTGCTCATATGACAGCCCAGCTGCCTATATATATTCGATTAATCTTCGACTTTGATTCTTGTGTGCTAACCGTCGCTGCTCCTTTGCCTCGTTACGTGCTTCGGCATCTTGGCCTGTCAGATTTCATACAAGCCTCACTAGCTGACTATTCCCCGAGTCTACACTGACAGAATGCCTCCACAGCAAGGAGAAGTGTCCTTGTTGACGCTGTGAGTATCTTGCCTACTTGCGTTACACTTTGACTCCTACTAACGCTCGAACAGCTTTGCAGACATACATTACTACCTTTCCCCACCAACTCAGAGTCCCCCGCATCACCGCTTCGACAAGGGCTCGTATGTCTACCTCTACCACAATCCTATGCGCCAGAGTGGGCGTATCGAGGTAGCGAACAATGCTGGCACACCTATTCAAGATGCCTTTGCCGGCCGTAAGTCGTGACGACGATGTACTCGTACACCACACATAAGCTGACCTTGGCTCTCCCCTAGAACTGGACACCGTCAAGATTGAGCAGACATACAAGCATCCATGTTTGTTCACCCTCACGGTCGATGCCTTTCGAAGCCCGAATGGGACTCCAGCTTCCAGCCCTCACCAAGATGTGTCGCATTGGCATCTCCCAGCCCATGATCCAACAAATCAGGGGAAATACATGTATAGGCTACACACCGTGGATCTGTACTTCTGGACGCCAGATGATGCCAACCTGTTTCTAGACTCTTTACGGAGGGTACTGCAACCGCATCAATTGCAGATTGTGCACAATCCCAATGCTACGCCCATACATTCCGAGCACAAGAACGATGCCCTCAGCCCAGTTATTGCAAGACTGGAGAGCGCAGCTATATCACACTCGAGCCGAAGTCCAAGTATCAGCACCCCACTGTCATTTCCTGGTCCGCCAACTGCTCCAGCACCAGCGTCTAGCCCTCCTAATGAGCAACCGCCCAACTACGCTCCGATGGCGTACAATCCAGCTGCCCCTGCGGCACCTGAGCCTATCTCCCACCGTGAGAAGACACCGCCACCACCCGACGCTGCTAATGGCACTGGGCTCGGGACTGCTGCTTATCAAGACCAACATGCCTCGCAATATAGCAACCCATTGCAAGCCTCCTTTGCTCCCCAGCCAACTTCAGGTCCGTATGTACCCGGCCCTCCCGCACCAGGACAGGGCTTTAGTGGTCCACCAAGTGTGCAGCGAACGAATACATCGGGCTCGACTCCAGGTGCACTGCAGAGTCCTCCTTCATTCGCGCCTCCTCCGTCTGCCCCTCCAGCTAGTCAATACAGTGGACAGACTCCGCCGCCGCCAGGCCTTCAGAGAATGTCGACTGCGCCTGCACAGCAGTATGCCAACTACCCTGCCTCGCCGGGGTTTCCCCCAGCCCCACAGTCGCCTCCTGCACACACATCCTTACCTTCGCCTGGCTTCCCTCCCCAACAGCAGTATCAACCACTTGCCTCTCCGCCTATAGGAGGCTACAGCCAATACTCGTACAGCAGCACGTCTGGACAAGTTCCCGGAACGAATCCGCAAAGTATGCATCAACAGCTGTATAAACCGAGTGAGCAAGAAGCAAGTGTGGTGAATAACGCCAATCCAGCGGCACAGCGCAATTCGAACATGGGGAAACGCGTAGATAAAGTGGAAAAGGGCGTTGGGAGATTTCTGAAGAAACTAGACAAGAAATTTTGAAGGCTGCGGGTGTAATTACCATCTCCTAAGTACGTAATTGGGAGGCGAGGCGGTTTAGCGAGCGGAAGCAACCGCATAGCAGCATTGATTGACTTGATGTTCGAGACTCCCAACACTGGCCTCTGGCCTGAGCCACACTTGGATGAATTGGCGAATGCATGTGATATGCGATCACCGTGCAGTGCAAGCCCCAATCAGTGTTCAGCGCTAGCCCACGGAGAGCAGATCCTTGGAAGCGTGCAAGTGCAAGGCGTCCCCGAAATAGCAGCAGGTTTTTGGAGGATGACATACGAGCCAGCGAAGTTTGCGATGGTGATGTGAGGGGCTTTTACTTCTGATCATGTCCGCGAAATATATTGCTGTGAACGCTTCGATAACTCGTGATTCAACAACGGTCGCTTGTCTCGCAATTAGAATCGCTCACCCGCAAACACCAGCCACACCTCCCTGATGGGATGGTCCTACTGTAGAACAGCCCAGCCCTGCATCGCGCATTATTGGACATCGTTACGCTCAGTCCAGTGCCAACCTTGGCATCATCCGGGCGCAGCTCAGCCCAGAACCTTAGTCGCCTGGCAACCTTCCCTCAGTCATCATTGCAACAAGCACCCTCTCATAGTAACCCATCTCTTCCGCCGGAATCCCCGGCCACAACTACACTATTCCCACAAGTCCCGTCCCACGATTTGGACGTCTGGCGTACTAGCTCTTGACACCTGCTAGTGCGAGACAGGACCGAGGAACTGGGCAGGCCGAAGCTTGGACAACCCACCCACCTTCTCCGGACAAGTCATCTTTGTTGTGAAAACAAAACAATCACCCGTGACGCTATTCGGGTTGACTTTGGTTTGGGTTAGGTCTGGTTTGGTTCAAGGATTGAAGAGTCGAAGAGTTGACGTTTGACGGACCCAGTGCATGGGAGAGTCTTGAGGAGCCCCATGTTGTTACCCGTGCGGGACGTAAGGGGAGGCGCGTTGGAGAGAAGAATGTCAAAGCAGAATAAGACCTTCGTCGTTGTACGTCCAGTGCTTCTCAAGTATACCCACCTACTACCGCGTCGCAACTTCTCGCGTATTGAAGTTTGACTGACAAGTGGCACGTTGTAGGTATCTGTCATTGCAGCGGCCATCTTCGCGATCCTCGTAATCACATACCTCCTCACCCTCAAATTCCGCCCGCCCTTCCGAAACGAACAAAAAGCGAAGCAATCTTCGGACGATAAACTACCATCTTTATTTTCCTGGAAGAACTTGCGCAAGCGGCCTCGTCGCAATGAGTATTCGACAAGTTTACAGGATACCGAGTACCATGGGAGTACGAATAGGGAGAGTCGTGAGATGAGCGGGGCAGCATCAGCAGATCCTGAAAGGCAGAGAACTAATAGGGACAGTACTACCGGAGTCGATAGGAACACATCGGTACGCAGCGTAATGACATTGCCGGCATACTCGCCGGCAGCAAGAGAGAATGAGAGGATACTAGGACGCGAGGGCGAAAGAGCGGGCATGGACAATGTCATCGAGCTGCCAGAGACAGTAGATGAGGAGGAAAGGCAACGAGAAGAGGAGATGGAGTCGCTATATCAAATACGACTGGCGCGACGAGTTGAGGCAGCAGACCGCGAGGCAAGACGGCAAGCCCGACGCGAAGCCCGGACAAGAGGCGACGTACATGCCCTCGCAGACATCCGACGCAGAGCAGAAGAGGCTGCCGATCTCTCCGTTTCACAATTGCTCATCGCAGAGCACCAGACAAATGCCCGCACTCGCGATCGACGCGTCTCCTCTGTAGCCTACGGTGACCTAGGCGTAGCCAGACACGACGGCACACGTCTCCGCGCCAATTCTTCAGAGAGTGACAACAGACCTCTTCTTGACTCGGCTGCCTCCATCTCCGGACAGAGTGGTCGCTCGCGCGCATACACGAACAACACCGTGGATATCGACACCGAATCGCACCGACGTGGCCTCTCCGTGACCTCAATTGCACACTCCCTCGACTCCCGCACCTCCGACGACTTCAGTTTCCCCGAAGCCTCGCGCTCAAACTCGCGGTCCAACAATGGTATTAGCGACGACTTTGAGGTTGTCTCGCTCAACCCTGAGAGAAGTCATAGTGGCAGTAGAGCCCCCACGCCTAATACCGACCTCCCGCGGGAACAAGCGCCTGCGTATGAGGATCCACCAAACTACGAAAGCCCTGTGACAACGAGAGCACCGCAGCTGCCGCATCTCGAGCGGTTACCGAGTATTCATATTACGACGGAGCCGACGCCTGTCAATAGATGGTCAAATTCTACGCCGAGGTAACACAACCAGGACATGTGTTACCATACTGGCCAATTACCATTGCACATCTATCCGCAATCTCGATTTTGACTGCCACTCGAAAGGCCATCTTGACGGGCAACGAAATTTTATGAAGTCATGCTGGGTTGCAGCAGCGTTGCAAATATTCCTTCTGGTTCTATCCATGTATCTGGCGCATTGAGGTATGCAGGCCCGGCAGTCTTGTCCGGTATTTTCTCGAGTTTGGTTCGGACACACCAATGTCTAATATGAGCATCGTTAGCATCTTTACATACTGTCATTATTCTTGGAGACAGCTACTTCCATCGTTGGATGGGGAGTTGTTGAAGGACATGTGCAAATGCATAATATGGCATAGCCATGTGCAAAAAATATGATGCATATCACACCACTTTCAAAGTTTCCGGTCAGCTTTCCGGTAATTGTACCTTTTAAAGTAATGTCTTGGCGAAAGCAAAGCTGGTGAGCTTTGGCGAAATTAGATTATAGCCTGGTGCACAAGATGGGGATTAACAAAGCGTCTAGCATCCTCAGGAGCTCATACAACCAACAAACTCACCTGCTATCCACAGTCTACTTGTTGGAGGCTGTCTGAAACATGGCGAAGTGAGAGTGCCTCGCTCAAAACGACACTTTGCTGTTACTTCAGGGGCACTTTCCATGTTGGCTAAGAGGCATTTATCTCGTAGGAAGAATCTTAGCTTGATCCTGAAGCGTGTTTCCCCGACCAAAAGGATCAGGAGGAAGCTAGCCTTCAGGCGATCGGCCAGCTCTCAAAGAAGTGCCCGAGCAAGAACGGCGTATACAGCATCGAGAGAAACGACGGCTGTGACCATACGACGTGTAAGTTTGGGGCCATTTTGCCACACCAAGGTGGTGGATGTTGCTAACGAAGTCGTAAGCTTTAAATGCCGCTATGACTTTTGCTGGATTTGCCTCTGTGACTACAGCTCTGTTAGACGTCTTGGCAACTCAGCTTCCCGCAGGCTGCAAGTATCACACAAGCAGGCTCGCTTGATGCTATCTCCGTGAGGGGCTATTAAGAAGAGTGGAAATACTAGGCTACTTCAGTCTAATTGAAGACCCGATATAGTAAGGATGTGCAATCTTGTGCAGCTTTAATATTCCTTTGCTTATTTCAAATCACTAAGTGATTCATGCATTCTCAATGTGTTGTTAGCTTTCCGCGATGCCGGAATCTGCGGCCTCCGGTTGGCCGCTAATCCCGAGTCCATGGCAACTAAATTTTTGTACCGCACGTCAACAAACACAGAGCTTCACCTCCGCATTTTGCGCCATTGATTGTCTGTGGCTGTCTCAGGTATTCTCGACTAGGGGGTGACGGCATCTACAATCTTTTTTCTTTCGTTACTTTTCTTAATAATAGTCGCCGTCGCTACTTGCCTTGTGGCACCTTTCACCCAACAAACCGCCCCTGAAATAGCGCGTCGCCACACCGACCATAGCACGTAGCAATCATGTCAATCCGAGTGACGCGGTCGCAGACTGGAAATACGCCTAGGTATGCTTGCGTTGAATCAGACATCGTTCACTAGACAGAGATGAGGACTTGTGACTGACGTGCATACTACAGCAAGCCTGAACGTCCTGGTTATGTTGAGACTCCTGGACGGAGGAGGTCGCAACGCAAATCTTTCAATCGGAACATTGATGACGCGTATGATTCGACGCCGGAGCCGGAGGCATTCTCACAGTTCGATACGACTGTTGTGAAGAATGGGAATGGAGAGGCTAAGCGTAGTGTATATACCAATGGGCATACGAATGGACACACGAATGGACACGTAAACGGAAGCGCGAATGGACACGCCAAAGAATTATCCAAGAAGGATGCGCACGAATTCAAGATGGAGGCGGACAAGAACTTCGCGAAAAGAGACTCATCTGGCCAATCAGAGTTTGGGGGTGCCCTTGGAATGAGTGCCATGATGATTGGATTTCCCGCCCTCATGTACTACATGTGGATCGGAGCCATCTTCTACGATGGCAAGTTCCCCAAGCCAGCTGATGGTCAGAGCTGGCAGCAGTTCTTTGAGCACTTGTGGTTTCTCGTCAAAACGGAAGCATACCCAAACAACCGCGCATGGAGGATCTATTGGTTCTTTGGACTCGGCCAAATGGCTTTCTACATGCTCATGCCGGGAGTGTACCGTAAGGGTAAGGCTCTACCTCACATGGGCGGCAAGCAGCTCGACTACTACTGCTCCGCCATGTGGTCCTTTTACTCCAGCATCATTATCATGCTGGTTCTTCACTTCACTGGAATCTTCAAGCTTTACAGTCTCATCGATGAGTTTGGGCACATCATGAGTGTCGCCATCATCTCTGGCTTTATGTGCTCAGCTATTGCATACGTCTCAGCGCTGGTACGTGGAGTTACCATTCGCATGACCGGCTCTCCCATTGTCGACTTTTTCCTGGGTGCAGAGCTCAACCCAAGGCTTTTCGGCATCCTCGATTTCAAGATGTTCCTCGAGGTCCGCATTCCTTGGTTCATCCTCTTCTTCTTATCCCTAGGCACATGTTTAAAGCAGTACGAGCAATACGGAAAGCCGTCAATGGAAGCAATATTCCTCCTCTTTGCTCATTACCTCTACGCCGGCGCCTGCGCAAAGGGCGAGCATTTGATCATCACAACCTGGGACATGTATTACGAAAAGCTCGGCTTTATGCTCATCTTCTGGAACATGGCTGGCGTGCCCCTGTCCTACTGCCATTGCACCCTCTTCATCGCAACGCACCACCCATCAGAGTACACATGGCCGGCGTGGTTCATTGCGCTCCTCACTCTTGGATATCTCGGCATGTACTACATCTGGGATACCACCAACTCGCAAAAGAACCAGTTCCGCCAAGAAGAACGCGGCGTCGTCGAAGAGCGCACCACATTTCCCTACTTCAAGTACGGGCGCATTGCAAACCCCAAGACTATATCTACGCAAGCCGGTACTAAGATTCTCGCTGATGGGTGGTACGGCAAGGCGCGCAAGATACACTACACGTGCGATCTTTACTTCGCTCTCTCATGGGGTCTTATCACAGGCTTCAAGTCGCCCTTCCCGTGGTTCTATTCTGTATTTTTCACTGGCATGATTATCCACCGTGCGCTAAGAGACATTGAGAAGTGTAGAGAAAAGTATGGTGAAGCGTGGAGGGAATATGAGAGGCAGGTGCCTTACCTTTTCATACCCGTAAGTTCCTTGTGACACTCGTATTGTAGATCACTACTAATCTTGACCCAGGGTATCTTCTAGACGTTTGCATATCGGTTCTCTCTTCTCAAATATCTCGTTTGCTATGCCATTGAGCTCTATGCGGCTAATTTTCAACTCTGATCTTTTTGTCTGTTTAATCAGACACATTAGTGTGCGAGCTACCATGTATTCTACTATGATATTCTTCTTTTACTTCGTCGTAGGTTAGGGTGGACACCAAAGCTTTGGTATCGTAATAGTAATGCAAGATTGAAATAGAGCACCATCAAGCACAGGGAGCGGCACGAACATTGCACGTGGGTGCCAAGCCTTGCGTCAGAGGGTCCACCCTCGCATATGCCCAAAGTTTCCACCGACGACAGACCAGCATAAACCCTCAATCACACTCCTTTCGCCAACGATCACCCACACCATGGACGCACTACGCTCCGCCCTCCAACCCATTACCCACAACCTCCCCAAACCCATCGCGGACCTTGGCACCTCCCTCCTCGGCCCTGTTTGCTACAAGACACTGGTCTACAACATCGATCTCACAGCAACCGACTGTGTCAAGCTCGCCATCTCCAAAGGCCTAGGAATCGGCATCATCGGCGCGTCCAGTATCGTAAAAGTGCCCCAACTGCTCAAACTCCTCAATTCGCAATCTGCCGAGGGCCTCTCCTTTCTATCGTACCTGCTCGAGTCTAGCGCGTACCTCATCTCGCTCTCGTACAATGTGCGACACGGCTTCCCGTTCAGCACATACGGCGAAACGGCATTGATTTTGGTGCAGAATATTGCTATCGCGAGTTTGGTGCTGAAGTACAGTGGCAACTCGGTCGCCATTGCGGGGTGGATTGGCGGCTTGATAGCTGCGGGCGCGGCGCTGTTTAATGAGAGTTGGGTGGGTGACGAGAGGCTTTCGCTGCTTCAGGCTACAGCGGGTGTGCTGGGCGTTGCGAGCAAGGTGCCCCAGATCCTGACCATCTGGTCTGAGGGCGGGACGGGCCAGTTGAGCGCTTTCGCTGTAAGTTCATCCTTTTCATTTTCTCTTTTCCATGCCCGTGTTACTATGTTTCCTTCTATTATAGCTGTCACTGCTCGGAACGTTACGGCTGACTCGATGTTTGTAGGTTGTAAACTATCTCCTCGGCTCCCTGTCTCGCATCTTCACCACCCTCCAAGAGGTCGATGACCCACTTATACTCTACGGTTTCATCGCCGGCTTCGTACTCAACGCCGTCCTCTTCCTCCAGATGGTGTTCTACTGGAATGCGCCGGCCTCCAAGAATACCGAATCGAAAAAGCTAGAGAAGCCAGTAGCGGGAAATAGGAAGGACATGGCCCGTGCCGTGTCAAGCGGAGCGACTCCGTCGTATTCCAATGTTACGGGTAAGAGCCCGAGTACCAGACGTAGGGGATAATCTTGCCTCCTCCTCGCCTTTTGGTAATTTTGACATAACTCATCGATTATGGTAATCCAATAGTCCAGCTTCATTTCTAGTGTGGGCAGACTGTATCCGAAATAGAATTTGGCTCAAGGTATCACATCTTCCAAGCTTTAAGCGACGTACAACGAGTGAAGTTTAAATATAGATTGATGCACAATACATGCTACCAGGCCATGAAGGCGCCAATTTTCCCTTGAGGACCGAACCTATGCCACACCCAATGTGCAAAAAAAAAAACTCCTGTTGCTTGCTAGAGCCCAATTTGCGTGAGCATCATCACAGACATAACAGCGCTATAGCTGGTCATACAAATACCAATGCTTAGGTACACTGAATCGCTGAAAAAAGGCCGTAGACGCGCGTGTATGCGCTTGAGCAACCAAAATCACGGACGAATGAATGCAAGTGTAATTATCCCTTGATGTGGGTGCGCCCCAACTTCACTCATATTTGCTGAGGGGTAGTCCCCACAGTGTGTGGTGGAGGCGCTGGCGCATCCCCCCTCCTGTCACTCAAATCTCCCGTTGGCGACATCGTCGTTTGCTGATTCGGGATAATGGTATTTAGCGGTGGTGGAGGCGTAGGGTTGGGTGTGATGCCCACGGGAGGATGATATCCAGTATCTGTGAACCGACCGGAAACCGGGTTATAGGCGTTTGTATTCTGGGGAACCGACAATGCGTATGACTGCTGAAGCTCATAATTATCCTCATCTTCCGAAGACGAGTAATCGTACGTGTCCATTTGGCGTTGGCGCGCGGCGTCAGCGGCGAAAGGGTTCGGCGATGGCATTTGGTTCTGGTACTTGTGGACCTTTGATGACATCGTCGAATTTAGGGTCTCGCTTCTGTAGTTGCTCGACGCACCCGTGTCGCTGCGATTTACTCCATATTGGGGAGGACCGCCCCTCCTTCGTTGTGAGTCCGAAATCTGCTGGCGGAAGACATTCCCCTGTTCGCCGTTGTCTCTGGGAATTGCGGTGGTTGACGAGTATCCAGACGCCTCGCCGCGTTCCTCGTCAACTGGCTTGACCACAGGTCGTAGCGGTTGCACATCTTCATCGATCATAATGGTGGGGTTTGGAGGTACGCGTGACGCTTTGCCCCAGGCTCGAATAGGATATGCCCGTCCTTTACGCCATGTCTCCGAAACTGGCGGAAAGTATTGTCGATAAGAACCCCAGGAAACCAAGATACCAAGCGCGGCGCCAGAGAGAACATCAAAAGGGTGGTGACGGGCATCCATGATGCGCGTGCCTGTGATGAGAGCAGCGCCGAGCGCGGGGACCATTACCAGGAACGTCCTCCATACTTCACCTTTCGCGTCTAGAACATGGAGCTTTCCCGCGAGATAGATTGAGAGGTAAAACAAGCCAGCGAATGAGACTGATGAACGTGAGTGAGATTTTCGAAGGGAAGAAGAAGCATAGACATACCACTACTGTGGCCAGAGGGAAAACTCTTGAACCCGTCTTGCAGGATATAGTTGTCCGTTTGCGTGCAAATATTGATGGTTTGGAGGGTATACTTTGTCGTAGTGTCAATCTTGGCAGCATCGATGATGCAACTACACCTTGTCAGCGAACGCTCCACCTCCGCTAAGGGATGTTGTTTACCGGCTGATGAGATCCGGTCGCGGCTTCCCAATGGCATTCTTCAGAGCTCCCGTGATGGTGAATGCGGCGCCCACACTCAAACCCAAGCCTAGGATACCGCAGTTGAGCTCCCACAACCTATCCTTGAATCTATATCTCCCGGACAAGCGCTTGATGCCAGCACGGCCCACAGGCATCGCGGTCTGATGTGAGAATAACCCATCTATGACCATTGTGTATATTCCGATGATGACGGCTGGTGCCAAAACAACGTAGACACACAGCCAGAAGACGGGTACGCGCTCATGTTCGGCAAATGGATAGTGGAGGGTATAGTTCTCGAGCGAAAAGTGCTGGTGAAACGGCGGGATCTTGTCGATGATGGTGAATAGAACGATGAGAACACTATGAGTCGCGTTAATTAGCGAGAATAGACTTGGGAAGGAGGTCGTGTGCTGCGGACGACGCGGCTATTTTCTTACACTATGATTAGATAGTCGCCGATGTATCTGCTCTAATGGTCAGGTTCTAGCAATGGATTCGCAGTTCCGACTCTACGCACGAGAAGATGACCTTCTTGGGGAGTCGCTTCTTGGAGAAGGGGAGGCGCTCAGGGAGCTGTTTCGATGTCCAGTCGTCCATGGCGCACTACCACATGCAGACACTCCCGAAAACGTCCGAGTGATGCACAGGTGCAAGTGGGATGCTTTGGTACATGTACAACGTGTGGTGGAGGATTGGCAGCGCTGTCAAATGCAGGTGGTTGTATTAGAGCGGAGGTCCGCTGGTTCAACAAACAAGCGACCCTGCCAGAGAGACGCACGCGGGAAGAAAGGCGAGCCAAAGTAGACAAGAGGGCAGATGAGCGTATAAAGGACCGACTGTCAATATGCGGTGTCTCCCCAGTAGGTCAGCGCCCAGAAGTTGGCACTGAAGATGTCTGAGGCTGTACCATGGCCTCAGCTGTGGCTGTGAGGAGCTGACGCCCGCTTGGCTCTCCGCCGCTTCGACGCTAGCCACCTCCATGCTGCGCTTCCTCAAATTGGCGCTTGCGAGCACTATCATCCTCGGCGGAATCGCTTTGAGGTCGCCGTGGGGTTGGTGGGCATAAACATGGATGAATCTCTTCGGCATTGACCGACCATTGCAACGCGCTGCTTCCGAGCCGAGACGGAGGATTGCGACTTTCTTTGTGGCGCATCGAGGGAAGCGACTTCTGCAGCACTTAGCGCACAGCAGGCCAACCGGCTCATCCATTTTAACCACATTTATATCTATTCTAGGTTGCGATCTGGACGCCATTGGTCAGCGAGCAGCCTTCCATCGGGTCCATCATGACCAGCATCTCCCCTTTCAGAGTACCTGCGCCGTATCTTTGTTTTGCCATTGGCGCAGCATCTCTTGTGAGTCTAGTCTTTCTGCGATCTATATCAAGATCCTCAGAAGTAGACAAGCGCAAGACCATCCCTTCTCCAAACGCAACAGTACTCTCCCCTCTATCGGAAGAGGGGGTCCAAAAACTGCCATACCCTCCGGATACATTACCTGGAGCAAGAGACGTAAAGTCGCACTATGGCAGCATTCGAGTGTACGAATGGGGCCCTGCCGATGGAGAGCGCATGTTGCTCATCCATGGTATATCGACACCAAGCATTGCGTTGACTGACTTGGCGTACAAACTCGTCGGGAAAGGATGTCGAGTGATGTTGTTCGGTAGGTGAACGCTTTTGTGTCGCTTTTTAAGCGTATCCTTTGCTTGTCCTACTCTGACTAGTCTTGTCTCATATCATCTTATATTTTGATCCCTATTGTGCAAAAAACTACACATCTCGTAGCACGTCTGAACTATTACATTACTGTCATTCTTCCTTCTGAATCGTGATTGCGTTCCTTCCTCTTGCAATAGCATTTACCTAACGTGCCATCACTTACCATCGACCGCTACAGATCTCTTTGGCCGCGGCTACTCCTCCGCACCCACTCCCAAGGACCACCACTATGACTCCGCTCTGTACACGTATCAGATCCTCGTCTGTCTAAATTCCTCGCCAATCGCCTGGTCACCATTTACCATTGTTGGCGTACGTGATCCTCCAATTGATCAACTACACGTAATATATATACTAACTTTATACGACTCACTTTTAGTACTCCCTCGGCGGCGCGCTAGCAGCAGACTTTACATCGTACTTCCCCATCTTAATCAAAGGGCTCGTCCTCGTTGCGCCAGGAGGGCTTATCCGCAATCGGCACATCAGCTGGAAGAACAAACTGCTATATCAAAGTGGAGGGTGGGTGCCCGAGTGGATAGTTGAGCGCATGGTAGCGAAGAGGCTGTGGACAGGGCCGGAGACTAGTGGGCAGATAGAAGCAGAGCCTGACGCTGTCGAGAACGCGGAAACCACTACGACTTCGCGCAATAACGCCGTCTATTTGTCTTCGAGACATACTTTGTTACCGAGCAACCCTTACAGCACCGTCTCTGCAGTCGTGAACTGGCAGATTGCGCACCATCCTGGCTTTGTTCCAGCATTTGTATCGTCGATTCGGTACGCGCCGATACACGATCAACACGATCGCTGGCAAATCATCAGAGAGAATATTGAAAAGAAGAATGGGAAGTTGGAGAAGGTGTGGCTAGTGCTGGGAGAGACGGATCCAATTATCGTGGCCGAGGAGCTGGCCGAGGATGCAAAGGGTATATTAGGGAAGGAAATTGTGACTGTGAGAGTTGTAAAAGACGTCGGGCATGAGATTGCTATTGAAAGGGCGGATTCGATTGTAGACATTGTGGGGAGGGCCTTAGAGAGGGAGGAGTGGTAGTGTAACACTCACAAACAATTGGAAAGTGAGAGGTAAATTTTCAAAGAAATAAATGTCTCAGTGCCTTGTGAACAGAGAATCTCATATAAAAGAAGGATAGACATTGTGCGATGTGATCAAACGGAATAGAGATGGGATGAGAATGAGGTTTGATTCAGAGTTATAACATGCGACGAGGCTGAAGTTCACCGAGTGACTAGAGAAGATGAATGGAGGAATAATTGCGGTTGATTGAGTGTTTACTCGAACACATCTATTCAAATCTTGAAGATGGTGGAGGAAAACCAATGCTCCCAAGAACGCCGGGTATATAAATGACTAACCCAAATAGATGATCATACAGGTCATTATATGTCACCATGTTTCCTCGTCACGTTCACTCCCCAAATCACACCTAATTAGCGATTACCCAATGGCATCCTAGTCAAACCGCACGGATCTAGCAACAACCATCTAAACATGCTGCTGCTGCCTAAACGGTTCGTACGCTGTGCCACTCGTACCATGTCCAGCCGCACCGGCATACCCAGTGTGCTGTGCCTGCTGTCCGCCAAATGCCGGGCTAGCAACACGCTCGTAGGTGTAAGGAGTCTTCTCCACGACGACCTTCTTGTGGGGCGACTTGCCGGAGCAGCAGCACACAGAGATGAGCCAGAAGAAGCCCGAGGCGACAGAGAAGGCGACGCCGAGCCAAAGGACGGTTAGCATCTTCGTACCCATTGAGGCGTCGATGTCGTACGGCTTGAGCACAGATTTGAAGACGCCGACCAGGGCTGCGTAGATTGCGGTTGCGGTTGTGGCGGCTGCTAGCGCGAAGATGGTTTGCGCCTGGCAAAGTACGTCAGTAAATGATGGGGATATATCGAAAGTGAGAATCGGTAGGACTTACAGTAGACACAATGGTGGTGACCAGACTTCCCCAGCGGCTGAAGATGGCGAAGAAGCCAATAACAAACTCGACAGCCGACAGGATCAGCGTAATAACAAATGCCCAATTCATGAACCCCGCAGCCTTCTTGTATGCGTTGAGAACCTTTTGCATGTCATCCCCAAGAGCCTTCTGTGCACTGGTATCCTTGAGCTCCCACACCGAGAAGGGATCGAACCAGAAGCTGAACTTGCGAGACGAGCAGTGAGTTATGGTTTCCTTGCCGTCCTTGTCCTTGTCGCCCTCGCAATACGACCACAGGCCGACTTGGTAGAAGTCCTTGAGCTCTTTCGAGGAGGCGGCGCCTTGCAGGGCTTTGACAAGGTCGGTGTCAGGTTTTACGCTGTCGGGTAGGTGATCGATGACATTCTGAGGGTCGGCGTTGAAACCGCTTGTGTCTGCCTGTGATGGGTGTTAGAAGGTTGTTTGTAGAGTTGGATTGTTTTGGGGCCAAACACGTACTTTGAAGAAATACAGGTCGCGCCCCAATGCAGTGCTAGGTGCATTATTGCCTTTCCACGGCGTCTGACCGATCACGACAAGAACAATGCATATCAGCGATGCAAGGGTGAGTAGCATGGGCGTGAGAATACACGCGAAGCGCCCGACTTTGCCCATGTTTGCGGTTGTTTGTTCCCAAGGTCTTGAAACCTGGCGCGGCTGGGGTCACTCAGAAGTCGCTCTTGACTTGAAGCAGCAACGATGGTGAATCCGGGGATATGATAGGCGGCACGAAGAGACAGATGACGTGAATGAGCAAGAAGGCTGAACGACAGATGAGTGGGACACAGAAGAGGGCCAGCATGAGCTTTTTGTACATGTACAATCCCCGGCTCCACCACAGCTGAGGGTAAGGCCCCAGGAAGGGGGCAGGGCACATAACTAGGGCCCGTGCATGGCGGGATAGCTTGGACTTGAATGGTCAATTCTAGGAGAGGTACATCATAGCGTTCACCAGCCTCACAGGGCGTGCGACTAAGGTGGACGAGTTGCTGACACGCTATGCTCGTTGCAGTATGAATAGCCAGCCTTGGGATGCGACGTCGGATGGCGGTGCTGGGCCTCGTGTCTGTAGTTTAGCTGCGAAATCACGCGCGGGCCGCGATATTTGCTACACAAGAAGAAATGGCTTGTCCACGCAGCCCGTGTTTGTGTTTGTTGTTCTAGCAACCGAACATGGTGACCACCATTGCAACCAGGTCACGGCAATCAATCCACCCACAGTTGTCGCGGTATTATCCAAGGAGCCATGCCCAGATAGCGTCGTAGATGAAACGCGTACCATCGGTAGCCCATCAGCCCGGCGAAATGCCTCCCGCGACGACCATCATAGATTGTTCAGACATTCAGACATGCCCATCATCTCATCTGACAGCACAAACCTGAGCAATAATAGTACAACTCAGTGCTGGGAGAACAGGCGCCGAAGACACACGACCTTGAGAGTGCAACCTGAGAGCCATCCCTTGGCTAAACACTTCTAAGCATCCTCGCAATTATCTCGCTTCCTCAGCCCAGTATTTGATCAGGGTTATTTTTGGACTTTGATCCTTCGTCCGCAGCAAACAAGCACTAACCAAATTTAGCAAGAGGACAAACGGCCCGCTTTGTTGCGCCAAGAGACTTTGGAAGGCTGAATCGCGGCGGTCTGTGCAGACGGTCGGCCATTGTGGAGATGATGGTGGAAAGTGGGAGAGATACAGATAGAGGAGTGGAGGAGGGGATCATTGTTTGCAGGGTATGCTCTCATTTGATCGAGTTCAACGAGTTCGACAAGGCTCCTCCAACTACAGGCTATGCCACGTGCTTGTGAATACGCGTACACCCGAGGCGCGTCCCCACGCTCTCTTCCCTGGTTATTCGCACCCCTTCCACAATCATCATATACATGTAGACATGACCAAGTCACCAAAGGTCGGAAAATGATTTGTGTTGTTTGCAGAAAATCGCCAATCTTGGCTGGATTGTTCTATCTTGCATCTGCACAGCTGTGCCGTAGCCTGCTCTTCGTTGGCCCTGCTCGACGCCGCGGACGCGCGTCGACCCCTCAAGAGTCAGACACGTAATAAATCTCTTTCGCAGATCCCCACCATGTACAAACACACCCATCTCTACAACTAGAACGTGCCAGCATGTCAGAAATGCCGAAACCACTTGTAAACGTGAATCCCATCACGTCGTACATAGAGTGACCAGATGGTCATGAACAAAACAGAAACAAACATAAGAAATAGATACCGCGAGCGTGATTCCAAAATGCAAAATGGTATGAACAGTGCCGCGCGGACCCCCACCGCGTGCACAGAAAATAGAAGCGAAATATGCAGTAATCATACGAGAGATAACCCGCTCTTCGGGTTGCCAAAATGCTGCGTGAACGATAGGAAATGCCTCTGCTGAGGCTGGTGCAGACATTAGAGGTTAAGACTAGTGTCTACTGTACGTTGCTCCTTAGAACGCCGGTGCAAATGTGTTGCAAGTCGCTGAAGCCCAAATTCTATGGTTACAAACGCGAGTGGCTCTCGCGTGACGAAGGTTGTGGGGTTGAAGTGAAAATGGCATCTTGAGTTCCATCGAGGCCTTCATGCCCGAGGGCGGAGCCGAGTGCACTTTGCCATCTGGCTCGGCTTCGTTGGAGCTGTGTCTGGTCGGTAGATAGCGCATGAAGTGAGTGTGAAGTGGCGGAAAGGGATTTGTAGCTTCTCATCGGGGATGTTGGTTTCGAGGATCTTGCTGATTGGGTTGGCCTCGTCCGCCTTCGTTTCGTGCTCGTATCCATTGCGAATTGCCGCTTGTGCGACCTTCCAACGCCTTCTGGGCATCAGGGTCCTGTCGGCGGGGCGTGACTTGGCCACTGATGATGTCCTCGGCACTGAGTTTGCTGACCTCGTGTGCAATCGAGGAGATGACATAGCCACGGAGCTCCTTGGCTTCGCGGAGGTCTTCGCCTTGCAGACGGAACTTGTCCTGCTTGGACAAGTTGTTTCGGCGCAGAGCCCGGATCTCGTGCATGATGTGGAGGAGAACGGCTTCTGGTGCACGGTTGCGCTCAGCAGCGTGCTTGGCTTGGTCGCGCACATATCGTCGAGTGACGTCCATGGCGCCATCAGCAGAGAAGGCGATGCAGTAGGAGAGCTTCTTGCCCCAGCCTGAGAGAACAGTTAGTCATTGAATGATGAGGCATGTCTATGAGAAAGTGCGTACCGTCGGTATACAACCGGGGCTTGTCCCAGGCTTCTTCGCAAGCATCTACATGTACCCATCGTTTCCGGTGTACCGAGTAGACTTCGGTCCATACGTGGTCCTCGGCATTCCAGACCCATCGTACTCTTGATCCGACAGCACGGCAGAGCATGCTGAAGCAGTTGGCCCATTCGCCACATCGGCCTTTGCGGGTCTGCAACAGGACAAAGGCGTCGTTGTATCGGGGGAATCGCTCGTAGTTTTTGCAGCCGTCATGCGAGCATTGATACGCCTCGACTTGGGTGGCGCCGCGTGCTTGCTCGTCAGGTAGTGGTGCGGTAATGCCGACAGCTACGGTGGGAGAGTAGCACCGCGAACACGGTGGGTTGTTGACCCACTGAAAAAATGATCGCTTGAACCATCGCAGAAGTGCCCTGACAACGCAGTCCTGGTAGCCCCATGCGGCCTTTTTCCCAGAACCGAGACTCTCGGCTTCGGCTTGCAGGATCTGGCTTTCCTCTTCAGCTTCATTGTAGATCTGCTCCAGGGGAACGACGCGAAGGGCTTCATCGAGCAGTCCGGGGTTCTCCCACCGTACTGGCATGTTGGATAGCGAGTGAAGCATGTTCTTGAAGCGCAGGGATCGGGCGTCATGCGGAGCCTCGGGCACCAGGGGGATGTTCTTGATGGATGCGTACGTGGGCGGGGCAGTGTGCGACGGCGGTGGTTGCGGTGTGCCATAGTCTCGCGGCGCTGGCGATGCAGAGCGGGACTGCGATGAGCGCGACGTGAGTTCGTGCATGCGCTTTGTGCTAAGTACCCGTCGAAACTGCTCCGTCATATCAGCGGCCAGCTTGTCCGTGTCCATGCTGGTGGCAGGCGCTCGCGAGGCGCGGATCGAGGAGTCCATGGTGGGCAGTTGCGAGCTGCAGCGGTGCGGGTACGGGTACGGGTACGGGTACGGGTCTTGCTCGCGGTAGTGGTGAGGTTGGATGGTGTAGGCGTGGATGTCGTGGGTTGGGGTCGAGCGAGTCTTTGGTGTCTGGTACTGGGTAGGCGGCGGCGAAATGGCAGTGGTGCACAGCCGCGATGATGCAGCGGCGGGCGCAGCACGTCGGATAGGCAGCGGCAGGTATTCTGGGAGTCGGGTCGTCGTCGTTCGGGCGCGTACAAGGAGCAGCAGCAGGACAGGCGGCTCTCGAGCGCAGAACGACGTCTTTTGTCGTCAATGATGGTGTTGAGCGAGCAGGAGGAGCGTCGGTAGGGACTGGAGGGTAGTCATGGCATGGGTGAGCGCTGGCCTGGGGGCAAGTGCGACGCTCTGCGCTTACCGCTTTCGTAACCAGCTTGCGCGGCCAGCGTGCGTGGGCTCCCACTCATACTATCGCAACCTCGACATGGACACACGGCCAGCCCAGTCTCGCAGCAGCAGCAGCAGCAGCAGCCGTAACGGGACTTGTTGCTACTACACTGCGCGCGTGCAGTCTGGGATGGATGGCATACCCTATTTGTTGCAGCCATGCGCTTTTGATGGCAGGTCATGGCCGACAGGAAACCGCTTTCGCGCCCCCTCCAACGCAGGGGCGCGCCGCTAAGCGTGTCGTCTCTCTCTACCCACACTACCCAAGATTCGCGCGCCAGCTTGCGCAATCTGTTAATGGGAACCAGCAGCCCGCATTGGCAACAGTGTCGTCGTCGTCGTCGTCGTCGCAATCATCGGTAAGCCGCCTGCGTAGCAATGGCAGAGTCCCTCCAAGACAGGCATCACTCCCTGACTGACACCTGCACTGGAGAGAGAGATGCCGTCGACACGACATGTTTCACTTCCATACTTCAATAGAACCCTCTCGCCGCACGCAATTCTCTCTCTGCTGTCTTACGTTCCCATTTGCAGCTTACTGTGGCAGCTGGCCTGAATAGTAGCATGTGGAGCCCGCGCCAAACGGTAGATCTTCGCGAGCCACGCGTACTGTCCCGAACCTCCACCATCTACCGCCCGCTCCACCTCCAACACACTGACCACCGCCGTTGGCCACCATCTTATTACTCTGCACGCATGGTCCATGTCTTGTGTTCAAGTCCGATGCCTGCGTCCACGATGCTGTTGCTGTTGCTGTCTGCGTCCAAGGCCTCGTCAGCGTACCCTGGACAGGTGCATGCTTGCTCATGTGGCCGCGGAGCTAATTTGGCTTCATCGCCTGCGAGTCATTTCGGGTCATCTTGTGCGACGGGACGGGAATTCGCACGTCTCGCCGCCATTGGATTTCCTAGGCGCACTGCATGGATCGCCAGAATTCACGTGTAGGGCTACGAGTCCTCAAGACCGTTTTGTAATTGTCAAAGAGCATTCGTATAGCCCCACAAAGCTAATCCGTCTCTCGTGAACGTGATAGCGACTGCAATGTATCTTGAAGATGCTAGGCGTAGGCTTTGGGCTGCTGATCGCACGCAAACATTACCAAAGTCGGTAAACCCACCAAGCTCATGTCTTTGCCACTTGCGCGTCTTCCAAGCATGTGCCAAGCAATGTCACGATGAAGCTTGCGACGTGTGTAGATGGTGGGTTGGTTAGAACTGGACACGGACTAGAGACCTACGCGGGCGTATCCCAAACCCCCGCGTAACATTTGAGTCCGTACCACCAGAGGTCTTGATGACCATCTCCACAAAATACGTGTATCCCTCCCCAACTTGACTAAAATGGTGCCCAACCTCACTTCCGACAGGAGCTATGGCCGCGGCACACGCTTGTGGTAGCTTCGCCTCCCATAGCTGGGGTTTGTTCAACTGGCATTCGAGATTGCTTGTCCGACATTGAGCCATAGAAGAATGTACAACAACGAACTCAATCTTGTTCAAATGAAATCGAGTCTGCCCCGGTACGCCATCAAGGCTACTATAAGATGCTATCCCTAACTCGCTTTATTCTCGGCGCCCTAGCGTCACTAGGTATGCATCACTTCGGCAACTGCTTATTCAAAAAAAAATCAACCTCAATCAACTAGCAGAAGTCTCCCATAAGCTATTGTCCTTAACGATGCCTCAATAGACACTTGTACGTGTTCAGTTCTAGACTCCGGGCCAGAATACTCATCACTTAGCTAGGGATTAAGACCATTCCTGAACGAGTGCATACACGCGCTGCTGGATCCGAAATATGGCAGCTAGGACTTCCCTTATATGTAATTGCATAGCAATCAGAGCATACCACTTGTGCTAACCCTGCAATATGCGTCTCCGTCCTGGTAAAGGTGAATTCTATTTATTTCTTTAGTACGTCCATTAAATGGCTACGGAAGAAGTCTAACATTAGAGCTAATTAGGGGTAGTGGCAGGGTAGGGGCTTTTACAACAAAGCTGTCCACCTTAGCCGGCTATAACCGCACATATACTAGGTCCCTTCAGCTATACTTAAAGTACTTTCGCAGAACTAGCAATAGCTTAACTAGGGCGTAGGCGCCATAGAAATCCTTCTAACTGTATGATATTAAGAGGTAGATAATATTGCTTTATTTAAAAGAAAAGTCAACGCTAGAGCAGATTATACAATGCAGTGGGAGAAATTAGTATAAAATCAAAGTTTAGGTGCTATACCTAGCACCTTAACACAGTATTAAGGCAGTAAAGTTTACACAATACCAGCTATCTTAACTTAGATTTAAACTACGTGCCTCCACATTAAGTCTTTCTCTTCCCACTCCCCAACATCGCCTTCAGAGGAGACTAAGATAATAGGTTCTAAGGTGTTACTACCTGTAGATCCTTCCTTCCGAATCCAATTATGCATTGTTAATACCACAGCCATAATGCCACTCTCTCCAGATCCTCCCAGAAGAGTAATCTTGTCGTACCTTTGCTGTATGTGTGGCCCTGCGAAAGTTTGGCGGACGTTAAGCTTGGCTCTAGCTTCAGTGGGCAACCTGACTTGATAGACACCAGATTTTGCTTGGCCAACGACATCTAAACCATCAGCCCTGGGAGTCAGACACATGTGTGAACAGTTGAGGCTGGAGAAGTGTATCCGTTGGAGTGTCGCGCCTGCTTCGACATCAAATTGAAACACGACGAATCTTTGTGAGATCCCATAGAGATATCGCGCATTGGTGAAAAAGGCGAGGTTTGAAACGTAGCGCTTAGCTGATGGATGTTAATGCTGTCGCATGGCAGGAATATGTCCACTTACAAAGCTTGTGTTCCACATAACCACGACAATGCTCGCTTTCATCTTGTTCATGCTCCGCATAGTGTAGGTTCCACACACACAGTATGGTAGAGCTGGCCTGGTATGTGTGCGTAGAAGAAAATGAGAAAGCGAGCCGATCTTTGTGCAGCGCACTTGCGAGGTATCCTTCCGCAGCGACTTCGACATCTGGGCCCTGGTAGACCTTCAACCGCCCGCTATTGGGATCTCCGACACTGTACACTTCCATTGTCATTGTTTGCGACCATTTCGGTAGCTTCTCAACGTTGGGTAAGGGTCGATAGATGAAGCAATGGATGAAGGTGCGGTTTTTGGTGGGGTCAAATGTGATCGATGTCGTGGTCCTACTCACAGGCTGTTCAGGCGATGTAACGACTTCTGGGTCATACTTATAGCTCGTGAGTTTACTGAGGGTTTTCTGGGCGCTTTCAAACAGTTTCAGCTGGTTTTGAAAGTTCGTCGTCAGCCCTGTGGTCGTAGCTTGGATTACGGGATCGCTATCAACCACCCAGGTGTCGCTTTCGATCCAATCCATGCTAATGCTTGTGGATTCGGTCGACTCAAGGGATCCAATGTCCGTTAAAAAGACTTTGTAAGACCAGCCTTAGCGCGAGCTTGAATGCTCCTGCGAGGAGGCACAATTGCCTATCCTGAGTCTTGGGAAAGCAGAAGCTAGTCAAGTGCGCACCACGCAGGAGATTTGCGTAAGATAGCTTCCTCATCGAACCGGTGATATATTTTGCCTTCAGGTCAAATGTCAAAAGAGACCAGGTTGGCTTAGTAGGAACGCAAAGGACTAACATGGTCTCGTCATCGGAGAACGCATGTAGGCCACCGCTATTGTAGGAAATAGCCAAGCTTGTGAGATTCAGTTGACGCGCGCTGTTCACCTTCAACATTAAAGACAGCCGAATATTGCCACAATGTCAATATTCTTTTGTCCATGCATAGTAGCTTTACTTCCTCGTTTGGCGATTTTGCTGGGCCCCGGTCCGCGATGAACAAGCAGAATTTACCTTCCGGCGATACTGCAAGGATGTGTTGTGCGTCCATCGCTGTGGCTTGTAAACGGCAGCGCGTCGGCGTAAGCGTGTAAAGTTCCAGCAGTGTTCCCGAAGCCCAGCGATCGCACCTCCATATTCGGCGAACGTCAGTTCCAAATATTCATCGTTGGCAGTGCATGTGGGTTTTGGTAGCTGCCGCCGGTGTCAGAATCAATGTCATATATCCCTCCAGCAGCCCATAATCGAGGTGATTGCTGCCGCTTGTTTTGATTTCAGGAATGTAGAGGAGGACGTGCTGTCTGCGTGACAAGGGTCGCTTGGATCCCCCAAGGTCCATCGGACGTTTGTAATGAATTCCTGATTGTCACCTTGTTGTAATCGAAACAGGTACGTTTTTATCTCGTCCCCAGCAAATCTTAAGAGGATTTTCAAAGCGCCTACGCCCTAGTTGAGCTATTGCTGGTTCTGTGAAAGTACTTTAAGTGCGGAGATGTTTGTGATTATATTAATTCTTCCAGAATAGGCTTCGAGAAGGTCGCCAACCATGGTTCCAAACCTCATCATCGTTCTCCCATGGTACCCAATATCGCAGCAAATCTCTTCCTAACGAAAGCCATGTATTTCCGATCCTTGGAAATAACAAAGGTGGTGAGAAAAGAACCCACGCTTGCGTGCTCCAAACCAACTCTCAGGTCTCTGACATGCATGGTAGAGTTGATGGCCTCGGATTGAAGAGAAACTTTGTAGCCTTTTTTAACGTCTAGAGCGCGACCGTATTGCACATTAGATGATGTGGATGGCATGAGAGATGCCCACATGTAGATGTTGGTAGCAGTAAGTGCAAAGCGATCGACATTGTCGGCCAGATGGCGTTGCTTGTTGGTTTGGATTCCCAACACGTGATTCATCATGTGCCCAACACGCTAGTCCATACACGGACTAGCTTACTCTGGTTTCACTCCCTTCTGTATATAAACATAGCCTCCCCCCACATAGAATAAACATCAATCGATCACTTCTTCTTCTGTTCAACATTGCTCCAGCATCGATGCGTGGTGAGGATTCTCCTTCGAGCAATAAGGATCCTGCAGCAAGCCCTGTAGATTGTACAGCTCTTGGGGCCAGGAAAGTACCACACGGCCCCACAACGCTTCAAATCTTAGCACGTCTCGAAGGGCGCCCTCGATTCTGAACGTAGTCTTCAATTGATCTTCACTCAGCTCATCGATTCCTTAACAAGCTTGGAGATCGATGAGAACGTTTTGATATTATCGGGTTGCGCTGACTGATTGCGGCACAGCAAGCTGTACGTCACTTGCCCCTGCCGTTCTCGCCCCGCTTCTTGACCATCTCCAACCACGCCGCATACCGACATGTCCGAACGGCTTTCTCGGACGTAATTCTTACCACCAACCCACGGCTCTGTCAGAGCATGGCGAGCTCATCCAATGAGTATGTTGCTTTTCTTTCCTAAGCCTCAAAATCGTGTTTCAAGAACATCCTCGCGGCCTACGCCTCAATCCTCTGTCTTTTTTGGTAATCGTTTCCTTGATCTCGATGTCTGTTGTGTTTCCACGCCTCAATCACGGTTGAGCGAGGCGTCAGCACGACGAAAACTTCTTCTACATGATCTGAACTTGTTTCAAACCCATGGTAGACTTCGCTCATGGTGTACGCCGATTGGTATCAACCGGCTCTGCGGTGATGGCACAGTTCGGTATGATTTCACCGTAGGATTGCGAGATGAGACATTCGGCGCAGCTCAATGATGCCTTTGCGATACCTTGCGAGTGCTAGCAAAGCAATCTGGCACGTCAGATCTACCTACGGAGGCCAGTGAGGTATAAGAACTTCTGGGATACGCTCGCTATCCTCACAACCAAACCTTCTTCACATCATCTACTACTGGCACAATCAACAATGCACTTCCTTTTTATTCTCCTACTATGCACCCAATCCATCCTGGCAACGACTAGTTTGGGCGATCCCTCTGACAAGTTAATCAGCACTCCCGCTGGCACCCGCTATACGGTAGAAGCAACCGATCACACCAAGACCGCCGAAACCCAAGCGCAGCTAAAGAACCTCTATGGCGACGACAACGTGGTCATCAACGATGGCTACGACGGTGCGTCATGGACCATCACATCGGAAGGCGACGACATCACCAAAAACATTGAAGCCCTCGAGTCGGTTCGTCTGGTACACCGGGGTCAAGATCGTCGCCGACTAAGCCGCCGGGACGAGGAGGTTCACTACATTGTCTTCCCCAAGTTGCCTGATGGGAGCACTGACACCAAAGCCACCGACGAGTTTTTACGATCCAAAATTCCATCCGGTTCAGAAATATATCACTTCAGCGACAACGGGCAGATCACAGCTTGGTGGGGTCTAAGTCTGGATGCCGACGCAAAGAAGGCGGTCGAAAACCATGAGGGTGTGGGCAAAGTGATTGAAGATCCTGGACTAAATTACTCAAGAGCTCTCCCGCGTAGTGACGAGAAAGAGACCCTCACGACCCCCATATCAACGGCGAGGCGAAGCGCGCTGGATGCGAGATCTGGCAAGTGGGAAAAGCAGGAGGCCGCCGACGACTCTCTGGTATATGTCAGCCAATTTGAGTAAGTATGGATCGAGTTACCTAGGCTTTTTTGAAGCTAATACGCCATTGATAGAGGCATGGATGTGAAAGACAAGCACGACTATGTTCACATCCCAGATCCTGGTGAGGGCATATACGTCTACGTCATCGATTCGGGTGTTAACATAGATGTTGAAAGTGTAAGTGCATGGCTTGGTGACCAGGATGGCAAACGCTGACCTCATGAAATAGGACGACATGGGCAAAGAATTCATAACAGAGAACGGTTATATCATCCAAACCCCAGCCAGTCTTTCAGAAGGACTAAAAGCAGGGGACGACGATGCCCCACTCAAGGTTGACTCCCACGGCACCAACACGGCGTCCAAAGCCGTTGGTAAGAAGTTTGGCGTGGCGAAAAAGGTACGTGACATACGATCAAGGCTATCGCAGGACGCGTGTGGTTCCAGTCGTATTCCTTACCTCTCCTCGTGGCTACCGAATGCTTAGCCACTCGCTTTCGATGATCTACCTGCGATCCGGTGGTCTATGATTTCGCTCGCAGACTTGCCAGCGGAGAAGGGCTTATGCTTTGTTACTGCGGAATATGAGTAGTGTGCTAGTGCTGACGGACAACTAGGCTATTCTAATACCAGTGAAGGTTCATAGACGATCTGACGCTATGGACTGGTACGAAGGTTTGAAGCTCGTCACAGCCGACATCAAAAGCAAGGGCCGCGAATTGAAGAGCGTTGTTCAAACATCACGATCTATGGGCGAGGGTTTTGTGGCTTCGGATGTGCCGAAGATATCGGCCGACTTCCAACTGGACAGACTTTACAACAAGCCGATAAGGGATCTGTTCGCTCTTGGGGTGCCGTTGGTAGTGGCTGCCGGGAACGAGGCAGATCCAGTGCCACCCGAGAAAGGCGCATTGCTCATCGACACCGTTCCTAGCATCTTGAAGACTCCCGACCTTCCCATTATCAATGTCGGCGCTAGCAACAGGGATCGGGGACGCGTACCTTTCTCGCAGTACGGTCCCCTCGTCGACGTGTATGCACTTGGTTCCAGGATCAAAGCGATGACTAAAGTCACCAAAGTGGACAATACTATCTCGGGCACATCTTTCGGTAAGTCGACCTAGACGCGATACAGATGTAATATGTTCTGACATGGTAGAATCAGCTGCACCTCAAGTAGCAGGCGTCATTGCGACATACCTGTCACATGCAGAAACTAGCAAGCAATGGGACGGCTTGACAGGCGTCAAGCGGGTGCAAGAAATCCTGAAATATCTCATCAGCGACAAGTCGAGCTGGATACAGAGCGGGGCCAAGGATCCGGACGGCTATGACCTTCGTGTGGTATGGAACGGTGCGAAAGAAGAAGACCACAAGAGCTCAGGCGCGAATAGTTACCGAGGCTTATCAGCTAATAAGCCACTCTACCTAATAAGCTACCTTAACATTAAAATAAACTAAATATAATTTTTTTAAACCGCAATATATTTACTACTAATAATCTAATTTTAAATGCAATTATAGTAATTAATTTATAAAATTTTAAAAAATAATTTTTATACTATGCAATTGCAAAAATATTTAGTATTAATTAAACTATTTTAGTGCGCTAATACTAAAAGAAAATATAATTAAATATAAAAAAGGCTTAATAATAGATATATTTTAATTTATAATAAAAATTAAAATTTATATAATATATATAAAGTTTATTTAAATGCAGGCTTGCACTTATAAAAATTATAATAAAAAATTTTGCTTTTAAAATTTTAAAATAGGAAGTTTTTAATATATAAATTTTACAATTTTTAAAAAAATATTATAATATTTTTATTTTTAAATATACTATTAAGATTAATTGTAAACAGCTTTTTACTAATACTAAATATAATTATAAATTATATTTTAATTTTTTTTATTTAAAAATTTAAGAATACAATATTAACGCGCGCTATATTTATAATATAAATAAAAAAAAATTTTTTATTAGTATTACTTTATGCTTTAAACAAGTTTTTTTAAAGTAATTTTAAAAGTAAAAATAAATTATAGCAGCTTTACAGGATAGTAACTAAAAATAAATAATAATTTTAATATATATTTGTATAAATAAAAGTGCAGTAAATTTAAATATAATTTTTAAAAAAAAAAAAAAATTTTGCGACGCTTAATTACGCAATATAAAAGTTAAAAAATACTAAATTTTTTTTATAATAAATTTTTTTAAATAATTTAATAATAATATTAGTTTAGCTTAGTTTAAATAAGTTTTTAATTAGTGTATAAAAAGCAAAGTATAAGTAAATTATAAAATTTTTATTTTTAATAGCTATAGCAGCTACTTTACTACTAATTTTATAAACTTTTACAATGCTAATAAAATTTTTTTAATAATATTTTTTTTTTATTTAATTTATAGTTTATAATTTTTAAATATAATACTTTTTTTACTTTTTTTAATTACTTATTTAACTAAGCTTGCATATTACTTTTATTATAGCTAAAATTTTATTTTTATAAATAAAAGCAACTTTTTCTTATTATTTTAAGCTACTTATAATACTATATTTATTTTTATAAATATATAAAAAGTGTTTAAAGCTATAGGCATTAAGCTATTTAATACTAATATTATACTATAATAATTTAAAATACAACTACAATAGGAAAATTAAAAATTAATAAATAAAAAAAATAATAATAAAAATACTTAGAACTAGTTCTGCAATTTATTTAAAATTATTATAAAAAATAAAGTAAAAATTAAAGCTAAATAGTTAAGCTTTGTACTATATTTTTTTTAAGTATAAAATAAATTTTTTTATTATAAAAATAAAAGTTTCTGTAACGTGCTTTTAATTAAAAAAAAGCATAAAAATAAAAATAAACTTTTAAATTTTTAATAATACAAAAAATTTTATAATATTATAATATTTTAAAATTTAAAAACTATTTAAAAAGCTTGCGCGCGTAATATAGTAAAATAATATAAAAATAAAACTAAATAATTCTAAAAAAAAAAAATAAAAAAGCTAAAAGCAGTAATAATATTATATAAAAAAAAAATTATAAAAAAAATAAAAATAGTATAGTTGCTTGCTAAAAAGCGCACTATAAAAAAGCGCGTAGTAGTAGTTTAAAAATAAACTACTATATACGCGCAAAAGCAATAAAAAAAAAAAGCTATAATTTTATAAAAATTTTATAATAAAATAAATAAATATAAGTAAATAATTTTATATTTTATAAATTTAAATGTAGTAAAGTATTATTATATTATAAATATTAAAAGTAATAGTTTAAATATATTATAGCTATTGCTGCTTTTGCCTAAAACTACTGCGCATAGCTACTAAATTAATTTTTTATAAAAATTTAAATAGTATAAATTAATTGCAAGCTTTTATTTACTAATACTTTAAAAAAATTTATAATAATAATTTTTCTTAGTAGCTTTATAATTTTATTTTTATAAATAGCTAATTTTAGTTGAGGTAGCTTATCGGGTGGAGTGGCTTATTGGCTGATAAGCCTTGGTATAGCGACTTGGCAGCTCTTGCCAAGACCAAGACGCTCCAAGTCCTCCTGCAGAATTTCATCGATCCCATAGGCAACCTGAATGCGTGGGTTTTCTACACGGCGGACATAGGCGTGAGTGCACTCTGCCGCAACGAAAAAGATGCTGTGGGCAACTTCCCGGCGGAGGACGGTGCGGGTTTGGTGGATAACCCGCCATGGCCTGGAGGCTCGTACAAGATGAAAGTTGAGGGCATGGATTGCGAATACAAGAACAATGGCAACGACGCTGGCGCGCTCTGGTGCAATGGGAGAGATGCGATATCATGCAAAGAAGAAGAGGCAAAGGGGAAAGGAGAGAAAGGCAGCAAAGTGTGTGAGACTGGCGATACGAGCAGGACACAGCATCCGGTTGTTGTATGTGATTGGTGAAGGTCTGGAAGGCCTTCTTGTGGATGATGGGAAAGCGTTCCTGTTCGGCTCTCCTTTCGCAACTGCTGTCCTTACCACTTCTGTTATTACCTCTATGTTTTTCTAATGTATTACACAGGCAAGTCGGTCGCCCGGTTAAGTTAGTTATAATACTAAAATTTTACTAAAATTAGTACTATGCACAATAGTACAGCACTATAAAAAACTACAATAATAAATTATAATAAGCTAATTTATTTAAAAATTACTTTTATTTTTTATTTATATATTTGCGTATTATGCTTAGCTTTATTATAGTATTTATAGCATTTTTAAAAAAGCTTACTTACTTTAGTATATATTTACTTTTTTATTTTTTTATTATTATTATGCGCTTTAAATTCCTTTCAAATTATTAATTAAAAATTATTTTTTACTATAAAAGTTTTTTTTTTTTTATATTTACTTTTTTTTATATAATTTTTATTATATAGCGGCTTTATTAGCTATTTAAAATTTAATAATTTTTTTCTGCGCTAATACAAATTTATACATAATTATAGCTACACTTTTTAATTTTTTTTTTAAAAGCTTTAATTATTAAAGTAAAAAAATTATTAAAATATTTTTAAATTTTTATTTTAACTAGCGTTAATTAAAATTTAAATTTTAAAATATTACTTAGTATTTTTAACTTTTAAGGATTATTTTTAATAGTAAATAATAGTAAAATATATAATTAAATATTAAGTTTTAATATTATAGTTTTAAAATTAAAAAAAACTAAACTAGCGCTTTTAAAGCTACTTAAAATATTACTTTTTATAATAGTAATATTAAAAACTAGTTTAAAGTATAGTAAAAACTTAATTTTAGTAATATAGTTAATGCTATTACGCATTAGCTTTTTAATTTAATACTTATATACTTTTTTTAAAAATATAAAATAATTTATATTAAGTAGCTATAATAAGTGCAATAAATGCAAAAGCATATAAAAAGTAATAATTTTTTATTTTTTATAATACTATTAGAATTAGACTAATGTGTAGCTTTTATAACTATTAATAATAAATAAATAATAAGTATTAATAATTTTTTTTTAGTATACTTATTAAAATGCTTTAATTATTTAAAAGTAAATTTATTTATTATTTAATTATTTTTAGAAACCGCAATAACTTAATTATAAAATAGGCTATTTTTTTTATATTAGGCTAAAAAGTAGTTCTTACCTGCAAAAATAATAAAAAATAAAATAATTTATTTTATTATATTAATGCTTTAGATTACTATTACTTATTTTTAATTACCCTACTGTACTATCTTTAGCTATTTTTAATAATTAGCACTTAAAATAATAGTTTTATATAATATTTAGCTTATTATAAAGCCTATTTTATTAAAATTATATATTTCTATAATTGAAAGTAAAGTTAACGGCAGAGCAGATTATACAACGCAGTAAAAAAAATTAGTATAAAAATTACAGTTTAGGCGCTATACCTAGTACTTTAATATAGTATTAAAGCAGTAAAATTTATACAATACTAAATTAGCTAAATAAATTATTAAAAATTTTTTAATAATTACTATTAGCAGCCCTAATATGTTATTATTTAAAAATTATAGTAATAAAACTATAAGTTCTTAATAGTAACTAAGTTATTTAAGTATTACTAAGCAGCTTTAATTTTTAACTATAAACTATTATTAAAGCATAAATAAATTTTTAAACTAAAATTTAAGCAAGCTTTAGTTTAGTAGTAAGCTTATGCTTTAATAGCTAATATTTTTTTACAATTAATAATAGCTTGCGCAATAAATATAGTTTTTATAAAGCAGATAAAATAAAGCTTGCAGTTAAAGCTTATAATTATATATTATTATTTATTATATAATTGTATTATCGCGCATTTTATAGTTATATATAAGCAAAAAATTAAAAGTTTAAATAGTAAAAATTTAAATATATAAGCAGCAAAGCATACATTTGCGCGCTTATTTTATAAATTAAAACTTATTTTTATTTTAATTTTTAAATTTTTTATCTTTTATATTTATATTAACTATAAATAATATAATGCTAATAAATAAACTTATATATATTAGCTAGCAATGCGCTATTAAATTTATATATACTATATTACTAGTTAAAGCAGCTTTTATTAGTTAGTACAAAATACTACTTTTCTACTATTTTAAGCTAGTAAATAGTAACTACTAGTACTATAAAAAAGTATACAAATACTTTAAAGTTAATTTTTTTTTTATAATAAGCTTTTTTTACTATGCCTAGTTAATCTTGCCTTTCTAGCATTTCTTTATAATAAGCTAGTTATAACTAAGTAGCAGTAATATACAATTTTTTTTATAATTAGCTATTATATAATAATGCAAGACTTTAACCTTTTTTTTAGCTGTAACTAGGCTACCTTTATTAAAAACTAAAAAAATAAGCTTTTATAACTTGCAGAAAATATTAAAAATAATACAAAATTTATAAAATATTAAAAATAGTTTTTTATAAACTACAGTTACTAGCAGTATAATAACTAGAAAATATAGCTTTTTAAAATAGTTAACTTAGTATATAGGCAGACGTAAAAAAAAAGCAAGCAATATAGCAATAAAATAAAAAAATAAGCAATAATAATTTAGATATACTACAAACAATAGCTTGCGCAGGTAAAAAAAAAAAGTAAAAAAGTAGTTAAGTATTAAAGCTAATATTGCAGGAAAAGTTGTTATTATTATTATTATTATTATTATTATTAGCGTTACTGTTGCTTAAAGGCCTAGTATTAGTTAGTTGCTTAATAGCAGGCTAATATTATACTAAATATTTAAATATGTGCTTAGAAACTGTTAAAAAAGCCGCGCTTTAGCAAAAAGTTATATTAAAAATTAAAAATTTATTGCTTAGCAATTTTACAAATAAAAGTACGCAATATACAGTAAAATATTAATAATATAAGCTATTAATAACACATTAGGTCCTGTCTTCGCGGGATTAAAATTATATATATTTTTATTTTAAATATTATACTTAGCTTTTATATTTTTTATAAGTTAGAACTAGTTTTGTATAAGTTTAAGATTTTTATATAAAATTTTTTAGTAATTATACTTTTAAAAAATCCTAATACTAAGCTGTAAATATTATTTAATAAATATGCTAGCCTAGTTCTTACTAATAAGTAATTACTTATATTTAGCTAGTAAAGTATTAGCTATATTATTTATAGTAGCTAGTTAAAATAGAAATTTTTAGTTTTTAAAGTAAAATATATACTAAGCAATTACTTTTTTTTTTATTAAAAAAAGCTTTAGGCCTAATATCGTGTTATAAAAGTTTTCTTTTTAATTAATTATTAAATATTGTTTAAAAAACGCTATAAATCCGCGCAGTTTTTTATTAAAAAAAATTTGTATTGCATTTTAAAGCCTAAACTGCAAGCTATATTTAATTTTTTTTTTAAAAAAATTGCACGTTATTGTATTAAAGCATTATATTTAATAGTAAAAAACTACTAATTTTAGTAAAGTTTTAGTATTGTAACTAACTCAACTAGGCAACTAACTTGCCTGTATAATATATTAATTTTATCTCTTTTTGCAGCACTGCAACTTACGATCTCTACACTATTCTAAGTACTGTTTTAGTTTATTAATCTTACTATAATATACCACACGGGCAAGTTAGTTGCCTAAGTAAGTTAGTTATAATACTAAAACTCTACTAAAATTAGTACTATGCACGATAGTATAACGTACTTTATAGGTATATAGTTTATACAGGTGTACAGTTTACTTTTACTAAAATCTTACTAAAACTCTACTTACTTACGTAATATTTTAATAATAAAACTAAATAATTTTTTTAAAAAAAGCTTAGTTATTTTATAGAGTTTTATATAAATAATAAAATAGGGTATTATAAAATAAATATAAATAGTCTAAACTAGTAAATCCCCTCTACTAGTAAAGGAAGAAATATTAGGCTACAGGCCTAATAAAACATGCCCTTAACCTTAGTTAGGTTAGCTTAAAACTATATAATAATAAAAAAAGTAATTATTATAAATAGTAGTAATTAGTTTATTTTTTACTTATAATATACTATTATTTTACTTACTACTATATCCTATATTTATCTATAGCTTTATACTTTATATTTTAATTACTTTTTTTATAATACGCTTATATAGCAGCTTTTAATAAAATAAGTAATTAAGTAGTATTATTTAAAGGCTAAAAAATACTATTAAAAAATTGTACTAGTGCTTTACTTTAATTATAGCTTATAATTATAATATAAATTTAAAAAACTTTTAAAGAAGACTTTAAAATTATTTTATTTATATATAATTAAAAAAATAATAATATATAAAAATAAAAATAATTAAAAAGTAAAATAATACTTTTAAGTAATAATAAACTTTTAGTAGCCTAAAATAGCCTAAAAAAAGCTATTCTAAATAAAAAACTGCTAGAAATGCATAAATAGTTTAAATTTAAGTAAAAATATAAAAAGCTTACCTACTTTTATTTAGTTTAAGCTTAATTTAAAGCTAGTAATAATATAGCTATTTAATTTAATTTAAATAACTTATAATTATTTAATATAATATTTATAAGCCTTTTTATAACTTTTTTTAAACTATAGCTACTATAAATATACTTTTTTTGCTTACTTTTTTATTTTATAAAAAAGTAATAAAAAGTAGACTTTAAAGTTATATATATTTTTAAGCTATTAAAAATACTTTAGTAAGCTTATAGTACTTTAAAAAAAAATTATTTAAGTACTTACTTAGAATGCTTTAAAAAAAGTTATATTAGATATATTAAAAATACTATTTAAATATAAATAATATACTTTTAAAGTATTAAAGCAAGCTTATTAATATTAATTTTTTTTTATAAATTTATTAAACTACTTACGTTTTTATTAAAAAAATCTAGACATAGCCTATACTTTTAAAATATAAATGCTAGAATATATTTTAGTATTATATAAAAATATTTAGTATTGTTAGGAAAATTCAATCGTGTTTAGTCTGTATTCAAGTTCTAGGAAATTAACCTAGCTAAATTATATAGTAGTAGACAATTATACATAGTTATAAATATTTATTAATAGTTAAGTAGCTATTAATTTAAGTAAGTTGCTAGTATTGCGCAAGTTGCTAGTATTACTATTAATATAAATTTTTTATATATATACACCCTACTGCCTGCAGGCTTATTATTCTATATTGTTATAAAAACTAAATTAATAATACTTATTAAATAGTTAGCGTTTTAGTAATAGAGTGCAGGCTAGTAATATAATTTGTAAAAGTTAAATATAGAATATATTTTTTATAAAAATTAAGTTAAAATTAAAACTAATATACTAAGTAATTTAATTTATATATACAGTTTTGTACTATCTTCTACTATTTTTTACTATTTTTTATTATCTACTTTTATTAATATTATAAAACTAATTTTTTTTATAAACTTTTAAGCTTTATAGCTATATTTTCTGTTATATTCTAGTTAATATGCGTACTATTTATTATTTTTTTACTTTATAATTTATTTTTTAAAGCTATTTTAATAAATTATTTACTTAGTATATTAACTTCTAGCTTGCTTTTTAATGTATATAAAATATAATTAATGTATATTAAAGCAAGCTAGCCTAAGCAATATATTTTAAATATAAACTAATTTTAAGTATTCTACTTATTTTATAGCTTTATAATTATAATTATATTTATTTTTATTAGTATAATAGCCTCTGCAAAAGCTATAAATACTACTAAAATAAATAGTTTATTTAAATCTTTCTATTTTAAAAGCGCTTTATTTAGTTCTAATTTTTTTATTTTTTTTATTAAAAAAAACTTTATTATTACTATACTTCTTTTAGAGCCCTAGCTATATAATAAGCTATACTAAAAGCTTATATAATTTTATTAGTATTTTTGCTTAAACTATTTTTAAAAGTATTAATTTTTTAGTATTTTTAGCTTTATCTTTAATAGCCTAACTTTAGTTATAGTTTAGCATTGTCTAGCAGCTAATTACTTTATAATATACTTTATAAGTAAGTAATGCACATAGGTGCATAACGCACTTTTACTAAGCCTTTACTAAATTTTACTTTATTATAGCTTATATTAGCACTATTTAGTTCTATATAGCGTAGTATAATATTATTTACTATTTTATAATTACTTTTGCCCTTTTTTTATACATACGCAAGTTATATTTTATTTTTTAGTACTATTTATAATATTTTATAGCTTTATACTCTTTATTAGCCCGTACTTTTTTTTTTAGCTTTTTATTATTACTATATACTTTAAACTTTTTTAAAATAAATAGTTAAAAACTATTTTTAATTATAAAAGTACTTTTCTACTATATTTACTTTTTTTTATATAATTTTTATTATATAATAGCTTTATTAGCTGCTTTAAGCTTAGCATTTTTTTTAAGCTAATACTAGCTTATGCGCTACTATAGCAGCGCCTTTAATAAGCTTTTTAAAAGCTTTAACTATTAAAGTTAGTAAGCTATTTATATACTTTTAAATTTTTACTTTTATAAATATTAATTATAATTTAAATTTAAAAGTATTGCTTAGTATTTAGGACTACTAGAAACTATCTTTAATAGTAAGTAATAGTAAAGTATAAAAGCAGACGTTAAAGCTTATTATAATTTTTTTTAAATTAAATAAAACTAATTTAGCACTTTTAAAGCTTTTTTAAATATTATTAAAAGTAATTACTATAGTAAAAGCGCGTATAAAGCAAGGTAAAAACTTAAATTTTATAATATAAATAATTTAGTTATATATAAAAATTTTAGCTTAGTAGCTATGTGCCTGCTTTAAAGGCGCAAAATAACTTATATTAAATAGCTATAAAAAGTATAATAAATAAAGAAGTATATAAAAAATAATAATTTTATTATTTTTATAGTATTATTAAAATTTAAAAGAGTTATAGCTCTTATAACTATTAATAATTAGTAGCTAATACTTTTTAACTATACGCTTTTTTATATAAGTATTAAAGTACTTTAGCTACTAAAATTTAAGCTTATTAGTTATTTAGCTATTTTTAAAAACTATAATAATTTAGTTTTAAAGTAAATTTTTTTTTATACTAGGCAGAAAAGTAGTAGCAGCTTTTAAAAATAATAAAAAGTAAAATAGCTTATTTAGTGCTATTAATACTTTAAATAACTATTACTTATCGACAGCTACGGCGAGGGCAAAGAGGCCCTCCAAAGTCAGTCACGAAAAATCAAGCTGCAAAAATTTGGATTTTTACCTAAGTAGGTGACCAAATTTGGCAAAAAAGAAGAAAAATACAGCTTTTATTGTTAGTAATTGCAGGATTTGAACTCAGTTTACTGCATATAATTCGGATATAATTCGGGTATAACTTAGGTATAATTTAGATTTAATTAGACAATTTATTAAACTTAGCTATATAGTTAATTAAATTATTAAGGTTTTTAGAGCCGTAGAAGCTTTTCCTTAATAGGCTACAATATTTGAATTTAACTACAATTGTATAGCTGCAATAGCAGCTCAGGCCTCTATTTTTTAAAAAAATAAAGCTATAATAACTATTTTAGTAAATATAATACTTATTATAAAGCCTATTTTATTAAAATTATATATATTTTAGTTTTAAATGCTATATTTAGCTTTTATATTAGCTATTAGCTTAAACTAGCTTTAAATAACTTTAAAATCTTTACAGGAAGCTTTTTTATAATTATATTTATAATTAAACTTTACTTTAAGCTCTAATTAGCGCTTAATAAATATACTAAGCTAGTTTATACTAATATAGTCTAAATTGCGCTTATTGCGCAAAAAATTAGCTATATTTACTATAGTAGCTAAGCGTAAAGGGAATCCCTGCTTTACTAAGTTAAGTATATACTTAATAATTACTTTTTTTTTTAATTTTATTTAGCTTTTTTAATTTAAATATAAAATTTGCTTAAAAAAGTTATCTAGCGCGTTATTAGTATAGTATTGCTTTAAAAATATTATAAAGCGCTATAGCGCGTTATAAAAAAAAATATTATATTTTATTTAAAAACTTTAAGCGCAGTTTATAGTTAAGCTTTATTAAAAAAAATTATTTAGTTTTGTTATTAAAGTATTATATAAATAAATAGAATTTAGTAAAAGCTTAGTAAAAGTGTGTTATGCACCTGTGTGCGTTACTTACCTGTAAAATACATTACTTAATTTTAACTTATTAATACTTTGTACTTATTTTAACTAAGTTTTTAAAATAGTAAAAAAAACAACTTTAGTCTAGTATTGCAAAAAATAGCTAAAAATATACTAATATAAATTGTTTAGTTTTTTTACTACTTTTACTTTTATATTTTTTATATTTTAACTTAGCTAATGCTGGGTACATTACAATTACTTGCATTTTAGTATAATTAAAAATAACTATTATATAGGCTTTTTTTAAAGTTATTCTATTTTTGCATAGCACTGCCTTGCACTATTTAGCAGTAGTATATATAATTATAACTAAATTTAGTTAGCTATAAAGGCAGAAATAAATTAAATTTTTTTTTTAATTTTTAATATATTTTTGCTTTAAAGGTCCTATATAACAAGTATTTAATAAAGTATAAACTTAGTAGAAATTTTTACTTTAGCACTTATAAGCAAGTTATACTTTTTAAAATTTATAGTATTTTTAATGCTATTTTTAGCTTTTAAAATTATATTAGCCTAATTTTTTATTATAGCTAAGCTTTCTATTATTTTTTTACATTAGCTTTAAACTAAAGTAATAGTTATAATAGTTTTGTATACTTTATTTATAAATTTATATTTAATAATACTATTAAAGTTTAGCTTAGTAATTAGATTATACTAGTTAACTATTTTATTTTTATTTTTTAATCTAATAAAAGCTAAAAAAATAAAAAATAAAATTTTATATAAGCCTTTTTTTATTAAAGTACTAAACAGAGCCTAGGCTTTTTATTAGTATTTATAGTTATGCTTTTAGAGCTTTTTATATAAATTACTTATAATTATATTTGTAAATTTATAATTATAGAATTTATTAAAAATAATACGCTTTTAAACTATAATATAACTAAGAATATAAAGCATTATAAATTTAAGTATTTTAGTATTTTTTTTAGTTATAAAGCAATAAAGCTTAATAATTATTTTATTATACTTTTTTAGAATATAGTTTAGAAGTATAGTAAAGCTGCATATAATAATAAACTATTTTATAAATAAAGTAAAATAGTCTTTTATTATATTTTTATAAACTACTAGTATATTATTATTTCTAATTATTTATAGTACTATTTTAAATTTTTTTTTATAGCTAATAGTATATTTGCAGGGAGTAATATTTTTATTATAATTTATAATGCATGCATTAACGCGCAGATTAATTTTTATTTTTACTTTTTTATTTTTTATTAGTAGCTTTATACTATTTAGTAGTTTATTATTTATAAAATAAAAGCAAAGCATAAGTAAGTTTGCTAAGTAGTACTACTTAAAATAAAAAAAAACTTATTTTTATAGCTTTTTTCTTTTATACGTTTATTGTATAGCTTTATTTACTAATTAGTATTAAATATACATGCAGCTTTTTTAGTATTAATAATAATTTTTTATACATATATTAGAAAGTTTTTTTTTTAACTAATAAGTATAGTATGCTATTTTTTTTTGCAATTTAATATTAACTTATATTTTTAGCTACTTAAGCTTTTATTACTTTTAACTATATTTGAAGGAAGGCTAAAACCGCTTAGGCAGCTATTCGATAATAAAACAACAGTACTATATATAATAAAATCTATGTGTCCATGCCAGTTTACTGTATTAAGCTATACTTTAAAAAGGATATACTGCAGTGTGTTGCAAGCTGTCTATTTGCAGTTTGCAATAAGTTGATTTAATAATAAGTACGCGATGTACTTAGTTTGTAATAGGTACTTTTAACTAATTTAGCAAGTAAACGTGCTTTATTAGTAGTATAAATAATATAGCTTTTGTTTTTTTTATACTTATTATATTTATAAATATACTACTATTATTTATTAACTACTTTTTTTTATATAGAATATAGGCCTTATTTAATTAATATAATATAAATAAGATATAAAAGCCCTAAACTGCTAGTAAAATAATTAATTTACTTTTTTAAAGCTTTTTAATGCAAATACTAAAGAATTTAGCTATTTTATTTTTATTTTTTAATAGTATAGTATTTTATTGCTGTCCTAGCTTGCGCTTTTAAAGTATTTTAAGTTTTAAGTAGTATATTAGTATTATAAATAATTATTAACTATATTCTACTATATATTTACTTTATATTTAGCAGAATTTAAAAGCGCTGCTAATTTTTTTTTACAAGCTTTTCTACTATTTTAAACTTATTATTATTTTTATTTTTTTTACTAAAAATTAAGTTAATAAAGCTTTTTATAGAATTTTTTTATTTTAACTTATTTTTTATATTTTCGTCTTGCTCTGCCCTTTTATTTTATTTTTTTTTTTTTTTTTTT